>NC_140578.1:25504222-26006722 GCF_057381845.1 Rhamphochromis longiceps
TTTTATCGTTAACTCAGTTTTCCTGGGTCTTTTCACGTGTGTTATGAATAAATTCTCTTTTTTTTCGGTACCGGTACTAGTTTTATTTTGTTGTATTTATCCGCAACACCTTAAAGGCCGGTCCATGAAAATATTGTCGGGCATAAACTAGTCCGTGGCGCAAAAAAGGTTGGAGACTGCTGCTCTAGACGACCTATGCAGGTGCCCTGAGGAACTCTCAGCTCTGTTTGTGATGTGGTAAAAACCTCACTTCATTCACCCCTCTCCCTCAAAAAGGGTTACATTTAACAACGAGCAGCTGACTCCTACCAACTTCCACAGCCCTAGTAAAACAGGACAAGCCCCTCAATAGCACCCTCACCCCTCCACTTCTTCTTCTATGGCTTTTTTTAATGGCAACAAGACCCCGCTACAGTTTTAGTGTAAACTTTTCAAAAAGAGCTCTGGTGCTCCTACTATGCCGTTCCCATGCTCATATTTTTCAGTAAGTACAATTTCAACAGTAAAACTGTGGCAGAAGTATAAACTGAAGGGGAAAAAAGCTAAACTAAACTAAAAAAGTTGGTTAATATGATTTTATTAGATGTCAAATGAAGGTTAGTATGAGCACAAAACCCATTTCTCTCCCCATTACTTATTTGAAGTAGCAACTTCAAATGCTATTTACAGAAGGATGGGTTGAAACACTGGCATGAAAATGTTTTAAGGATTAAAAATTAATTAAGAGTTAAATAATGTGCAGACCCTTTTCCCTTAAATATAGTTCATATCTAAAGAATTGTATCTGAAAGTGAGCACACATTTTTTTTAATCTTCAGTCCAAATTGAAAGATATTCCATTTGTTATTATAAATAACTTTAAAAAACAAAAATGGGTCTGTTGCGCTTTTGATAAACTTTGCAAATTACTGTTGGTTCTAATATAACTTATTCAAATTTTGATATTATGTAATCTAAGAGGAAACTGCGCTTAGTAAATGCATACTAAGAAAATTTGCGGCTGAGAATAATGCATTTAAAACATCCACATATAAGGTAGAGAAGTATTAAAACAATTCTTATGAGTTTTCACATCTGTCACTGTAATTTAAGAGATCATTCTCACTTCGAGACACTCCATCTGTGGATCCTTTAAAACCATCTTTCGTATGAGTTCAAGCTTTCAGCGCTGAACCTCTCTGCACTTGTTGACCTCCTAATCAAACCCACAGTACATGAAATAATTTTAGGCTGGCACAAATCTTGAAACTCCCCCCTAACCTCCTCATCTCTCTTTTCTCTACATCTCCACCACCCCACCCCCTCCATTCTCCAATCTCGCAACACCCGCTCTCAAGCACTTTGTGGTTTTTTCGCTCGACTTTGAAACCCAAGAACTAAATGGAGTCATTGTTCTCCATCTCTTTAGACTGCAGAATGGAGCGGGTGTGTGTGTGTGTGTGTGTGTGTGTGTGTGTGTGTGTGTGTGTGTGTGTGTGTGTGTGTGTGTGTGTGTGTGTGTGTGTGTGTGTGACAGGGTATCGGGATCTCCAACACTCATGCTCTATCTCTCTCTCCCTCTCTCACTTTCTGATCCTCTCTGTGCAGGTTTGGGCATGAATGTCGAGAACTTTGCAAAAGTAGGGCTTGTCTGGTTAGGAAATCGAGAAGGGGTTTAGATTCAAAGCTCCACTGTGAGTGCTTTTGCATTTGGCGTTTGGCTTTAAATCAACACTTTGTGTTTTTAAAATGAGTCACTATCTGATTAATCAGTGACATTTGCTTAAATTTGGCACAAACTGTCATTGTTTGGGGGCTAATTTCATGCAGACTTGTGGAGCCTAAAATATACATTCATGTTTTTCAACAGATTGTCTGTACTTCCCCCCAAAAAGGTTGCGATTAGCTTGAAAAAGCAGCCTGAAACAGAAGCCAGAAGAAGAACAAACTTTTAACCAGCTTTTTTATCTTGAATGCTGTTTTCTGGAAACGACCAAAGATGTGATTGAAACTATGGAAAGCAGAAGAAATGTACAGACTCTTTTGAGAAATTCCCAATGATGGAATTGTTTTCCTTAAGCTTTTTTTTTACTTTTGGGTTCATTGCATTAAAATAAACGTGTTTAATTTGTTAAGTATCCATATTCACAGTATGAAATGCATCAATGAAAACCATCTTGAACAATAAGGCCTACTGACCATATGCAAGAATTTCACTGAGAGTTATATAATACATGTATAAAAATTTGAGTTAAAGATCTTATTTAATCTACTAGCTAATATACAAATATTTTATTATTTTTAAGTAATTTACTCATTACTCGGTTTGAAGAAAAATGTCAGTATCTGATTGTTCCACCTTCTTAAATACAAGAATATGTTGCTTTTTGCTTCTTGCATGACAATAATTTAAATATTTTGTAAGTTTTGGACTCTCAGTTAGACAAAATAAGGCATTTAATCACTTTTGATGGATTTGTAATGTCATGAAATAACTTGGATTTGGACAAGGAACTGGAGAGCAGCTGGACAGATGAATAAGACACTTAAATCCTCTAGACCCTAAACTGATTACTAGAGTTCTGAGGACTTTCCAGAGGAATCTGTTTTGTGTGTGTGTGTGTGTGTGTGTGTGTGTGTGTGTGTGTGTGTGTGTGTGTGTGTGTGTGTGTGTGTGTGTGTGTGTGTGTGTGTGTGTGTGTGTGTGTGTGTTTTATAAGTTTTAGATAGTCAGTGCTTTTGGAACTATGGATTCCCCTATCAAATGTACATTTGCAAATGGTAAATACTGGAGGTTCTAATAATCTGAAAGGTCCTTTATAAACCAAATATAAATATTAACTTCAAAGTCCGAGCCAAGAAAAGAGATTGTGCTCCTGTGCTCATTTACAGTTTTCATTACTCTTGGACTCCACTAGAAAAGCTTTGCATGATTAACCTAACGAAAAACATCACTGATTCCATTTAAAGATCAACCAATTCAGGGTCTGCAGTCCAAGCTTGCTTCAGTCTTCATGCTATTAATTACATTTTCTTTTTTTTAAATCGTAAATTCATTTCACAAAACCCTTTTTGTTCTTTCTTGTTTATTCTCAGACAGTAAAAGTTACCCTTATAGTAACTTTATAGTTAAAAAAAAGCTCACCTGGATAACCTTCTGCGTTTCCTTTTGGCAAATATCATGAAGGCCATGCAACTTAATATGCTACAGCCTGCCCAGAGTTTTTGCTGCATCTGCAAGCAGCTTTGCAACCCACTTTCACCGGCTCTGCTGGTTGATTGATGCCTGCTCTATTCTGTCTTACTGCTGTAAATATAAATCACCACAAATGGAAATGCTATTTTCTTTTCACTGAAGTTTTACCTTCCTTTCCACCTCTAGAACTGATTGTGTCAACCTGCCAATCATTTTGATTAACAGCTGTTTACCACTGAGGCGCCCTCAACGCTTTGATAGCCGATTTTGACACTAATGTTCATATTGTTTTCTAACTGCTTCTCTTCCTGCCCCCTCCTCCATTGTCGTTATGGTGACTTCCTGCTTTGTGGTTTAAAGTTTCAGCATGATAACCACAGCTATTTCACTGATGGCCGCACCCACAGAAAAATGGCAAACAAGCCGACGTCGCAACCATGAAAGAAAATAAAAGCCCAATTACATGCAAACCGGACTGAAACAGGCGCTGTTTACTCATCGTTACTTTAATGGTTTATACACAGAGTAGAATCTTTTTTCCAATATGTCTCATCAAATCAAAATCTTTAAGGACACCTGCATACCTGCATGCTTCTACTGAAGCAGTAGCTTTATTGGCCAGTTTTTACTCGAGTCCTGAATTTCAAATATTTAAATCAAACTTTAAATCAACCAAATCTGACTCTAACATAGAAGATGAGCCTCGTCTCAATGCCTCGTACAACGATATGACCCTTGAAAGTTTACCCCAGATGCACTTGGTGAAGTTTTCTCCAATGAATCATCTGAAAATAGATCAAACACCTGCAGTACCAACAGTTGTTTCTGCTACTATACGTTACAGACATTTAATTGGTGCAGTTTTGTTATTGAAACTATACAGTCATAGTGGTCTCTTTTAGTTCTAAGGTTTTACATATCAGGACAAAAAGTAATCTCAACCTCCACATGTCTTAAAATTAGGCAAATACAACCGTTCAGTTCAGGAGCAAACCTCGATGAACTCTTCTTGTAAAGAAGAGTGGGCCAAAAAATCCTACACAGTGATCTGAGAGACCGATAAAGTCAAACAGAAAACAATTACTCTGTGGTTCTACAAGCTACCGAGTCATAGTTTGCGCTTAGTTTTTCTGCATTTCTGGCGTAGCTTTAATTAAATAAATAATGACACAGTGTAATCTGTCATGTGTTGTTCATCTGAGTGTGCTCAGGACCAGATTATTTTCATTATGTCCTTATACATGAAAAGTCAGAAGTGAAAAAGCATCTACTTTCTTTTTCTTGCATGACTATGTGCAGTGGAAAAGGTAAACAGTGCATGAGAAACAGAGCAGGCATCTTTGGTAACGCATGTTAGAGGTTTCTGAAAGCTGTGTTTTATAATATCTTCCAGCGAGCTGCAGGAATGACACTGACAAATGATTCCCGCCGTTTGGTCGCGTTCTGGATCAGTGCTGCAAAGTGTGGCGCTACATCACGCATGCATACGAGCAGGCAGACGTGATGGATTCAGAAACCACACACAGACACACACACACACACTCCTCTAGCCCTGAACCTGCTCTTCCTACAACCCCTGACCTCGTTCACGCTATGATAAGGCTGCTTCTGGAGAAGAAATCTCAACGTTTACATTCCTGTGTCTGAACAGAGGGTCAACCCCGGGTGCCTCCGCTGATACTGCACACCACACCCTCTCACGCACACATACAGGGATCATACCAATCACTCATTAAAGTTGGGGCAGCAGGAGTTCTGGAGTTCATCTCCCAAGCAGCACATATTTATTCAGTGGAGACAAGTTCATCACTCAGCGGCTCTGAAACGAGGCTCAGTCAGTCAGATTAGGGCTTGAATTCCTCACTTGAGCCTACGAAGAGCTTCGCACCGCAGGTACGTGGCGCTCCCCGAGGTTAGGGTCGGGTTCAGGTTAAGCTTTATCTCGAAGAGAAGCGGGTCAAGGTTTACAGGGTGAAGAAACAACAAGACAGAAAGGCAAATAAGGACAGATAAGCAGAATGATGACTGGACTAAACGGTCTTTCACTGAGGCTGTGTGTAACTTTAACCCTTAAAAGTCTCATCTTGCTATTTCTTGATGCTTCTATTAATACTTTTAACTCCTCCAATGTTTCCGTTATCCAGGAAAGACATCTAAAATCATCTGATGTCAGTAATGCAAAAAAAGTTTAAAAATACAACACAAACTACACAAACAGAGTTCCATTTATTCAGACTCCTTACAAAACAAATTTACTCTGTTTTTATAAAGCTAGATGAAAATAATTCATAAAACAATCCATGTTTGAGTGAACTCCTTGTTTCCCACTGCCTTCTGACAGGGGTTTATAGCCATGGCTGTCTAAGTTGACTGTCTACGTTTTCCCAGCTTGCACATGCAAAATTGCACAATCACTGCTCTGTAATGCACATACAGCTGATGTAGCATTCTGTATAAGTTATCATTTATTTTATTTATCTATTTAATATGTGGATTTTTGTCTATTTGGCGTCTGATCTGGACAGTAAAGGAAGAATTTCATGTTTCTTTACCGTACGTGTGACAAAAAAACTTGAAACTGGATTATTCTAGTGGAAAAGAAAGTAATACTTTGATGGACTTGTAATCTGGCATACCGGGTATTTTCCTGGTATGCCAGCGTTCATTACTGACACTGGATTGTCCAATCAAGTCTCTTAATACCTTCACTGTTCCCTTCTCACCAGCTGCGGAGAAGTGAGGAAGAGACGGAGGAAGGTGATTAACGTGTATTAACATGGTAAGTAAATAGATGAAGGGACTAGAACAGGGTGATATGACCAAAAATATTTATCACGATATACATTTGAAAATTTGCGATAACGATATAACTGACGATATAATTGACACTAGACAAAATACTTTAGCAAAGTCGTACTAAAACATTGACAGATTTTCGAGTGCCGTGTACCACATAAAGTCGTTTCGAGGTCAGTAAACACCACCAGAATTCATACATAAGGCGCACGGGATTATAAGGGGCAGTGTCGATTTTCCGAAAATGAATTTTAAGTGTGCCGTATTTTCCAAAAAACACGGTAATAACGACGGCCGCTAGCATGCTCTACCAAAAATAGTGCTTTGTTGTGTGTCTGACGGACCAAAGCTAAACCAGTTCCACACCACTGAAGTCGCAGCATTTTCACAAACCAATTCTGGTTCATCCGTTTCATTCAACGATCCGCTTTCACCCTTGTCATTCTCCGTCGCCGCCATGTGCGTATGAAAACAAAGGCACTGCGCAAGCGCCTTTTACCCATATTCTATTGCGATATTTCATTTTCTTATCGTTGCCCAACATTATACCGGTATTACCGTGAACGGTATGATATGGCCCAGCCCTAGCTGGGACATAATTAGGAAGGGAGAGATTCAAAGATTCAGGTAAAACAAATGGTTATTTTGACCATGAGCCACTGCTAATAGCTGAAGTGTAGCTTTAGATTATCACATGCTGCAGTGTAACTAAGAAATACTCCAACAACAACAACAACAACTATACCAACTTCATTAAAACCTGCTTAATTTCACACAGGGTCCACTATTTTAAGCTACTTTCGTTTCTGCAAGCCACTTTGCAACCCCCCCCCCTACCCTCCACTTCCTCCTTTTCATCCTGTTTCTGGCTTAATGAATGTCACATCTGCTGCCACTGACACCTCTGCTCTCTGCTGATCGTCTCCAAGAACAAAGCAAAATATTAACTGGTACAGATAGAATTTAATAATCTTCTTTGGACTACAGAGCTCCTGACGGGACTGATTTTCTTCATGTTCAAGACTGTAAGCCAGGTGAAGAACTCTTTTCCACTGTTGTGTGTTGGTTCTTGTGCCTACACTATATGGATTAAAGCAGCGGTCCCCAACCCCCGGGCCTAGTACCGGTACCGGTCCATGAGTCGTTTGGTACCGGGCCGCGAGAGTTGAGGCTCAGGTGTGAAATGTATGGTTTTCAGGGTTTTTATCGGTTTTCAGCGTTATTTATTTAACATTTTTATCGTTAACTCTGTTTTCCTGGGTCTTTTCACGTGTGTTATGAATAAATCTTCTTTTTTTCGGTACCGGTACTAGTTTTATTTTGTTGTATTTATCCGCGACACCTTAAAGGCCGGTCCGTGAAAATATTATCGGGCATAAACAGGTCCGTGGCGCAAAAAAGGTTGGAGACCGCTGGACTAAAGTACCAGGCTAGTTAAATTACAGCTACAGCAGCTGCTCATCCATAGAAACCCACGTCATGAAGCTCCTGGCCTACCTCGGCATTCTGTATCTGTAACACTTCCACTTTGAAATAATACTGCTTGCAGTTGATGGTGTAACATTGAGGAGGGAAGAAATTTCATGAGCCGACTTGCAGCACTGGCATCCTGTTACAGCTCCACGTTTAGCTTCAGTGAGCTGTTCAGAGCGAGCCCTTCCTTCAAAAATGTTTGTAAAGGCAGACTGCACGACTAAGTGCTTGATTCAAAGACTAAGAGACTCTGTGGCCCAATACCTTTGTCCATATAGTGCGTTTCAACACATTTACACCAAAGAAAGTCTGACGGTGGTGCCAAAGAGCTGTCACAAAATTAACAGATGATTCTTTCTGCCATGCATTTTAACATTTGATCCTTTGAATGTGTCTAAATAAATGTACGTTGGATTATTCCTGGCACTGGTATCAGTTGGAACCAGGTAACTTAAACTTGCAGGTTTCCCACATCTGAAGGCCAAAATATTCACTCATAACTCCTCATTTACTGCAGCTCAACATGACTGCACAGAAAAAAAAACACCCAAGTCAAAATATGAGGTCTTAATGGCCTCCAGGCAGGTTTATATATCAGAGCAGAACGCAGGAGCTCAACAGCAGAGAACGCGACGAGAATAACTGACCTCACTGTCGCATCGGTCACTTTGTTCTGAGTAACAATGAATGTTTCGAGGTACGGGGTTTTAGCCACAATTAAAATAAATCTATGCAAGCTTATCAAGCGAAAGAGACAGAACCGCTTCTTATTCTTACAAAGTGAAAGCTGACATTAAAATAAAAGACACTGATGAAACTTTGAGATTACAGAGAATGTAGAGTCATGAAAGAAAGAAAAAGAGAAAACTCACTTCAGCACAGCTCATGGAAATACGGCTACTTTGCCATACTTGCTGCTTATTTTCAAACCACACACACACACACACACACACACACACACACACACACACACACACACTCAGCCTCGCGTGCGAACTTTCAACCTCCAGCATCCTGAGCCGAGAAAGGAAAGGAAGGAGGCTGATGGAGGAAAAGATTGGGGGGGGGGGGGGGCATTTAGCATGATTATTGTGTGAATGCACACACACACACACACACACACACACACACAATAGAAACAGCTGCCAAAGAGTCTGATATGCCTCCACTGTGTTTTGAATGGTTTGCATGATTGCATGTTGTCCAAGTGGGAGCTGCTAAATGCTATTATACAGAAGACTCTAATGAGGAGGTGAGGAAGAGGAGGTGAGGAATGGGTGGAGGAGGAGAACAACGTAAGAAAATGTAAAGGGGGGGGGGGGGGACTGAGAAGTAGGAAGTACGAGAAAGAGGGAGATATGGGGTGTAAGAAGGAAGAAGAAGGTTTGGGGTTGGGGTGGATGGAAGTGGAAGGGGCACCAACATAGTAGGAGTAAGGAGTATGGTGAAGGACAAGTGGAGGTAGCAGGAGGCAGGTCAAAGGTATAGGCCTTGGGAATCAGGAGGAAGAGGAGGAAAGAGAAGATAGAGGACAGCGCAGTAAGGGGATGGTGGAAGAACTGCAGGTGAACCAAGCAGGAGGACATGTAAGAAAACAGGAGGTACAAAGAGAGGAGGAGGGGGTCCAAAGGTGGTCAGTAAATAGGAGTAACAATGTAAAGGTGTGCAGGAATGAAGGAGGCGAGCTGGATGAAGAAAGATGAGGAGGAGGGTGGGGATAGAGGTAGGCTGAAACAGCACCTAGGCTAAAGGTACAAGTTTTGTAAAAGGGAGGAGAAGAGGAGGAGGAGACACTGTGAGAATAAAGGAGAAACTATAAGGTAGGAAATAAGGGGTGAGGAAGAGGATAGAGATGTAAAAAGAGGTGTAAGAGGAGGAGAAGGAGGACGGAGTGAAAAGAGTGAAAAGTGAGAAGCAGAGGTGGAGGAAGAAGATGGTAAAGGGAGGTGAAAGATGGAGATCGAGAGTTGCAAAATAGTGGAGGAATGAATTTGGGGATTGAGGAGGAGGTGCTGCTGGGAAAAAGTAGGGGGGGGGGGGGTGTAAAGAAAGGTAGGAAGTGAGACAGAGAGAACAAGGAGTTAAAGGGAGGTGAAAGAGGGAGGTCTAAGACGAAGGAAAAGCTAGATGGGAAAAAGAAGAGGGCAGGAAGTGGATACAAGAGGGAGGCTAAAGGTACAGATTTTGGAGAGGAAGGAGATGGGAGGTGGAGGGTGAGGTGAGAGGTGGGAGGAAGAGGGGGAGAATGAGGAGCAGCACACTGTAATCTGTAATGGAGTTTGAAGCATAATGTAGCTCCGGTGCTCTTATCGCTGTCGTGCCATGGACTCATTGAGGACAGGAAACCCCCCCCTCTTCCCCCACCTCTCCCTCTGACACACACATACACACACACGCACACATACACACACACGCACACACACACACACACGCACACACACACGTACACACATCTTACTCCTCCACCGCTGAGTAATCGAGCTGGAAGTTGGGGTAAAGCTTCTCTGTCTGCACCAAACCTAGTTCAAAAATGGTCAAATTTAAGAGAACACTCACTATCAGGGTTAATTTGCTTCTCTATGTTTTCCACTCTCCTCCATGCACCAGACCAAACTGTACACCACAGCTCGGAGGGGGGAAAAAAAAACACCTAAATGACTTCTAGCCGGGTCTCAAAGGAGGATCAAACCCCAGAAAAAGAGTGTCAGGAATTTGGCAGAAATAATGAGCTTACACAGGGCACATTTCAGATCTCACTTTATTCGCCCCCTTCTCACTGCAGAAATTTGTCTTGATGCAGAAACATGGTGACAACCACAAGTGTTAGCGGCGGAGACTGTGTAATTGTTATTATTGCCGGTGGCAGCTATAATTTTAATCCGGTAAAGCCTCGTTAGAGTGACCCGTTCAACCGGCGAGCTGAAAACTCCAGCTCGGACTCTGATCCCGTCTGACTTGGGTGCCTTTCCAGGCTGAAGCGGATCAAAATGGATGCTTTTGTGTCAACCAGTCGCTAAACAGGCGAGCCTGTTAGGCAGTAAACCTGTTACTCAGTCAGCAATCGAGTCAGTAAACATGTCACAGAGTATCTGCGCCTGGAGTCTGGCTTCAACCCCGAGTGATGACTGACAGGCGGGCTCGGCAGGCAGCCAGTAGAGTTGCGTGTAAAGAGTTTATTTAGACAAGAGAGCGAGAGGGAAAGAGGAGCAGGGGTGAGGGGGAGGAGGAGGAGGAGTGGGGATTTTCTCCGCCGTTTTGTCCTGGACTGAACAGAAGGAGGTCTCACTCCTGACAAGAACCCGACCAACAGGTTAGAACCGAACCGAGCACAGGAGGTGTGGGCTGCTGGGCTTGTGCGTGCACGCGTACAGAGATGCAATGCAACATGTGAGAAAAACTAAGAACACACAGAAAAGTGAAAAGTTTGCAAGTACACACACCCAGAAACACGACTGCTGCCGGCAGTGTGTGTGTGTTCTTTACATGGAAACTCTATCAGTTGGATCAGAGGACGGCTGGATTTAATCTGCTCTCTGCAGTGTGTGTGTCTGATCATGTCGGAGTGATACGTTTCCTCTGCCAGATATTCTCTCTTTCACCCATTTTATCTCGTTCTCGACATCATCCTCATTTTTTTGTGTTCTCAGACAGTTTCTTTGATCAGTTTCACAGCAACACAGAGACGCGAGGAAACTGCTCTTGACTGGATGACCAATAATAATAATAGTAATAATAATAATGATGCATGTTGCATGCATGATGCATGTAATAAAAATATCAAACAAAAATAATTTAAAAATTAAATGTTAAAAACCCCAAAACTAAACATGTAAAAACCAAAAAATTAAACTGTAAAACAACTTTTTGAAAATTAAAAAAATATATTTTACAAACATGTAAAAAATTAGCAATAAAAATATTACAATACACGAAATACTAAATGTTAAAAACTAACATAAAAATACTGTAGAAATGCAAAATGAATCCGAAAATAAAAGAAAAAAATTAAATGTCTGCAATTACAAAACAAAAATATATACAATAAAATAGCGCATATTAAAAAAATATCAAATACATACACAAAAATAATACCATGTGAAAATAAAAAAATTATTACTCATAGCTACGTTCAGCTGCTCCCTTGCCACTAGAGGTCGCTACAGTGGGTAGCTTCATACCGTAACACCAACGGGATTTGTATAGCCGGCATTAATTAAACCAGCAACCTTTCACTTAAAAAGCAAATATAATAAGAAAAATAAATATTCCAAAAAAAAACATTTTTTAAAAAGTAAATAAAAAATAAATAAATGCAATTACAAAAAATACTATCCCAAAAAAATACAAAAAAAAGTGTAAAAGGAAATGTTTTAATTAACTTGAAAAATGCTTCTATAAATAAAATATACTGTAATAACAGAATAGCATTTGTGGTCAATTTTGACATTATATTTATTTAATTTACTCCAGGATTATCAGCCTGGGTTTCCACTCTTCACACTGCCACAAATAAACACTTCCCCCATAATTTCCACATTAAAAGCATTGCCCACCTTCAGATTTATGTTTTCACTGTGAGTGCAGTGAAAGCATAGCATGGTGCAGCCAGGAAATGCTGGAAAGTAGCTAGGATCATCACGTTAGGCTACAACAAACTGTGGACCGTTTGCGCTACTTTTTGTGTAAAAACACGGATTATTTGATGGTCTGTCTTTGATGCGCGTGCTTCTTTTATCAGAGTTATTGAAGACTAAATTAAATACACACATGCCACAGTCCGCCCACTCAACTGCACTCCTCATCAGCCTTTCCCCACAGAGATAAAACCCGACAAAGGGTTTTATCTCAAAACAGGCTTGAGTGGCCCGACAAAGGCCACTCGAGCCTGACCGTCCGTTCGCCGACTGTCTGCCGCATTTGCAAGCCAAATGAGGTGAAGATCGCTTTCCCGGTACTGCCAGGCCTTCTCTGAGCTGCTGCCGCGTCATTTTAAAGACGCGTGAATCAGAGGAAAACCCAGCAGACCTCAGCAGCTTCCTGTCTCAGCCCGGCGGTGGGCGGTGAAACCCCGAGGAGCTTCCGCAAAGTGACATCATTAACGCCCTCTTCCCCGCAGCGTTTACCTGTGAGTGTCAGTCAGAAATCTTTAAGGTGGACTGAAGAGTTCAGGCTCTCCTTACAGCAGTGGAAAGGTTTTTCATTTGACCTTCTGATGACATTTTAGCTTAAGGAAGAGGTTAACTGTTATGTTATTTTTCTCTCTTGATGGTTATGTTGCCCTTTTGCTCTCTACACTGGAAAATGTCTCTTTTCAGCTGCTTCCTTATTCATACAGAGTCCCCAAAGCAGATAAGTCCACCATTTGGCAGCATTTTACGCCAGGTGCCCTTCCTGAAGTAAACCTCTCATGGACTCCTGTTTCTGTCTTGAACCAGGGATCCTTAACACGTTAGACGAGCTGTTGAGCCCTATAACAATTAAAAATATACCTATTATATTCTAATATCCTTTTTTTTTTAAAGTAAGAAAAAATGAATTAAAAAATAGAAAAAAATTACAAAAATAAAATAATACATAAAAAATACAAAAAAGAAATGAAATTAAAAAAGAAAATTAAAAGAAAAAAATAAAAACTCATAGAAAACATGGAAAAATAACCACATTTAAAATGTTAAAAAGAAAAATAAATACTCCAAACATAATATTTTTAAATTTAACACTGCGTCTTTAAATCCCTCAAACGAGCTGCGTTTCTTCTTCTTCTTTTTTCTTTTTCGGGTGATGCCACTGGCTGCGGGCGCCACGAGGCGGAAGTGGTGGCTCTGAGCTGCCACTGTGGTGAAACACTCTCTCTAACGTAAGTGCCAGCACTGGTTCATTATTTCCATCGAAGCTGGGCGGCTTTTGGGCAGACGTGGGTTACAGATGCACTGCGGCACTGCTGCAGATGTGCACGAGCAGTTTTCACCTTTGACAGAAGTGAAGCGCTCTGAGCAGGAAAAAGTGAGTGAGTATTTCTCACTAAATTACTGAAATGACTCAGGTTGAGCTCCTTAGAAAAGCACACATGAATCAGAATTATATCATCGTGAATCAGATCAGAAACTTTGTGGGGGTTGAGGGGGTTTAAGATCTGATAGAACTTCCTTATTCTCTATTTTAAGCTCGCTCAGAGCAGGAACCCGCTCTGAAGTTTGAATCTTTTCCATAATATATTCACAATAACTGACTATTTCAGAACTAAATGAACAGCTTGGATGTAAAAACCGAGTTAGGCAGGAATACTTCAACCACCAGGCAGCAGAGTGCTCTAACATCAGTGTTTTGGTTCTGCTCTTCAGGCAGAATCAAATCCAGACTGCACATCTGCACAGCTGTGAATAACATGGAAATCTAATACACAGAGCCAATATTTATTAAATATTACATATTGTCCACCTCTGATCACAGCTGCAGACAAAGCGTCTGGAGCCGAGACACCTGATCTTCTTAAGAGGCTATTTTATAATCATTCTCTTTGGATTAAGCATTGGGTTTGGTTTGAATTTCTGCGAGGAAATAGTGATCGAAGGTGTCAGTGAAGCCTGCTGGAGTTGTTTCTCTCCATTAATTCTTGCATTTTGACTCTATATGTTTGTGGGCGGAGAGGAACTGGTGGCAGAAGGTGAACCAAGAGGAAAAACCCAAAGTGTATACATAAGAAAAACACTACAGAGACATTACCAAACCCTTGATGCATGCAAATATGCATTTCAGTCATGTTTTCTAGGAAGATTTGCTGACTTTTTTCTGAGTAACGGGCCAACAGGTTGAGGCGAGGACATTAAACTCAGCAGTAGAAGGGATGGGCTCTGATAAACAAGGATAATGAGGAAATAAGTGAACAATGAACAGAGTGTGGACTCCTCTTTAAGACAGCCTCTATTACAGAAGTGTCAAACATAAGGAGGGCATCAGTTTTAGACTTTAATTGTGTCTTTATAAGTTTTAAAGCTTTTTATTATCTTGAAAAAAAGATCCACACTCAAAAAAAACCATGACATTTTGTCTGCTTTATAATTACAGGAAAGTCTGGCCTGTGAGGTACCAGAACCTTTTCTGTAATTTTACACATTTATTTGTTACATTTTCTATGCAAAGAGTGAGTGATGACAGACGCAGAAAATCTTTATGTAGAAAATGTTAGGATTAGAGATCTGAATGTGTAACTTAACTTCTTTACCACGTCAGAAAAGTGAGTTTCACAGGTCAGCCGTATGTGGCGCACCTTGTAAAGTGTTGCTCTATCGTCTTATTGTCACAACTTTCAAAGGCTCATAAGGCAGCTCAATAATAGCAGATATTGCAATCGTTATTATTCTGGTCAGCAATTCGTTAACTTAAAAATCAGCTATTGAACATAACAGGCCCTGACTCAACAGTATTTCTGATTGTAAAGCCTGGCTCACTATGGTGTCCCGCCAGCCTGTCTCCACCACAGGATGTCTGCAGGTGTGGACGGGGCGAAGACAGGAGCAGGCGGCAGGACGTTCCCATGCCTCTGCAAACCTGCACAGCCCTGCACAGGAAGTGTGAGAGTGAACTGAAGCTAACCAGGTAAGAGGCTGTGAGCGATCTCGAGACAAAGGCGACTTTATAATCCTTTTACAGGTTCACCCACAGAAACCTTGAAAGTTTTACTTCCTCTACATACTGTAGATCCTGTTGATTCTCGCTATCAGTTAGCTTGGCTCAAGTTGCTCTAAACTCTGACTAAGTTTTGGCTTTTGTGTAAGGTGCAAAAATGCTCCGCTGGCAAGGCAAAGGCAAAGGGGAAGTAGAAGTGGGAATTGATAAGAATTTAGCGATTCTGATTCCTTATTGATTCTCATTGGGTTCTCATTGGTTCTCCTATAAGTCACTATGATCTCTAAGCAGGATATCAAAGACATCGCATTCATTTAAATTAATTGCATGCTGTTCGGTCAAATGTTTGTGCATGTTGGGGGTATTTCTGCTCTTTGTTGTGATCACTGTGGGGGGTGGTACTCAAAAAAGTAATTATTTTATTACACATATGACACATATTGCTTTACTTAATTACTCCCAGGTTAAAGTAAATGATTACACTATTCACTGAAATACACTGTCACATAAATACTAGTTAACAATATAAACCTACAGGCTACAGCCCCACATACAAATGGAAATCCCTATCCTAATAGGGACACACATATGACCTTTCTCTTAGTATTTAGATATGAATACAAAGCCGAAAGCACAAAGCAAAGATGAAACTAGCTCAACGAGACTTCAAAGCGATCGCCATGGTGATTCTCCTTTAGAAACATGAGCAGGTAGAAACAGAGGATGCAGTCTGACTGCTCATCAGTTTGTTACCTGTTGAAGTTCGGGGTCTGGCTGCTGGGCTGGGGTCAGCATTCACTAAAGTCACTCTGGGTTCTTGGCTAGGTTAGTGTTAGCATGCTGTCTGTGCAAGTGTTCAAAAAGAGCCAAAGTTGTGCTTTTTTGTCCTGGATGCAGTTTGCACAAGTAACGTAATGTGCTACTAATTTCCTCGTCCAGGACACGCACTGAAATCAGCGGAATATAGCACAAGTGCAAGTGAAACTGATAAACAGTATCGATAGACAACCAGGCTAACAACCCCAAAGAATTAGACTACCACTACTTGTAAAGAATCAGCTCTCGAAAAATCTGTCTGCCTAGTAACTGCACTGGTGATTGTCGAGTTTTCCTGAAAGGAGGCATCCTGCCTCCAAAGAATTACTGTCTGACACTCTCAGACAGAGTGATGAAGGTTTGCAAAGAACTAAATAAATGCAGACAGCTCGTCGGGTTGCCAGCTCGTGTACTCTGCTTATATTTCTGTTTAAAAGAAAGGTTGACAAACGCCCATGTCATTTAACAGTGAAATCACAGTCCTCCAGCAACTACGTCACTATTTGTGGAGGAATTTTTCAGTTTCAAATCTATGAGGCTTTGGCTGGACTGTGAAAGGAAGCAGTTCATATGAATTTATGTCCATCTAGATGGGAAAAGACTTGCAATTTTTGATGATTTATCACATTTAATCCCCACAAATCACAAACAGATTACAACTTGACCCTATTCATGACTGGGTCTGTCTTATTGCACTTTTATTACTCTCTTCATGAAATAAAGTCGATGATGGAAAATGACTAGACGCCGCCGTCTTCGAAGTGACTGTCTCAAAAGCAGCGTAATCGCAGGTTCATTCTAAACTATCAGAACAATTTTGGTCATGCCGCGGTCTCCAGCCACTGTTTTCCTAAACTGTAAATGCAACTGTAGCATTAAACCCAGATTACACTCCAGCTGCAGACAAGGACAGCTAGTCATTCCAATCATTAAAAAAGCAGTAAACGCAGCATCCGATCATGTAATTATGAGAAGGTTCCAAAGTGAGCAGAGGGTTTTTTGTCAGTTTTTCTACAAAAAGGACTGCGGAGGTTTCAGGCACAGAGAAAATAAGGAGAAGAAGAAGAAGTAATCCTTTCAATGTGTAGAACCTCAGGTATATCACACACGCTTTAAAAAGCTAGAACATGTGAGGACGCTCACACATTGTCTCTGTGTCAGGGGTGAATGCAGTCAAACCGGCCGGTCGGGTTTGTTTATGCACGGCTGCACGACTGCAGCCAAACTCTAGTACTACAAGTACTCCTACTACCACAACTACTGATAATGCTGAGCTACACAATGAACACAATGAAATGTAGGGCTGCAGCTTCTCAGCTAAACAGGTCAACGACTACTGGAGCTAAACACACTCATGAGGGTCTTACCTGTACCAGGGGAGGGCGGCCGAGGGACATGAAAGAGAAAGCAAAAGAAAAATACGCATCATTAGTGACACACGAAGCTCACATTTCACAACACATGCACAGATCAGGTTATGCAGGTAGTCAGATGGCACGTCTCCGTGCACGGCTGTAACCGGCTTACTTCAGCGTGTTTACAGTAAGTGCAGCAGGTCAGAAATCATTATTTATGCTTCTTTCTTTGTTTTATCAAACTCATACAACAGGTTACTTCCTGAGCAGCCTCCTCTGCTGACATGATGCACTTCCTGTTCTCAGAAACCTATTCTGACCTTGACTTGAGAGAAAGAGTTTTCACCGTTTGGTAGTAACTTTAATGTTCTTTAAAGGTCTATATTCTTGCTCCTGGGTGCCCGAGTGGCCCAACTCCAGTCATTTCCAGCTCCAGATTTTTAATTTTGGACAGTAGCTTGGCCGCAGCCCAAAGGGGAGAGAATCTGGCCTTTTAGGGAAAGTAATGGGGCGACCGTGGCTCAGGGAATTGGGAAGCTCATCTGTAACCGGAAGGTTGCCGGTTCGATCCCCCTGCTCTCTCTGTCCTGGTCGTTGTGTCCTTGGGCAAGACACTTTACCCTTCCGCCTACTGGTGTTGGCCAGAGGGGGCTGTAACTGTAGCTGCCTCCACCAATGTGAGAATGAATAGTGGAATTGTAAAGCACTATATAAATGCAATCCATTATTGTTATTATTAATGGAAAGTTGATGGTGCTGAAAGAAAATTCATTTTTACTTTGATTATCTTGGGTTAATACGTGTCAGAAGTCAAGATTGGAATCAAAAGTTCATCTTCTGTCAAAAAGAAGCCATCATTAGTTCCTCGACCTTCTCGTAATTGGCAGAAGGTTTTAACAGCAGGTGGGCGGGGCTTCTATACTTCTCTGTGACATCAAACAGAGCTGAGAGCAGAAACAAACCTGTGAAACTCAGCGTTCAGAGCAGTGTGAAGTCTGAGGCATTACTCGTACATATCTCGGTCTGATAGAGGTCAAGGTATGTACAAGGTATGAAATTCGGGCCAGGATTAATATCAGCATCCATCACTGGAACAGTCTTTATGACAGAGAATAAAGAAAAAGACCAACAGCTCCAATTTAAACCCAATACTCTCTGCATTTTATCCCAATAAATACTCGAAATATTCTGGACCTGTTCACACTTTTACCCAAAACCCAACTGTCCTTTAGAAACTTTACTATCTCAACAAGAAATGAAAACATGTTTGCCGGCTTTGGCTGACATTTCATACAAAAAAAATTGAATGTCTGCCTGAGGCAAACTCACCACCCAGGTGTTTTCCATCTCTTCGTGAAACCAAGCAGGACCTCCACATCAGGTCACTAAACAAATCTCAGATCAATGCGAACTCTCTGAACCGAGACTGGAATCCTTACCAAACTTCTGAAAGAGCAAAGACACCTTTTCTGCCAAACTGACATCAAAATCAGATGTTAATACCCTGCAGCTCCGACCGGCAACGCTCAGACGACAAAACAAGATGTTTTTCTTAATTAACGCTGAGCAGCAGACATGAGGCATCCATTTTCTTTCCTAAATAGATTTATAGTGTTTTGGAATGAAACCGTCCAATGTAAACTCTGGCTCGGCCTCAACAAAGAGACTTTGGACTAAACGGTCCAAAATGGGACCAGAGGGGAGCTGCTTGTCCCCAGACAGAGTGACAGAGCCTCTGGATGGCATCGTCACAGAATCGGGATTAGGAAATCATCAACCGAGCGTGACTTTGTGTCAGTAAACACTGCTGGTTAGGAAGAAAAGAGTTCTGGGAATGCTGCAGGAAAGCTTGTTTTCCGTCAGTCGTCGAAGCTTGACAGGGCATAACCCATAAGTACAAACGCTCGTCCAAACCAGCGTCCCCTCTTTACGTCACGCCGACCGCAATGGAAACTAGTCCGTGGGATCTCGCTGTGGCGTCCTGTGGGGCTTCATTTGCACTGGTGCTTTATTAAAGCTGTCATTTCGATATATCAACAGAAAACTGGACAGATGCCAGCGTGTGGCCTTCCAAGACGCAGCGATTTGTAAAGTAAACTCCTTCATAATCATTACAAGAGCTACAGCTAACAAATATTTTTTTCCTCTTTGAAATGTCAGAAAAATATTCAAATTGTATGGTGCGACTTCCCAGAGCCTCAAAATCAGCATCTTTAATGTATCAGAGAGTCCAAAACCCAAACACCCTCCATCTGAGATTAAACAGAGAAAAGCACTAAATCCTGTAGAATTCAAACTATTAATTATAAGCTGTTCTTGTTATTTACTTTCTGGAAAGCAATAGGCTGAATCTTCAGATACGAGGCACTACAATCTGTACCTCCAGTTTTACATTTAACATACACTATATTGGATTTACTTCTTGTACTCTGAGTTACAAATGAAACAGAGGGAAGCAGATAGACCTGCATCCTTTTCCTGTTAGCGTTACCAAAAGTAAATATATAGCTCTGGAGTTTCATTTCTGGCTGTTATCTCTGGGCAAATGTGCCAAAAACCAAACACGAGCGCTATAGATCTGTCCGTCTGAGACCAGGAATCTCTCGCCTTCCCTTCCTTTCGTCGCGCAGGGGGACGGGCGGGCGACAGGTTTTATTTGCCAAATCCAAAGCGGCTCCTAAAAATAAACAGCACACGTCTAAAAATATTTCACTGGAGAACTGCTGCACACATGGATCGCTTCAAGACCTCCGTCAGCTGCTGCAGCTCAATGGGAAGCACATGATGTGCTACCTTCAAACAGCTGGAGGGGGTGGCGGGGGGGTTTTGTGTCACTTTGCTTGAATTTGTTAATCACTCCAAGGTTTTAAGCATCTAAACCAGTTCTTATTTAATACATAATGAAGCATTTAGAAACAATTCAGCTTCACCATTATTATTATTGCCTGTTTATGCCCTGTCCTTATCTTCAACGTCGTGCTGCTCTGTTGTATCTTAATTGCCCCTTGGGGATAAATAAAGTCTTTCTGATTCTGATTCTTATTTCAACTTGTAGGCCTCTTAACATCCACCAGCTCACCACCAGCATGTCTAGGGTAAAGATTAGAGTTTTGTTTCACTACCTTTACCTTTCAAATTAAGTTTTAGCAGTACCATTTCAAAGAAGCTTTCTTTAAAAAGAGGTGGGTATTAACTTAACCCCAGACCTACTTTCATTGTATAGGACGTATTATGACAAGATCGAAGACACAAGCTCACAATCCTAAAAAGTCAACAGTATGTTACTTTTGGTTTTAATTTCCACTCAGAAAGAAAAAAGTCAAGTGATATTGACAGCTTAGAGGGCTCAGTGCTCGCGGTCTCAGATGGGAAAAAATGGGTGTATTCCCCAACCGTTTGGCGAGCGGCTGTTGGAAGTTGCTGGTTGTGACACAAGAGCAAACAGTAAACATTCACCTGCAACCGCTGCAGCCAGCATATTTCAAGAAGCTTAAGTGTCTCCATCTCCACAGTTTCATTCCCGCCTGGTGAGTAGTTTGCAGAGGCTTGCAGTCTTCCGTGCAAACTACAGGTCACCGCGCAATCTGCTAGCGATTAAAGCACCTGCAGAAAGGTTTTCAGCATAGCAACGTATACTTCTTCATGACCATTTTCATGCTAGCGACTGCCAGCAACCTGCTACAACCACTTGCCAAATACACTTTTTTTCCAGCAACAGGAGCTTGCCAGGGGATTGCCAGCTGGCCTCTAGGTCTCTTTGACTGAGGCTTAAGATAAGAAGATGAGAAAGATGGGAAAATGCAAAGACCTAAATACTTGTGTGCTATTTGCATTTCTGTCCTGAGCTTAAACGACCTGGGGTAGCAAGTTAAGATGGGAAATATGACATGTTCTCCTGCTGGGTACAAACCAAAGCCTTGATCACGACAGGCTGTGAAAATCTGCCCCTCCAGTCATCCAGCTGTGCAGTCAGTGGTTCCTCCTCAGACCAATGCAGCTACTCAGAGGGCAGATGCTCTTGAGCCGCTAACTACAGACCAAGTTGACACATGAAAAACAAAAGGACATGATAAAAAAGTAAAGGAGGGCCGTATGATGGAGGCAGATACCAATCGAGAAACTCGCCAAGCGGCCTCTGTGATTGTCTTCATGTTGATGTGCAGCTTGAGTAATGTCCACTATGTTTTCTTCTTCGGTTATGTTTCACTCGGGTTCGACTAGCACAGGATGAAGAAAACATGGAATGATGTTTATCCTGCTGTAGGGTCCATTTGACATCGCTACCCAGACTGCCCAGCGATGTAAACAACAACGGCAGCTCAAAGATTGAAGGTTTTGTTTTCCCCCCCGTAAGTTTCTACACACTAAGAAATCTACAGTTGGTTTTAAATATTTGATTTAAACTGATTTAAGCTGTATGTGACTTCATCTTCAGAAATATTTACAAGAGAATGATTGAAAACCTGAGGTTCAGTCTTACACTCATTTTAACTCAAATAAGACAATAAATCAAGATCTTTGGCCTCCATGTGAAACAGGCGATGAGGAGGTCTTTTTTTCGCAAAAAATATCCAATTCTGTCTTGAAATAACAGGAAAACTCTGCTAAATATCCAAAATGAGGGTAAAGGGATTTCGCCTCCGGTACAAGACACGGTGAAGTAAATAAAACCAAGAGAGAGCATCAGAAAGTCCAAACATTTTCTCCCAGTTGTTCCTAATAAAGCAACATTTGAGTCACATGCAGGTAGATGTGGACAAAATGCTGTTATTTTTCTCAAAATGTGGAAATCTGTTTTGACATCAGCAATTTTTTTTTTTTTTTTAAATAAGGAAAACATGAGTCAAAGGGATAACTGCATTACACTCCTGCGGTTGTTTAAATTTATCTGCAAAAACAGGTGTGCCTGCTTTAGAAATGCACACCGGGGAATGTTTTCAAACATTTTTCTGGAGTACCATGCTCCCTGACACCAAATTAGTTTCACCTGTTGTGCACAGTCAGCGCACGGAAGGGTTAAAGCGTGCAGGGAGATTACACAACCAAGAGCAATTGTTTTGGTGTTTGGACCCAGCGGCGAGGACGGGCAGTGTACCGACATGTCTGAACCAGCTGGAAGGAGGCGCCGGCTCCGCTTTCATCTGCAGGAGCTCAAGTATGTAAACACGAGGAGCAGCGCTGCGAAGGATCACCCGAGTGGAGGAAGCGCGGCGGTTAAAACTGGGCCGGAGAACTTGCTTTGAGTGCACAAGTCATGAGCTCATTTCTCTGGAGTCCCAAACAGATGGACTCCACTTCACAGCTGAATCCTGATGGATGTTTAGATCCTCTCAGTGGGAGTTTGGTCTCTTAACGATTTTCTTTATATTTCTCTAAATGCCGTGTTTTGTTCCAGACTATTACAGGAAGCAATGAAAGCAACACTGTACATTTTTGGAAGCTAATCGTCCTTTTGTTTTAAATAATCTGGCTTGACAAGTCACTAACAATACCTTTAAAATCTCTGCTGACAGTGAATCGGTTCAGATTTAGACTTTACAGTCTGACGTGTTTACATGTGTAAGTTGCTAAATAATAACAGTGTTTCTAAGTTACTCTACTGCAATATGATTGAATGAATTAATGAATGGAATCACTCGATGCAAAAGAAGATCTGGATTTGGATTAGTTTGCAGTATTTTCCAATCAACTCCAAGAGTTCAAAGTTGATCCAATTCACACTCTGGTCCAAAGAGACTGACTGAGTGAACCCCAACTCCACCAGCTTCACCTGCAGCTGCTGATGTGAGTCTTTGAGAGCAAAGTTTTGCATACAGAAACTGATTCAAAAACAAGTTGAGAATAATTCAACTATCGCTATTTGTGAGCAGCTGGAACAAAAAAAGTGAGCCGAATAACCAGCCTTCAAGTTTCTGTAACTTGGTTACTTCTCTTCCTCCTCCTGCTGTTGGCTGTGACATGATGAATATTTGTGGGTTTTCTAAAATCAATACAACTACTGCCATTTATGTGGGGCAAAATTTTCTCCGTGGAGGCAGAAAGAGTGCGTCAAAGATGGTGGAGCTGGTGTAATAATGAAGTTACCACAATAAAATCTGACATACAGAGGACAAAATCAGGTATTTCCCTCAAAAGAAAATCACCAGCATTGGAGTTAAAATACTTTAACCAGACTTTTTCTTTTAAGTGGGCATAGACTTTTCACAGCCACATCTTAAAGGCCCGGTCTGAGTCAGACAGAGACTGGCATTAAAGTTAGCAGGTAAATGAGCCTCGAACATATTTAGCTGCTCAAAGTCCGATGTTTTCCTTTGATCAACCTGCTGATTGTAGTTGAGATGCGGTACTGTTTGCAAAAATCACGAACCACTGCTTCCTTTCTATGCATTTTGCCACTTTAACACTGACTTGAATCATGACATCAGGTGAAACAATAGTGGAGCACTATCAGTCATGGATTGGCCTGTCCACACCCCGGACCTCTACATTACTGAAGCAGTGTGGGATCATGTTGACAGAGAACAGAACAAAAGGCAGAAACATCCAAAGAAGAGCTTTGAATGTCCTTCAAGAAGCCTGGAGAACTATTCCTGAAGACTACTTAAAGAAATGACAAGAAAGCTGCCTAAGAGAGTTCAGACTGTACTGAAGAATAAAGATGGTCACACCAAATATTGACTTTCAAGCTTGTTAGAATTGTACAAACTCTGTTGACTGCTTCAATAAATTGCTGCACCTATTTCCCATTTTCCCAGCAAAATTTCTTTTGAGATTTTATGTTCTTTGCTGCACTTAAACACATAGCTTCAGGTGTAAGAATACTAGTTTTTATGTGATTGAAGTTTTATTTTGAGTCATTTCTCTTGACTGCACTGGAGGAAGGAATGACTCAAACTGACTCATTCAACTTTAAATCTTAGTGTGGATTTATGGTCAGATATTGATCTGTTTCTGAGCTCCTCACATTAGTAAAACTCTGATAAACTGCTGATGCTTCATGTTGATTTAAAGAGTCATGGTCGATCCTGCTGGAACATGCAGCAGGATAGACAGCTGGGATTACCTACTGTAAACCATCTCTCACACACAAACACACCTCTATGGCTGATTCATTAATACAATACCCAAATTCTGTGTGAGCTTTTAGTTTCCTGAATTTAAACAACACACACATTTGGAAGAGGTCCGCAGTGATGGTGTTTTTGAGAAGCGGAGCCTTCCTGGAATGATTCGTTCCAGCATTTCCCTCACATAGACTTTACTATCAAACTACATCTCATTACTCATTTGAGCCATTAAAAAATGGTAAATGGTAAATGGCCTGTATTTGTATAGCGCTTTCTAGTCCCTAAGGACCCCAAAGTGCTTTACACAACCTGTCACCCACCCATTCACATACACACGGGTGATGGCAAGCTACATTGTAGCCACAGCCACCCTGGGGCGCACTGACAGAGGCGAGGCTGCCGGACACTGGCGCCACCGGGCCCTCTGACCACCACCAGTAGGCAACGGGTGAAGTCTCTTGCCCAAGGACACAATGACCGAGACTGTCCAAGCCGGGGCTCGAACCGGTAACCTTCCAATTACAAGGCGAACTCCCAACTCTTGAGCCACGATTGCCCCCCCCAAAAAAAGACATTAAAGAGATCGGTGCCATGTACAGTCAATTTGTTAGCAGACGATACCCACGCTGTTGTATTGAAAAGTTCATCGGATGCAAACCAACTAGCTAACCTGGCAATAAAAAGAGAAAAAAAAAAGACTAAACCTGAAAATTCAAATATTTAAATGTAAGAGATTTATAACAAAAAATGTTTCTCTATACATCACTGAGCCTACCAACCCAACCTACCACTACCACCAAGCTCACTTTCATTTAGAAGCATAAAATCCAGCTATATGGTGTCATACATAACACAAATTTTATTTTCTAGAGATCTAACATTAAGAAGCACGTGTTTTAAAAATCACAGGGAGTGACGGTGGCATCAGTGGATCGAGACAGGGTGGGTTTAATGTGTCGGATGGCAGCAGGTCTTTGCTAATCGTTGGCATGTTGTTAATTATTACCTTAATGTGTGAAGTTGGTTTGGAAGGTGGTTGTGGGATGTCAAAGACTTAAGGTTTTGTGAGAATGTTAAGAAACTGATTGATACAAGTTTGCAGTGGGCCAAGCAGATAGAGGTAAACAATCCACTGCATGCTGCGACGCCAATGATGAACCTCTACACAAAGACAAGCTCGCTGAGGCTGTCTGAGGGCAGCTGGAGATGCTGTGGTTTGCCTCAATAGACAGGTGAGTTGTTGAAATTTGTTTGTGCACCTTGATTCCAGCTATCTGTTGTACTCTTCCTCGTTCTGTTGGCTGTTGAGGACAAATATTCATGGCTATCTGCTGCAACTGTTGACAAAACTTTGCGTCGTGTTTGGTATGAACACACAGACTTGTTGACTGGTATTTTTTTGTTTTTGTTTTTCTAAAAGAAAAGTTAATTATTCATCAGGAACTTACCTTATGTTTATTCCTAGCTTTTACTGAACACTAGTCCTGAACTTCAAATACCTTTTGAAAATTCACGGAAGTTTTTTGGACCCAAAACCACAACTTCCTTCCTGGCAGCAATGCTCCTGGCACCACTCCAGCATGTTGTGGATTTACTTTACACCAACTGTCAATACTAAGTTTCATCAACAATCAGAGGAAAGAAATCGCTGGTACCTAGTCATTGATATTGTTGTTGTTCTTCTGCAGCCCTCGCCTCTGCATTTGGTTTACAGTGGTCGTGTTGGTGTAGATCAGGGGTGGGCAACTCCAAGCCTCAAGGGCCGGTGTCCCTGCAGGGTTTAGATGTGTCCTTGAACCAACACAGCTGATTTAAATGGCTAAATTAGCTCCTGCAGTTCTCCAGAGGCCTTGTAATGAACTAATCATGTGATTCAGGTGTGTTGACCCAAGGTGGGATCTAAAACCTGCAGGATACCGGCCCTCGGGGCCTGGAATTGCCCACCCCTGGTGTAGATGGACAGAGATTGTTTTGATTCTTAAACTGTGTTCTATTATTGAATCAGCCCAGCAAAGACTCCAATGGACAGCTTTGAAAAATGTAAAGGAGGGTATAAATATTGGATTTTTAAATGTGTTTTAATAAGTTTTGCAGCTTTTACCGCTGTTAAAGACCTCCCACAAGGTCATTCATACAACGCCAAAGTAAATAAGTAACAGATAAACGAAAAACAGAAACATTATTTCAGAATATCAGAACTTTTTCCATTAGTCTCAAGTTATACACATTTATTTCTTACAGTTTAAGCCCAAAGATTCATGCTGACGGATTTCTTTCATTTACTACAGCTGCATTTCTTTATTATGTGGAAAACCGAGACATATTCTTGAAGTTCCTTTTCTTATATTAAGATATATCAGAAATTTAAGGTGTAGTTAAACTTCTCTACACTTAAGATCAATGTAAGCTGTATGTGGCCCTCACTGTGTCGAGCTAAGCTAAAGGGGAAAGGACGAATTATAATTTGACTCTTCATTGTTTGTTTGTTTTTTTAAAACTTTTAATAGAATATTTTAGTTTGAAGTCAATATCTCAAACCCTGGGAACCCTGAAAAGACTCATTACTTTGAGCCATCTCGAACCAATCATTTAGGGATTACAATGACTCCCATTCACTTCAGCCAGAGCGGTGATGCTTTGGCTGAAAAAGATCAACTGTTCAGGATGAGTTAGAGTGCTTTCTGTTCACGAGAAACTGCAAAGACATCTCAAACACAGAAAGAAGTGAAAACAGATTAAGCTCAGCGCTGCAGGCTGCGTGTTGCGAAACTAAATAGCTTCCTTTGGGTTATTAAGATAAAAGCGAGTCTTCTCACACCTTTTCTGCTCTGGGGGACGGTTATTCCTCTTTTCTCTTTTTGTTCCCGCTTTTTTTTTCTTTTTCTGGCATCCGATCACAAAAACACGAGAAAACAAAACAAAACAAAAAAGAGGGTGACGCAGGCTGGGCCATTTTTAAATTTTTAATTTTTTTTTAAACTTCAAACTAAACTGCTTTCCCCTTTGTGCCACACATCCCTATCAATTACCCTACTTTGATTTCAGAGATTAAAAATATTCCCAGAAATGGCCCAGGGGACAACTGGGAAAGACGGAGGGGGTTTGCTCCGACAGGCTCTGAGGAAAACAGTGAGAGACAATAACAGATGTAAACTGTAGATTACACTGGAGGAGATCATCAGCTGGTTCGAGCACAAAAAGACGTGCCTTTGGTAAGCTGTATCGGCCTGCAGTGAGCTGAACGTGCAAAGCACGGCGAGTCTGAGAAGAACTTTGAAAGATTTCATTCAGCTGAAAGTGAGACAGACAGACAGACTTAAACGTGTAATTGAAGATAAGCTGAAGATATCACGTTGTGTCGAGCCGTCTGGCAGCTTCGCGTTTCCTTAATGACCTCCACATACTTGCCTTGCTGCCTGTGTAAACTCTCATTCATAAGGAGAGGGGCGAGGCCGAGAGGCTGCCAGTAATTTTCCACCATAAAAATCCAACCAAACTCACTTCCCTGTCATTAAAACGCCAGCGCCGCTGCCGCCACTGCTGCGGCTCCGGGCACGCGGCAGATGCAGGGAAGTCCCAAACCTCTACGACAGCATCCGCACATTCCCACTGTCAATACCACATGTTTATTTATCGCTCCTGTTTTATGAATACTGATTGGCTGATTAATGCTTGCGAGAAACAAGCAGAAGGTGCAACAGGTGGATGACCGGGGAGCAGCCTTTGGCTTTCACACATGCTGCGGTGAGATTTACAGCTGCGGAGAGGGGGAAAAAAACTCAAGACAGCTGCAGATTTCTTTCTCTGCGTGAGGAAGATTCTAGAAGAAGGGGAATTTTAGCTTCTTATATGTTTGAAGGCCACGAATAACATGTCACAGCTACCAGCAAGAAGCAAATACAGAAAAAAAGGCGACTCGTGTTCAAGTTAGCTCATTAAATTCACAAAATTGGCAACTTTTAAAGCAAAAAAAATCTCTCCAAAGCCTTCAAATTCCTTTTTAAAATGTCAAAATCTATGCTGTTGTTTCCCCCGTTCTGATATCTTGAGGGATTTGGATCAAATGCCCAACAACTTCCCAAACAAATAGTCTGGAGACTTTTAGTACTTCTGCTCTTTTTCCTCCTTTTGTTTTTTTTTCCTCGCAGGCGTAATATTTTATTTCACTAAAGTTTATCATGTCAGCAAGATTATGCAGACAACGCAGAAAGCCCTGTTCAACATTTCATCCATAAAAAACAAACAGAAGGAGCCTCTGGGATAACCAGGCAGGTAAGGATCAAAATTTTCCAATTCTAACATTTTTTTCCAAATGTTCCAATACATTACCAATCAGAATATTAGTGGTTCAACCCCCTAGCTGTGTCAAGATCCTGAACCCCAAGCCCTCTGATGTGTTCATCAGAGTGTGAATGTGTGATACACTGGGAATCATTCCTTCACCTTTAACTCTTTTCCACATAAAGACAACATCTGACCTCCCCTTTACCCTTAATCATGACACGTCAAGATAAATCAGATTCCAGGTTTTTCCAAGGGTTGCCTTGGTAAGCTGTGTAGGCAGAGATCAGCCTCACTAACTTCTGATGCAAACCCAGTTATTTTGTTCTGGAAGCAGGTCTGAAATATGGCAATGACTGCTCAGTCCAGAAAAGAGAAACAAGGGTTGCCCCTGGTAGCCATCCAAGAGAAGGAAGAGATAAGGCAACATCAGGTTGCACTTAAAACTTTGTAAAATAAAACCTCACAAAATAAAAACAACCAAGAATATACACTCTTATTTGCACTAGTGTCATTTCAGCTTAGTGTGAGAGTCTTTCCTGCAGGTTGCTGTTTCACAGTCTCACTGCAAGTGTGACCAAAGTGACATCACTCCACATTATAAAACTTCAACATTGCTTTTTTGAAGCCAGAAATGACCGTATATAGATATTAGCTATTTAGGCTGAACTTTATTAAAAGATCAGAGTCTCTCCTGCACTTTCCCACCTTTTCAGCTCAGCTTTCCTGCGAGTGTCTCAGTGTGAGTGTACCTCGCCACACAGAATGGAGCAGACAGACACAGGAGAGGTGGCATGACATTAATGATACCTTAAGTCAGCGGTCCCCAACCTTTTTGGCGCCATGGTTTTTGTCCAACAATATTTTCACAGACCAGCCTTTAAGGTGTCGTGGATAAATGCAACAAAATAAAAAAAAACACATAAAAATCCTGAAAACCATAAATTTCACACCCGAGCCTCAACTCTCCTGGCCAGGTACCAAACGACTCCCGGGGGTTTGGGACCACTGTCTTAAGTGCATTGAGAGTTTCCCAAGCGTCAAACCAAAGATAACAAGAGAGAGAAACTGACAGGTAAAGCACTGTCCAAAAGGGTTAAAAGAAAAGCAGCTGGTGTAGAAGTACCGGTACTGGGTACTGATCCAGCTTTCTGAGTCAGATGGGACAAATATTCCATCCAAATATCGGTGATTCCCTCAAGACACCAGCCAGTATTTCAGTGCTTCCGGTGTAGACAGCAGATATCCGGATGGTGGATAAGGGATATCCTGGCTCTGTAGACAAGCCTTTACTGTTAGTGACTCCCCATCATCTTTTGGCCCCTTTTCCCTCCTATTCAGGCGCTCTGCACTTGTGACATGACATAACCTGGGTGTGTTCAATTAAAGTGGGATTTTCAAGTTAAAGGCTGTTTAATTCTGATTATTTTTAGAGACCATGTGTGGTGAAAGTTTTCAGTATTTCACAAGACGAGCAAAGACTAGCTAGAAGTCTGACGAAGTAAACAAACTTTGACTCCCTCAGATTTATCGTGGGACTCCTGCGTTGGGAACAACTGATCTAATTTAATTCTAATTCCAGTTAAAGACCTCACACAGTGGACAAAGGCTGTGTGGAGAAACCCTCAAGAAGGAGGAGGCTTTGGGAGTTTGAGTTTGTGGTTTATTTGTACATTCATTTAGTCAGCTGTATTATATTCATTAGTTGAGTAACGGTTTTTCTCTGGTAACAGGTGGAAATTTGTTTGCTCATTGAATCAAAACACTCATGCAAAATCTATAAAAGCTAACATGTGGCAGAGTTTGTGCATCACGTGACGTGAAATCACTGAAATGGCTTCAAGATGCAGCGAGGAAATAAAAGAAATACATCAAAACTGCTATTATGTCAGTGATTTGTGGCTGAGCTTAATCCCACCACATCAAAGAATCTGTCTTTTTAATTAAAACCATCCTCAGAGGTATTCTGACATCAACAACATAACCAGCATGTGTACTGGTTGAGGAGATTTCCCCACAGAGCAGCGCGAGCAGCATTAAAAATGTCCAAAAAAAGGAGAAAATAATTGAGATTGATAACAAGCTCAGCTGTCGTTACATGAGTTACTGCTGGAAGGCGTCTCTGACCAATCACAGTGCTTGGCTGGAGCTTCTTGTTATATAAGGCCCATCTATCTACAGTTTATCTAATGAAAGGAGATCCTAACTTTGACCAACGCATCTGGGTCGATAAGGGGGAAGTGGAGTCAGGAAGCAGCTTGTTCCTCTGAGGAAAATGAGGCCATGACTGCCTAGTAACTGTATCCTGACTCTAGAAGCGTCTCCCCTGAAAAACTGATTATAAAAAAGACCTTTAACAGGCTTTGAAGAGCGGATGAAACTGTAAATACTTTTTTTTTTCAACTCTGGAAAATCCCTTGAGCGGAGCATCAAACCTGCTGACATCCCACGAGATATTCGGCAAAGATGACTGACACATGACTCACCAAACTTTAACATATGATGTTGTGACGGGATGTTGAAACTAAGAGAAGTTTTTCCCATCTTTATTCACTTTCACTGCATTTTTTTTCAGCACAGAAGCAGAAAAGGAGAGTTTTTCCATTTGCCATCTTCAACTACCCCACCTACCCCTAGCCTTTTAGTTTGTAGTATTGGCCATATTACAAACATCCTAGTAGACAGACTTCTTCCAATTTGTGCATTTTCCAGCATGATCTACCAGGACACAAGGGAAAAGGTTCTTAGAGATCACTGAGTTATTGTTTTGGATCCATGAATAGAAAACTCCCCAAGTCTCAATCTGACTGAGAATCTACGTGGGTGGACAAAAAATAAGAGTCCACAAAATCTCAGCTTCGAGGTCTGATAAGGCAGGAATGGTTCACCATCAATCAGAGCTTAGCAGCAGATATCCAGCACGCCGCAGAGAACTCCTGGAGGCATGAATTCTGCAGCAGGATTTAGGTCTTATGACTACAAAAAACTGGTTTGTGCTGATTTTTTTCACAGTTTCTTCAAATTAGTAGTTTAGAGTAGTTACAACTGGATGAACCACAAGGCGAATACTCACCCAGTGGAAGAAATCTATCTGCAAACATTTCCGGTCAGCTCATATTGATTGCAATCACTCTCACAAAGGTTTTCAAAAAACTGGCATCTAATTTACAAATGCAGACCAGCAATCAATCTGTGCCATACAGTATCTCTATGCAATAGGAGACTTCAACTGCTGTTTTTACCAGTGTGACTGTAGCATTAGTCAGCTAAGCTTGTGCATGGGCCACAATGTGAAATGAGTTTGACACCCCTGGGCTAGCTCAGGTACAGATACCTGTAGACATCATAAACCAGAAGTTACTCCTGTAGTTTTTCTCAGGCTCACGCTCACTACATGATTTAGGAATTCTGCAGAGTCTAGCATACTCACCTACTCTGCAACTACAACATACAGATCCTACTATAATGATTACATCCTTCCACGTTTAAACTCATTTTATTTTTATAAGCTTTAATTTAGTATTATGATCCTAGTACTTGCTACCCTTATATACAATTTGCAAGTGCAAGCCAGCCTACTTAGTGGTTTGAATTATGTTCTTACATTTGTTCGTTACCTACTCTGCATCCGTTGAATGCCTGCAGCTAAAAGAATGAGGGTGAAACCTTTACCTCAGCAACACATTTATTTATAACTCCATGAACAACCGAACACATAAGTGTAATCATAGTCTTAGCTTCCTGTGTCTTCATGATAAAAAAAGAGATGCTGATAAGGATGTTAACTGGCAGCCTGCCTTCCTTCCCGCCTGTATTAATATGATACTGTTTTCGTCTTATTAACCATTTCAGGCGATTCACACCCACAAAAAGCCACATTGAGTTTTTAGTGTGTTGCTTTTTTTTATATCTGCACACAGCTCTTTTCCTGTTTCACACACACAAGCTGGGTTGACTCATCGAGTTGATAACCACCTTCATGTGACCACTTAGCCTGATTGCTGATGTTAGAGTAAATGAAGCCAGATAAGAGAAAGATATCCTGGATATGTTGAACTCAACTTCGCAGCGACCAGCTTCACACCGACGCTGTTTTACAGTCCTGTGAATTCATCCTCCTCCTCTTCTTATTGATTGCTCTCTTGTATCTCATCTCTGTTCCCATTTGGAACAGTTGTTTTTTGCAGCACCTTTGCCTTGCATCTGGTCCACTCCTTGTGAACTGAACCACAAAACAACCGTTTACAGAACGCTTTTCTTCTTTTTTTGTTAAAACTTTCACACCATAAAAGTAGCTGATAAGTGCAAAACCCTTCCTGTTTGTGTCGAACCACAACACCAACAGAAAACACAATAAACCATTCAAATCAGAAAACGTCAGATGGACCACTGATTGAAAGCGGCTGCTGCAGAGAGACGCTCACTCGCTCGTGTACAGCATCTGGCCCAGACTGCTGGTTTTTACTCCAGCAAATCGTCACAGCAGCTCATTTTATTAATTAGCTGCTGCACTCAGGCTGAAGATTGAGATCAGCTGCTGTCGCCTCTGATTGGAGAGAAATCCTGCAGGCTTTTGGCTCTCAGAAAAGCAGACCGACACTAACTGTTCAGTTTTGCTGTCGGTGTTCTGGCAGCTTCTGTCTGATCTTTGGCTTTAAATTTAAGTCACAGCTCTGTACAAATGCAAAACCACAAGCCTGGAGCAGCACGTCCTCCACCACCACCACCCCTCGTGCTTCTTTATGGCTGCTTCTAACCCCATTTAGCCCCGTTTGGCCCCAGCTGTGGCTAGAGGTTAGCAGACACCTTTGTCTGCCCCAGGCGCTTCCTCCCGCCCTAACTTCCTCTGACAAACATTACTTCCTGTAAGACATAGAGGAGAGATTAGTCAACGTGTTTTACAGGTTTCCCCCGATTAACTGACAAGCACGTGGAGCTGCAGATAAAGCAACATGTCAGCCTGCAGCTCACATCCACCTGAACTCATCTGCCCTCCGCTGCTACTCATTAAACTCTGGACAGCTTTTCTTCTCAACTTTTCTGCCTTTCTTGCTGTTTTATTTTCCACGCTTTCTTTATTAGAGTATTCTTGTAATTCTGCCATTTTATGTCATTCCCGATGAAGCTTAAGCCTCACTGTTTTGTACCAGGCTCCATTGGATACCCTGTGTACACAGTGTGCTACAAAAATTAAGTCTGGTTGCTGCGAGGCTTACAGCGAGAGGTGCTCTGTGGTTTTGAGGGCTGTTACTTTCAAAGACAACTGAAAACTCTCTGTGTTACAAAGGTAAATGGCTAAAAACACCGCTTTATTGTCTGCTAGCTGTGCAGTGACCTCTGTTCAGAATTTGCACAGCAGTAAACGAAAGGTCTTTGCTCCAAAGCTGCAGAGAAGCTCCTTTTTTTCGCCCTCCTTTATGGACACATTTAATTACATAACAACCATACCGTGAGCTGTAGAGAGCTAAGAGACAAAGATTGTTTTCTTTTCATCGTGTTTTCATTCTCTTGCTGAGGGTGTGTTCGCCATTTCCTCTCAGGTGAAACATATTTCTATTATGATGCGTTCGCTGTGCGGCTGTTTGTGAGAACAGCTGAGTGAGCCGCCAATGCAAATCGCCCCCTTTGCATAATGGAGATAAAAGTCCTACTAATACTCCTGTAGTAATTAACCACTTAATAAGCACAGGCCGCTGAGGTGTTTGGACACTGAAACGCGTGGTGCGTTTACGGCTGAGAATGCTGGGTAAAATGAAAGTTGAGTAATGGTTGAGTCAGTGGCGGTGGCTGGACAGATCAAAGAGTCGGGGCTGTTTGTTTGCTTGCCAGCTTTATGATCGTTCTCTGTGTGAGGAATAGAGCTCGGCACAGAAAACAAGAGCGTGGCACGAAAACAAAGCACGCCCACCTGTCAGAGGTGATGTCACTGATAGGACGGGAGAAGAGGCGGACAGGTGTGATTGATTAGTCATGTCTGGTGCTTTTCCAGAAAAATCCAGAATGCGAAGGATGTGGATGATTGTTTGCGGAAACAAGTATTAGTTTGTTTATGTAGACTACAAAGAAAGTTTAGTCATTTTTGTCATAACTATAGGACATGCAAGTTTAACATAGCCCGGCTTTCTTTGAGTTAGCTGGCTTTTAAAACCCCAGTCAGAGCTAATAACAAGTATCCCTGTGGTTTGTTAACAACATCCACACTGTTGCACTGACAGATAAGCTGCACTTTGGTGTGATAAACTCGTACACATATTGCTTTTCTGTCATAAGCATAGGACACACAAATTCAACATAGCTTGGCTTTCTATTAGTTAGCTATCTTAACAAAACCTTAAACTCTGGTCAGAGGTAATAACAATATAAGTGGTGGTTATCAACATGCACAACGTTACAGTTAGTAACAAGATCAAGCTTTTTTCTGATAACTTCATACACACTGGTTTATGTCATAACTATAGGCCTTATAGGTGCAACATAGCTCGGCTTTCTTTGAGTTAGCTTAACCAAAACCTAAAACCAATCAGCGCTAGTAAGTATCCCAGTGGTGGTTATGAACGTGCACACTGTTACACTGACATATAAGCCACACTTTGGTGTGATAACTTCAAACACACTGGTTTGTGTCATAACTATAAAACTAATAGGCGCAACATAGCCTGGTTTGAGTTCTTTGAGTTAGCTAACTTGACAAAACCTCAAACCCCAGTCAGAGGTAATAGATATGTCTGCATGCACACTGCTACACTGACAAACAAGCCACATGTTTTGTGATGAATGCATACACACCAGTTTGTGTCACTGTAACTATAGGACCCGTAAGTACAACAGAGCCTGGTGTTCTTTGCATTAGCTGACTCAACAGTCAAAGATAAAGGTTTATGGTGGTGGTTATCAACTTTCTTAGTTTACCTGGGTTTTGTGCTGCACACTAACATGAAAGGTGTCATTTAAACATGGTTATTTATATATTGTAGTCCCCTGAAAGTGTTCAGGCCTGACTCTGCTCCATAGACTATATTTTTACTGATAAACTGATGAAAGAAAATCTATAACTTTGTGTTGTGTTCACTTCAATTACAGCAGAGTAAAATGTCTCGGCAGCACAAAGACATCCATGCTTTTTAGTGCATCATCAAAAAAGTATAGTGCCAATGTGACCCACACAGTTTGAGCATAATTTCATAATAAGATAAGATAAGATACAGACAGACAGGCTGTATATACAAAACATATTCCTGCAGTAAAGAATTAATACAGCGTGGTGTTTTTATCTGATTTTATTTAGCTGGCTAAACAGAGGAAAACCAGAGGTTGATTCAAGAAATCTCTAAAACAATACCTGTTGCTAAGGTAAGTATTTAGATGGTTTTATAGCACTCCAGTGCAGCTGAAAAAGTGCTGATGCATGTTTTTAATGTGGACCCCAGCAAGACTAAACACGCTTCGCCTAATTACTAAACAAATATGAACTTTAAGTTTTAACCCAGGCTTCCTGCTTCAGCTCTGTGCTTGCTCACATGAAAGGAAGCCTCTGAGACGTCGCATCACTCCTCTTCTGCACAAAATGGACCGACTGAGCGCCGCCTACTTCAGACACAGATGTTATCAGAGAAACGGGTAACAGAAAGCAGGTGAGGGTTTAGAAAGTTGTATACCGTTTCAGTAGTCGGATAACGTTGTTAAAGTCCTGACCTTCTTCAGTTCACCTGTAACAGAAACTGTCAGCGCCGACGGCAAGGAAACATTCAAGGTGCACCTGTATTCAGATCTGTGCAACCCCCCTCCCATCGGACATCTGACATGTCCTCAGTTTTCCTTTTGACTGCAGCAGACGCCCCATTTGCCTCACACCTGCAATATCCCTTACGAGAGTGCCACCTCTCCACTAGCATTTATCTCGGCTCTGCCGCCTCATCAGTCACTTTGACACAATCCATGCGTTCTGCTTCTGCTCCAGATCTTTTCAGGTAGGTAAAGTTTTCTCAGAAGAGACGTTTAGTTTCCAGTTGCTCCTTCAGCTTCACGCTATCACGGTGAAGTTGAAGGAGCAACTTCTACTGACATCTAAAGTGATACCAGAGGCAGCATTCGAGATACTTCTTCTCTTTTGTATAATTGTCAAGTTGTGCATCTAGCTTGTTAGTTGTGGTTTAAAAAGAAAGTGATCTTTTCAAACCACTTGTTAATCTTTCCACTGTTAACCAGGGTCTTTGATGTGTCACGCTCTCACAACCATCTCACAACCAAATCCAGCACCTGCTTCAACAGGAGTATTACACAGATTTTAAAAGGGGAAATAACTGTGTAATAAACAGTGTAATAACATTTGTAAGAAAAAAAGTTGTAACAACAACAACAACAACAACAACAACAACAACAACAACAACAACAACAACAACAACAACAACAACAATAATAATAATATTAACTTTATTTATATCTCACTTTTCAAAAATCAGCCATACCAACAGACATTCACTCCAACATACACACATGCTATAGTTGCAAACTATAGCCAACCCCTCCAGTTCATCTTGTGGCCCCCTTAACCCAGTTTGGAAACCACAATAACTCACAGTAAGTCACCGTGACGATGACTGGGATCTCGCAGGGTAAACGAATAATCAGAATGCTCCTGTTGTGTTAATGCATTTTTGTCCTGTCTTCATCACCTCACCACAAACTAGTCACAGTAGGAGGCCGTACCTCCCTTAGTCTGGTTCTGCTGGAGGTTTCTTCCTGTTAAAAGGGAGTTTTTCCTTCCCACTGTTGCCAAAGTGCTTGCTCATAGGGGGTCATATGACTGTTGGGGTTTTCTCTGTGTTACTGTAGGGTCTCTACTTTACAATATAACACACTTTAAGGCGACAGTTGTGGTTTGGTGTTATATAAATAAAGCTGAATTGAATTTAACTGAATTGAAAAGTAGATGACAGTACTTTTAGATTTAAACAAGCTATTTGAATAATAATGCACATGCACTGCCAGTAAAGCCACTGAAAAAAATGTGGCCAGTGTTGTGAGGAAGTCCTTTTCACTTTAGGTTTCAGCTTTTTACAATCTTGGCTATGGCACAGGTTAAAGTTTCCTTAAACAAAGTGGAAAATCTGTAGGGGTGTTTCGTTGAGCTGCCCATGAGCCTGGCATCCCCGAACGAAGCAAAAAGGGAAAAGAATATCATCCTAGCTGTTATCCCGAGTTTTAAAAACACATAGTCTTTACCTTCAGAAGGAAGAGAGATGAATTTCAAACTACACAAGCACACATTCACACACACACAAACAGATGCCTGGGCAGGTTTCTACACGACGGCTCATCTGCGGTGTTTTGACTGCGATCCTCCAAGCAGAGGGTCTGCAGGGCTGATGCTATCGTACTGGACACGCCGGAGACGCTTTTCCAGGATCATTCCAGGTCATATTCCACAATTTAGCCCGCATGGGCATTTCCAAACTATGATAGCTCTAAAGAACAGGTAATAACTGTCTTTTTACTCTTGACCTGGCCCCACGATTGACTTTCATGCATTTAAGCGAATGAGTAATTGTCCCTTCACATACCCTCCCTTTTCTTCTTCTCTGCTTTATTCCGTGTTAACAGAACCGGTTTGTTTGAGCTTTTTAAAGGCCTCTGCATTGGACTTTGACTCTCCTGCCAACACAAACATCGATGCTAGGCCTCTAACCAGTTCTCTTTCTCTCTTACTTTCTCTCTTTTCTTAATCCTCTTCCTCTTCATTGAACAATAGATAAAGTTGTTTCAGCAGCAAACAAAGAATGAATGACACAAAAAATAATGAACGGTGAAAACAAATCCCACCTGAAAACAATACAGAAAAGACCCAAGAAAGTACAAAAATCTCAGTGTCTCAAAACAATGAGTTAGGGCTGCAAACATCAGTGTTCAGTTTGTTTTTGTTGTCTATGCTGACTCTTTTCCATACAAATTAAAATCTGTGAGCAGTCCCAAAGTCAAAAGATCAAAGATAAATGTCCAGTGAGCACTTCGTTCACTCAGATATGAGAGGAAGGGGAAATTAAGAACACAACAACTCCTCTTAAAGAAATGGCAATTGTCCAAAACTTTCCCAACTCTATCAGGAAAATTACCCCCCGACCTCTGATAAGATCTGCAAAAGTCCCACATATTCCAGCCCTAATGCTCTAATTTAGTTCTGCAGGAGCACTTCAGTGAGCCACACTTTGCCCCAGGACACAGGCAGGTCCCACCAAACACCGTTAAAGCAGCCATCTGTTTCCTGACAGCGGTTACCCGGATCAGGAGGCCTGCCAAACTGAGAATCTACAGCAGGACTGGCTTGTGTTCTGGAGCTGACACTGTGTGTTATTCCTTATTGCTTTTTTTTTTTTTACATGACACCCAAGATCCAGCGCCAAGGGCAGAGCTTGTCTGTCGATGCCTCGTATCGGCCCGTCAGTCACACAGCAGGAAAAAGCAGAAGTGAGAAGAAGTGGAAGGACAGAGTGTTCAAACTCCCAGGATTCACGTGACTCTGGTCTTAAAGCTACTGACAAAGCTCGGCTGCAAACCTCACAGCATTTCTTTGAAGTAAAACTTTCATTTTTGTTCACCAAATGGCCAAAATTAGCAGAAAAAAGGACAGATTTCTGCTGAGTAAGAGAACTAAAAATGAGGCTGTAAGTGCTTTTTCTGGTCATTTGATAAACACGTGTTTTATGCTTCAGTAAATGAACCACAAGACTGAAATCTTAAAAATATTTTTATCACAATCCCGGTAATTTTCCTCCTGGAGGGAGGCCAAACCTCTTTGGTTGGTGGGACGCCAAAATTTCTTTTTTTTTTGCAAGCAGAAAAAAGATCCAGTGTCTTTACCACGTATGGACTGATCGCTGGAGATCATGGGCTCAAACAGCGAAAAAGCAAATATGTTTGCTTGGTAAGCTAAAGGTCGCTAGTTTGTTTCCGACCGGGGACACAAATTCCCTTTGGTTTTGCGACAGGAAGTACAAAACTCTGCCAAATCAAGCCTCTTGTGGCAAGAGAACAGTCAAAAGGAGCTTTTACTTTTTATTTCATTCCTATGCCGGGGCTATGCACCAACATCTCTGATGTAGAGCTAGTAAAGCTTCATAGACTTCTGCAGGAAATATATGTCCTAACTAACGACGTAATGGGAAACCCCTCTTAACCCTACACCGCAACCTTCCACGCGGTTCAAGTCGCTGCAGGCTGCGTCAACGTGGCGCGTAGTTACATTTCTTGGGAGGAGATATTACACTACTACTGACGCCAGTAACCGACGTTCTAAACACTGCATCAAGTTCACCACTTTCGAGGCATTTCTCGGCTTCTAATGACAACAACCAACCCTTTTAGCTCGCTTTCTCTTTTGTTGCGTTTTGTCATGTTACCACTTTATTTAGGAAGCTTTTATCCCACCTACAGTAACGTGAGCGGAGCCGGGTCTGCTCCACTCCGTGTGCAAGAGGCGCACTCACAGTGAAAGTGAGAGCAGAGAAAGTAGAAATTAGCGAGACCACAACTGACGGCAGTTTGCAGTAAAGACTCTCACACTGAGCTGAAATCAGACCAGTGGAAATAAACTCTTTTCCTGCCCAACTACCTGCACTCATTAAACCTCGCATGCATGCCCACTTGCACTTGGAGGCATGAATAATGACAATTAATAGGATGCTAAAAAAAAAGTATGGAGATATTTATATTTTAAAAGTAGAATTTCCCAACTGGCACTTGGTACAGCCCATGTTTGATTGTTTAATGTGGTGAAGAGCTCCAGAATAAGTGAATAATAAAAGGTTCATTTTGAACTGTGATTCATCCAAATTAGCATAAACCATCTGTAAGCCTGTACCTGAAACCTGCAACCTACAGTATACCCCATGCTCTCCAGCCTTCACCTTGAGACTAGTTGGAGGTCATGCTCAAGATCAGAGGGGGTCACGGGGTTCACAAAGAGGAAGCCTGATGTTGTAAAGCAGCAGCATTAATCAGCTGGGAACACAGACCAAGGGCCTGAATCTGTCCACATCTGGAAAACGCATAAAGGAAAAGGGTCGGGCGGGGTGCGTGCATGTCGAGAGAGGGAAAAAAATGAATGTGTAACACAGAAAAAATATAGAGTGTACACATGCGTGCGCGTGCATGTGTGTGTGTTTCCTGAGGCCCAGCGAAGGAGGGAAGTTCAGCCGAGCTATTATAAGACCACAAATTATGACTCTCAAACAGCCAGAAATCTCCTCCTCCACCTCCTCCATGAGGGGAAACAAGGGAGCTTCATCAGGGACAGCTATTCATTAAGGCTCACAAAGAGAAAGCCTGAATCCCCAGCAGACTTCTTTGTCTCAATAAGAGCCTCTTATAAGAGACTATCTATCATTTCTCGATGTGCTAGCGCAGGCAGCAGTGGAGGCTTACTTTCACTGTTTACGCTGGCACCGCCTCTCAGGTGTGATAAATCAGCTGACTCAAACATCCTCCTACACAAACGGCACAGTGCAAAAATGAAAGAAGGCAGAAAAGAAAGTGGTATTGATTTTGGTGTCGCACGTTAAAATCTACCTGTGGTACGTGCAGTCTCTCTGTGGTCACGCTCATTTTACTCTGCAGTTTCACATTTCTTTGCAACTTTTTGAAGACATTTTGTACTCATTGAAAACCCCATTTGTGTTACTTCTGTGGCTGGTTCCATCTCTCTGTGTTTTTTCTGTGTCTTCATGGACATTTTACACCTTTTGAAGGTGTCTTGAATTATTTTAATGTGTGTGGGGGTTTTTCTGTGTGCCTCTTTTGGAAGTCATTGTGTTCGTTTTGTCTTATATCATGGTGATTTTGCTTTGCTATGTTTGGGTTTTTTTACACTTGCTTTGGGTGTTTTGTGGTCTTTATTCATCACTCTGTGGCTGCTTTGTTTTTCTTTTCATTCTGTGGTGATTTTGTGTCTGCTTTTCACTTTTCATGGCTTTATTTTTTATGGCTTTATGGTGTTTTTCAGCAAGATTGTGAACATTTTGGACCTCTTTCTGTGTCTTTTTAAAAAGATAAATCTATTTATGTCTCAGCGTGGACATATTAAATCTATCTATTCATTTTTGTGGACATTTTACATCTATTTCATGTCTCTATGTGGACATTTTATATCCATTTATGGCTTTTTGTGGACATTTTGGATTTTTTTTTTAAAATCTCATTTTACTGATATTTATGCCTCTATCTCTTTTGGTCCCTTTTGCATTTACTTATGTTGTTGTGTAGAATCTGGTCAAGTGGTCTCAGACTCTTTTAGCCCTGTGCAGGAACCCATGCATGTCCTTGCTATGTGTTCATGTGAAAAATGTTAGAGAAAGTGTTTGAGCAACATGTGAGCTTGTAAAGCAGTTAAGCAAAGATTGACATATAGCTGAAAATATAAAAAGAATTGGAAAATGTTCACTCGGTGTTTCGGCAAGATAATAACAAGCTTTGTTTCTGATAAGGGAAAGACAGATGAAGGGAAAGAGAAGAGACAGACTGAAACAGACAAGCTGAGGATAAAAGCAAAGCCGTGTCTGAACACGAGGGAGGTCTGCTTCAGAAAATGCTCACAGTGTCGAACAATGCCCGTGTTGTGAGCATTGGAAATGGGATCGAACCCTCGGGCGTTTCCCAGCAGCCCATCGTCGCCGTCCTGCGTTTCAGCCCTGTGGGAGAGACGAGGCCCAGAGGACGGACACAGAGCGGTCCTTTCTGAGCCACATCCTGCTAAACCACTGCACCGCGCTGGCCTCCCCGTGAGCCTTTACACTCCCGGGTCGCCTTTGTTCACTGAGAGGCATGCTGGGAAATTCATCAGCAGACAGACTCTCAGTGGTGTGTGTGTGTGTGTGTGTGTGTGTGTGTGTGTGTGTGTGTGTGTGTGTGTGTGTGTGTGTGTGTGTGTGTGTGTGTGTGTGTGTATTTGGTAACAGCACAATCACAACGAGTGATTCAACACGGCCGCAGACACCCAGTGAGCTTTTTATTTACATCTTCAGTCTGGTGACCAAGCGGTCGACAAAGCTGGTAATTGACGAGCTAAAAATGTTAAAATGTTTCAGTGTCTTTGTGGCATTTTGGGGATATTTTAGGACAAATGTCTGGTCAGATTTATGATTCTGTTTATTTACCAATGCTCCCAGTGCTGGACGAAAAGTTTAGATTGTGTTGTGTCGATTTTGAACAATCATTATCATTTAAAAACTTAATCTAAACAAAAAATGAAAGTAAGTATTGTTACTTGTATCAAATTAAGACTGGTAGTTAGCAAAATAAATGGACTGATACTGGATTCAATGATAAAGCTTCTCAGAATCTGAATTCTATCAGATTATTTTGGCGTTACTGACTTCATTCAGTCTGATGTTGTATGGTTTTAATTTTTTAAGCAGAGGTTTAAGAAATGTCACTTGAATGTTTTTGATAACATGCAAAGGAAAATGTTGATTTAAGAGTTGCGACCACATGTGCAGCTGTGTCCGTGTTATCTACACTCATCGCTGGATCCCTGGTATTTTTTCTTTTGTCGTGTTTGTGTCCCTGGTTCATCCTGAACCACCTAAAAAGCTCAGAGTGGCTCAGAGAACGAGCCCACAGCTCTGTGAACTGGTTTGAAAACATTATGACACCTGAACTGTGTTTTTAATGTTTTCACAAATATGTTTCAAAGCTTGAGGTCTCAGTCACGCAGGCCTAGAGACTGGTAGGCAAACCGTAGCAACCAATGGTTGCTAGGGCAAAAAGTGTGTTCCCCAACTGAGTGGCAAGTGGTTGCTGGCAGTCACTGGTGAAATTGGTTGGAATCATTCATCAGTGTGAATACTGGTAAAGACTTTTTGGATTAATTGGTTACCGTCCCAAAAAAGTCCTCTTTTAATTTATTTATCAATGGCGATATTTATTAACAACTGAACTGGCAAATGTATGTGTGTTATGCATGTCTGAAGTTTGCATTCAACTTTTTTTTAGGTTAAAATGCTACCACAGCGCATTAAAAGAAATGATAACTTTAGTGTTTGGATGATACAAATCCTGGGTTTGGTTGAACACAGTCAAACAGCGTCAATGTTTATCCCTGTAAACACAAAGTTTATCATATTTGATGAGTTTTTAAGACCTCTACATCACCAGTGTGTTTTGTTTAAACCCTAATGCCAGTAAATGTTTTCTTTGTTTAAGATAAAAGCTGTGAGCAATAAATCACACAAAATCCTGGATATAGCAAAAATTATGCAAATTAAAACTCAGATGACGATTTTTTTTAATTTCTTTTTTTTATTTGTCAGAAGGTTCAATAAATACTCTAGTTAAAAAAAACAGGGTTTTTACAGGGTTACCGTCACAACAAGATCATATTTGACCCTGTCCATGGCGTGTTTCTGCATGCAGTGTATTGCATCAGTTTAATTTCCCCACATTCAAACATGTTGCTTAAACGTAACGAAGAGAAGCCGAACATGTCAAGTTACAGGAAACGGTACCGAGACCTAAAAACCCCTCAAACCGAGCAGCTGTAGTGTATCACTGCCTTTTAAAATCACCTTGTAAACTTAATTTTACAGCCTTGCTTTTTGCTGCTCGGTGTCCTTTGTTTTTATTGTTTTCACTGTTATTTTTACCCTCCTCGTCCTTTAATCTTAATTTCCTGACTTTAATGCCTGCCTTTATTTCCCTGGTTGAAGTACTTTGTTTTCTTTTATTGCTTTTAAAGCCGGCTATGCAAATAAGTTTGGGCTTATCACAATTAATAGTGAGTAGAAACAAAAGAGAGGCTAGAGAAATTTATGCTGGAAACCCTGGCAAGTCTCATCGACAATACCTTCAAATTTTCTTCAGATAAAAGCCAACAAAATCCGTCAGACTGATGAGGCACGGCTTGTTTCAGAGAAGCAGACTGCACTTTGGAGTTATCTTAAGGTGGACCTGTCATTACATAATGAGAAAGCCAGCGTAATGAGGACTTTTTAATACTTAAGAAAAGCCCAAAGCAAGCACAAACAAAGCACTTCAAAAGTCATGCACTAAAAAGGCAGCTTTTTAAAGAAGGCTTTGAAGGAGTGCAGAAAAGGTAAAATTGGAGGGTTTTATGAATGCATAAAGTCTCGAGTTGTGCCGACGTAGGTCTGCTGCACGAACAGGCCTCCCTGCTGTAACAACAAACCGGAGTCCTGCAGTTTGTTTGAGGTGGAGATGGAGGGCGGCGGGGGTCGGGGGAGCTGTGAACTTCAGAAAAGGAGGAAGAAGCTGAACAGTTGAAGGAAAAGGGGGCCCACCAAGGGGCTGCAGGGGGCGCCACAGGAAATGGGTGGAGATCGGTGGGTGGAAAAGGGAGGGTGGCCAAGAAACAAGTGGGGATGAGTGAAGAAATCTTGGATCCAACATGCTACGTTCGCAGGCAAACCGTCTAACTTCTGGATCAAGCTGTTCTCAATTTGATATTTCAAAATAAGAGCGGTGAGGAGGGAAGCTGCTGCAGCGACAGCGGGGTTTGAAGGAAACCAGACTCCCAGCGCCGCCTCCAAACGCTTTTGTTCAGCTGACACTAAGTGACCCGCACGGCCAAATAATTGATGAGACCAAAGCGAAACCAGCTCTGCTGTCTTGTTTCCTTTGGCAGCAGGCAGTCGGGGCTCCGCTGCTTTGATGAGAGCGGCTACACGCTCGCATTAAAGAGCCAATATGTCTGTTTTCTCTTTTTCTTTTTGTTTTTTAATACCATGTCTCAGAGCATAAATAGACCAACGACTGCAGGGGGTTGATAGGGTTGTTAGTCAATGCCAGTGATTCACTGATCACTTGCCAGCGCCTGAGACTTCTGGCTCAGTTTACTCGCTGTTCCAGGAGAAAAATTCCTGTCGGTTCCAGCACAAAGCTAATAAATTGAACGCTGAAGCAGTTTTATTATTCCAGTATTTGGCCATATATCACCTCCCTTCTGATCTGTCCTCTGATTACCTTATGTAAAACTTTTTGAGCTGGGAGAATTTATCGTGGGCTTCCAAGAGATGACGATGAGATACAAACACAGCAGTAAACACATGCTTAATAAAAGTTTAGCGTCTAACCCGTATGCATTAAATATGCCCCACTATATAAACAACATCTCTGCTCGTTTCAGTTTCAGCTCCTTCTGTCAACTCCACTCAGAAATCCACTAACCATATGACTGAAAATGCAATCTGATAAAAATAAACTGACCACGCCTTTAGCGCACTGAATGCTTAATCATCTTGGCTGGAGCTTTTGGCTTCATTCAACCTTTTCTTTATTCCTCTACAGTTTAATATTTCTAAACACAAAGACAAATATGTTCACAGTAGCCAATTGTGCTGTCTTCCACATTTTAGCCATGATTCACTCTCTCCTTTAAACTGTCTTTAACCTTGTGTTAGATTTACATAGACTGTACTTTAAAGAAGGATGTAGTCTGTGTGGCATCACACACTGGCTCGTGAAGCCAAACCAATGGTGTACTCAAGCTGAAGGACACCGCACCCTCACACAGGAGGACTTTGTCAATTATAATCTAGACCCACCTTAAATCACACCTGGCTTTATCATTTAATTGATGTTAAATCGAATCAAAATATACAAAATAAAATTTGTGCTTTATTAAATAAGACTCAAAACAAAGAACTGAGATCATAAAGTCAACAGAAAGGTGTTTGCTGAGGTCACAGACTGAGATAATGTAAGTGCAGTTTTAGCACAAACGTCTATAGAACCGCCAGTCTTTGTGCACAAAAGGAGGCGCCCCCTGCTGGCCAGCAATAAGAATGTAGGTTTAAAATGCTTCCATGTGGCCTTTTTAAAAGACAACGTAACCACTTTTTCAAGTTGTTACTTTGGAAATGAGCCATTTTTTGTTTTGATTATTTCCTGTCCAGCTCACTGCTGAATGTTCAGATCTAACGTGGGGAGTCAAACGTTCATGCCTCACCCAGTTTTTCCTACTCTTCTACTCTGTATGATATCAGAGAGAGGATATAATAATAATAATAATAATAATAATAATAATAATAATGGATTGGATTTATATCCCTAATATGGTCCTCTCAAGTACAGAAGTCCCACCCACTAGCTTCTCAAGCCTTCTATTTAGGAGAGGAGGGTTGATATAATGAGGGTGGAGCGAAACTAGCTTACAGTATTTTTCATACATAAGGTGCATTAAGCGAAACAAAACAGTCAGACAAGTCAAACTTTACTCAACAAATTCTTCTTGCTTCCTCCACTTCCATAACAGTGATTCATTAATGCCGAATTCTCTCGTAGCTGCTCTATTCCCATGTTGTTGCAGTATATTAATGACTAACCCCGTAAGCTGGATGGATTATCTCAGTTATTCTCCTAACTGTAGTTTGTTCCGTTTACAGCATCCTGCCATGCGATTGCATTTGTCTCTAACCATCAGGAACCCTCATGTTAACCTTTATCGAGTGGAAAAAGGTTAGGGTTCATCCTCCAGCTTCACTGTTTGTTATGCTAACATAGCTGTGTCGCTATCAATCACGTACCACATCATTATATACCAGCTAGCCCAACTTCAGTAACCCTACAAACGTCACTGCTTTTTAGTTTTCTGTCTTCATTTATGTTGGAAGTGATGGCAGAGCTGTACGTTTTAATTTTTCATAAATCTCTCAGTCAGAACATGCTATATCATGTTTAGGCGTAAACTAGCGAGCTAACTTCCTGCCAACTTCTAACTCCATTAAATTTAATAAATTCTGTTTTCATGGATGCCTGGATGTTAAACTTAATTGTTACACCTGGTAAAGCAGCAACGCTGATCATTTTATTAAAGATGAAAGAATTTAGACAGTTTTTAACTCTCAGTGATGCTGCAATGTTCGTTTGACTTTGAGACCTGAAGCAGACAGAGTTCTGGAGCCAGATTACTCCACGAGGCTCCTGACTACAATAGACATAATGCTCTGACAATCCATCAAGCGGTGTGGCTTCGTAGCTTACCAAAGTCGTACTAAAACATTTTTGACAGATTTTTGAGCGCCGTGTACCACATAAAATTGGTTCAAGGTCAGTAAGCACAACCAGAATTCATACATAAGGTGCACCAGATTATAAGGCACACTGTCGATTTTTGAGAAAATTAAAGCAATTTAAGTGCGCCTTATAGTGCGGAAAATATGGTATTTCAAACAGATGATGCATTGAGGGGCTGCACAGGGCCAATTATAAGCTAAATAACTTCTTGACCTACAAATCAAAATATTTAAAAAATGGAGCTAGAAAATTTATTTTTTTTTTTTTCCAACCTAGCTTTAAGGATAGCAGTGGACGGGTTTGTTTTATAACATTGACCGATGCACCGATGGTCTCTGACCTCTTGGAAAATAACAATCCTCTCCTCTGGGGCTCAAGAAGATTATTTATCTAAAAGTGAATTCTACCCCTATTTCTGTCAACATGGCGCAGACGATCACCGAGGTTATTTGAGTTTCCAGCGAGCTTCCTCGCTTTGTTCTGCTGCCTCTTGTGAAAATAGCAATGATTAGATCCAGGCTGCCTGAAAGACAAGCGTCCTATTTACAGTAAATGATAAGCGGGGGTGTGGTAGCCACCAGCTGAGAGGCTATATCAGTGCATGACTGTGAAATGTGGCCCTTCTGACTTGCCGTGTATTTGGATCAGTCCTCCTCGGCAACAGGAGTGAGAAGAGGCGAGAATTTCTGCATAAATGCTGTCAGGCCGGTGAGACATGCACCTGTTCTGTGCTGTGGCCTGAAATGCTGATATGATCATGTATGTTCTGTACCGTGCGCAGAGAAAATAACAAGTGTACACAAATGTTGGGCTTTTCTTAAAACTTAAAGTGACTTTCTTTGGGCCTAAGACTAACTCTGTAGGCAGTATATTTTATACACTAAATAACTGCAGCTGATTTCCACCATCATATTTTTATTCTACTACAGTAGCTTTGCATAATTCACAGTTCATAATAATCACCCTCAGCTGGTTGCCACTCGCTAAACTAGTGCTGCTGGAGGTTTCTTCCTGTTAAAAGGGAGTTTTTCCTTCCCACTGCCGCCAAGTGCTCACTCATATGGGGTTGTTTGATTGGTGGGGTTTTCTCTGTATTATTGCAGGGTCTTTACCTTTCAAAATAAATCAGCTTAGTATAATGTTGTTGTGATTTTGCACTATATAAATAAAACTCAACTGAATTGAATTGAATAATCATTCTTTACCCTATGGTGCATCCCCTCAGTTCACCCTTTGCCTGAAACCATCTATCGTCACTCCTCCCCCTTTAAATCCATCCTCCTGATTGTCTTCCCTTTGCAAACACAATGACTGAGCACCAGCTTGTTCAGTTTCTTTGTCAGAAACCATGCACACAAACTGGAGGCAATGCTGGGGTATGTATTCATGGTCTTTTTACCTGGATTATTCAAGAAGTACCATGCTGAACTGGTGAAGACGTGGAGCTCAAGCAAAGGAAGACTCCACTGCAACACTACTTATAGCTTTAGCAGACTTTCATGCTAGCCCGAGACGTCTTTCCTTTCTCGTGGCTTGCTGTGCGCATACTGAACAAACACTGTCGTATTTGTCCTGTTGTTTAAAACAACGATTTGGATCACTGTCTAGACAGTTGCCCTTTAACTATTCTTAAACTTATCTTCTTCCAGTATCAGCCACAAAAGTGAGCCTGGTGTATCTCAGCTGAATGCACACCCAGCAGGATGTTTCAAACCGCTGTTTGTCTGCATGCTGCTGCCTTATTTGGGGCCTGAAATGGAAATAAAGCTGGTCTAAAAAGGTTCAGAATAAACAGTTTTCATAAACCCGAAGTGTGTCTGACTAGTGGAGTGTGTTTTAGTGGAGTTTCCACACAGGAAACCAACAGAGGAGGTAAAAAAAAAACTTTCATATATAGTAGGAAACAAAATGCAGGTATACTGCAGAATCACAGAACACTGCAGAGAACAAATAAATCTATCTCGCTGTAACCCTCAAACTGCTCTAATTCATCGCACGAGGGTAAATACAGCATAAGATCCATAAAATATCAGATTTTATATCAGAGAAACACTGAGGCCTCATTGTGAGTTTTGTGGGACTCTACAGCAGCAAAAATATTAGACTGCTTAAATAAATTATTCATATTTCATCAATGCACAGCACTAGCTAAGTGTCCAGCATCTATCAGTAAACCGAAGTAAGCTGCTATATGCAGACTGTGTCAGAGCCCAGTGTGGTCTAACCCCACACAAAGGTGTGTGGACATTAACCTGACACTGCTTTACCAATTTATTAGTTACTCACATATATTTGTTACCAGCACTCGGTAAAGATGTAACTTTAGCCAGGAGGTGGTGGCTGTGCGTATCCAGGCTTTTTGCCAGTCAAGAATATGTGTGGTGCAGTGAGATTAAGTAGGCCTGCACAAATAAGAGAAACACAGATGGCCAAAGACTACAGCTGTCAACAAGTCTTGTGTGCAAGCCACTCCAGGTAATCCGAACATGTCGTAAGTCTGCCACATCTAAGTCGGGTGAGGGCAGTTCAGGTGGGGGAGCGATCGTCGAAGAATAGCTGAATGGTTCCCAGTGAATCCTGAAATTGTTCCTGCTTGAAAAGCCCATCCCTATCTGCATATTATTTATTTAGTTTCAGTCTTTCTCGGTTGCTTTGATGCAGTTCTCACATCAGGAGCGAATGTCCCCACCCACATTATCCTTACTCCTCGTGTTTGTGTACACGCTGTTATTGTTGCTACACGCACCTCACCCCTCAACGTTTTGTCATTTCTCATCTGAATCTCACAGCTCCTCATAAGACAACGGATTTCTCACTTTCCATGACGCTGTGCAGCACCGAGTGACTGTTTTCAATCAAACCACGTCAAACTTTCATTCAAACAGGTGTCGAAGAGCAAAAGTCACAAGCCCACAATCCAGCATTGCACTGCTTCTTACGCACGAGCATGTGCTGTCAATCTACGTAGTGTAATTTTGCTGTAATATGCAGTAGTTGCTGCAAAGTTTGTGTATTTTTTCTTTTTTTTCCTGATGCCTATAGTTTCACATTTATCATCTTGATTTTCTCAGTTCCAGCAGTTACATCGTACCGAGCGTCAAATGAACCCTTCCCATTTCATTTTTGTGTCTGAACACTCTTTACCCTAAATCACGCCCACAGGTTCTTGCAGCACTTTTTCAGAGTCAGTGAGGTTTCAATGGAAGAGTACAACCATTTGTTGTTCAGGTCTTGAAATGGTGAGATGTTTTTATTCATTAACTGTTTGGAAAAACGTATCAAGAGTGGTGAAAATGACTGAATGAAAGCGATAGAAGAAGACATGCAAACATCATCGGACTTCGGTCCAACTTCAAGTTCATGGTCTACTGTTAAAAAGGGAGTTTTTGGGTTCAGTGACTCAAGATTTTCTACAGTCAATTAAATAACTGTGGTTATGACTTGTTGCTGTAATCAGGCCCTACTTTGTTATTAGATTTAGCCATTTATTGTACCAAACCGGTACCATGGACAATATCTTAGTGCTTCACAATGATGTCTTCCTCTCTTGTATATATGGATGGATGTTAATTATTTCCACTGTTTCAGGGCCCCCAAAAATTCTTCCTTTTGTGTCCTGTCCTGGCCTTTTCTGGCTCTTCATCACAACGTGTCTGAACACTGATCTGGCACAAAATCGCTGTGACACATCCATCAATAAATGCTGACTTATTTGCAGATTTACAGCCACTATATTTGTACACCCACTGAAACATCCCAACCCAACAAAACAAGTGTAATCTCCAGAGTTACATATGACCACATCTAATAATTACATCTAATTAGCCAGCTCAGTATTGCACTGACTTTACATCAAGCTCGGATAAGCACAGCTTTCCCAACATTGCTGCTATTAAACATAAATGTTGGATTCAAAATGATGCTGACTTGCTTCATCTTGCAGCTCGATTAGTTTCTGGATTAAGTCCCATTGAACAGCTGACTCCATGGTAAAGGCATACACCATTAAACATTTCAACACAGCACAAATCTGATGCCATCGCATTAACATAAAAGCCTGAAGCATCTCGTGGCATTTCAAAATAGCGCATCTGGGGAAAAAAAGTTGTTGTTTTTTTTTAAAACCATCACGTACTCGTATATTGTTACGTGTCTGAAGCAGTGACACAGCATCCTTTCACTCACTAGGTGCCAAACATTGCGCAAAGACTTATATATATAATATATATCCTGTCATATCTGAAACAAATCCTACAAACTCTGATTTGAAGGATTGCATTTGTCAGACATGGGAGTTGATCAAAGACTTACCGTTGAAGTAGCCCTTGACCTTCAGGTACCCAACGCTGAGGCGGAGGACGGACAGCTTGTCCAGCCGGGACCGCACCTCCTCTGTGAAGGGCAGCAGGCTGGTGAGCTTGTCCAGCTCGCCGTTGAGCCTGTCGCGATGGCGTTTGGATGGGTTGGACTTGGCGCCCTCGGGAGGTGGAGGTTTGGGCCTGTGCATACAAAAAGAGACAAAGGGGGTTATTTTAAAAGGACAGGTTGACGACCGAGAAACTCCACATCTCAAGTGACTCTTGGAAAAGGTCGGTTTCTCTTCAGAGTCAAAACGTTGGTTTGAGAATGAGAGAGGTCATGAGAAGCCCAACAAACAAAGTTGGGAGCTGCATGTGTTCTGTATACTGACGTGTGTGTTCGTCAGTATAAGAGCAGCTGGGATAAACTGAGATGACATGCAGACAGAAAAGACACTGCCGAACAAGCATCAGACATCCTTGAGTAAACTCTATGTCTACATTAGGGACCAAATGAAGCATGACTGAGAAGGCAGGAAGGCAACGGCCACTCAAATAACCACTCGTTACAACAAAAGTATGCAGAAGAGCATCTCTGAACGCACAAAACACACTGAACCTTGAAACTGAAGAGCACAGAGGGTGTGTCAGCCAAGAACAGGAAACTGAGGCTACAATTCAGACAGGCTTACAAAACCGAACAACAGAAAGCTGCATTATGCTGCCTGGTGATGAGTTTCAGTTTCAGATTGCAGGGTCAGACTTTGGCATAAACAACTTAAATAATCATGGATACATCCGGCCTTGTATTAATAGTTCAAGCAGGATACCAGCAGGATAACGCACCACGTCACAGAACTCAAAAGTTCACTGCACTCAAACGGCCTCCACAGTTACCAGATCTCAGTCCAATAGAGCACCTTTGGGACATTGTGGAAAAGCACATTCACATCATGTGTAACAGTGTGATGCTGTCATGTCAATATGGACATAAATCTGTGAGGAATGTTTCCATCACCTTTTTGAATCTGTGACATGAAGAACTAAGACTGTTCTGAAGGCAAAAAGTGGATCCCACCAATATCCTCGTGTTAGTGTTGTTCCTGGATCATCATAATTAATGTTGGTCCAGGTTCAACATTGCAACTGACCAGTCATTGTTGTTGTGACGTCACAGTTCTGCAAAAGGAAAACACCATCACACCAAACCCAAACCCCATAACCATAACCCTAACTACAGCCCCGTAACCCTAACCACGATCCACATCCTAACCCCCAACTCTAACCCCAACCCTAACCACCCCCCTTTTGGGGGATTTTTTTTCCCTAAGTGGACATTGGCAGATTTTTTCCACATAACTAAACTATGACATCATAGCAATATGAACCTGGGCCAACACAAGTGAAGTGAAGACACGGTGCAGACCTCACAGCGAGCTGAAATCCACTAAAAATCAAACCTCACAATGGATTTGTGAATTCTTTTACTCACATCAAATAAAATCAACTAAACAAGCACTCAACTAATCAACTCATAGATCAACAAAATCCACATTAAGAAAGAAAACACATTTTCTAGAGCATTCAGAATAGTCTCAGGTCCACCTTGTCTCAGGCTGTTGACAAGGTGACCAAAACACTCTGTTCCATGTTTTCCAGATTCTCAGTTCACTCGAATTGTTTGTACTAAGCAAAAGAAATTCCAAGGACGTAAGGGAAAACATCCTAAAATAAATGTGTTTGTATGGCATTTTCCCATCATGAGCTTCCAGAACTGTTCAGAAGTACTTGTTGAAAAACTTATTATACAGCATCAGAAATACTGCAATTCCTCTGTTTTACATCATTTGAATAGAGAAGAGGTGATTCAAAGGGGCAGCTATTCTATCAAATGGAAGAAATCCATGAGCTGAAATTGAGTTTGCGTGCTGGATTATGGGTCAGGTATCACACACTGATCAGTTCAGCGCGGTTGTTTTCCTTCAGAGCTGCTGACAGTTGGCTGAGTGGAAAAATAACAAAGCCCCGACCACCTCTGCTCTCCAGAGTCTAATCTGCTCCATCCACTCTTTCCATGGGAACCAGGTGAGCCGAAGAGTGATGTAACCTGTTGCCAGACTTGTTTACCAAGCGTGTGTGCTCAGCCCTGTTCAGTAAGCTCGCTTGCTTTGGGACAGCGACAGCGATCAAAGATGATCCACTTTAGTGCGAGTGTGACAGTTTCGAGGCTGAGGAGGTTTATATACTTTCAATGTGACAGGAAATGGAGAGCTTCCTTCCTAAATGAGGTTTCTTCCATTTCAAAAGGTCAATTTTATTTACAGAAAACATGAAACCAAAAGGTGCAGACTTCACACACTCTGAATAAACTACAGCATCAGGTCATGAAAAGCAGGTGTAACTCTGTATAAAGATGTTTGCCTAATACAGGGCTTCATCAGACTTATCTATTATGATAGGGGGAAGATTTTAAATCAGATCTGCACAAATCCAAGACTGCACAGCTGAAATCTAGACTGACCACACTCCTCTTTGGCTGCACATCCATACACAGACATTAGCAGCTTCAGTCTAAAGCTGGGCAGTGTATCTACTATAACAAACTCCTTTTAATGATGCAACTGCCCCCATCACTGCCATCACGTGATTTACCAGTGCTCGTGAATTATGGCCATACTGGAGGTACAATGGACAGTGGTTACTTGTTTAAGGGTGAACAGCCCAGGGACCCTGTTTCACTTCCCATTTGGATCTTTTCTTTTATTTGCACCTAGTTTCATTTTTCACTTCTGGTTACTGCTTAAATTTTGGGACCAAAGGTTGCTTGGTTATGGTTGGGGAAGGACTGCGGTTTGGGTTAAAATGTGCAAATTAGCAAAGGCAACCCCAGCTGTTGACAAATGAAGTGCTGGAAGTGACGATCACCTTCACCGCCATAGGTGTCGGTGGCTGCTCACTCAGTCGTCACTACGAAAGCATAACATGCAAGAGAGCCAATAAACACAAGCTGAAGGTTTAAACCGATGTTTCGGATCACTTAACTACTGTCTGCATCAGTGCAGAAAGTTCTTTCAGCATTGAAAAGTTGCTGTCTGTATTTACTTAAGAGACGCCGTGTGAATTTTGAAACTGAAAGGCGTGAACAGAGGTATTAGTCTTTACTGCTTTCTTTTGAGAGCGTGAAAAAATATTTAGCTGAATCATGTGAGCCTGAGTTTCAGTCACAGGTCTCGAGACTACTCAGCAACCATCGGTCACAAGAAGAAAATGTGTGATCAAAGATCAGTTGTAAGTGGTTGCTGGAAGTTGATTCCAGTTGTTGTGAAACAGGCCTAGAAGATGGCAGTGACTCCCCGGTAACCACCAGTTGCTAGGGAACAGTGTGTATTCTGTGGTGAGATGGCAAGTGGCTTCTGAAGGTTGCTGGAAGTTGCTAACTACTTGCCGAGTGGTAATGAAACCGTGAAAAGTGTGACAGTGGAGGGCCTTGAGTGCCAAAATGAATTAACTAAATACACAATCAAATAATAAATTAAATGTTTTAATTAATTATAACGGGAAATAAATAATTGTAAAAAATTTTTAAATGAAATGAAATGACATTTTATGATTACCTATATATTTAATGAATTATTTCCCGTTTTAATTAATTAATGGGATATTTAATTAATTATTCAGTGATCTATTTATTTAATTAATTTTGGCACTCAAGGCACTTAATATGCAGCACAAACAGACGCTCTTCTGCAGCAAGAAGGCACAACTTTTACTTTGAAGGAGAACATTCCCCGTTTCCGGTTTCTCACTGAGTAAGAATTTGTCAACTCTTTACAGACAGGATTGTATCTTCCAGGCAACCGCAGCAATCTGCTCTTGACTAAACTACTACAACCTGAAAAAAAAAAGATTGTTCCTGACCACTGAAACCAACACATTTCAAAAGGTGCAACTTTTACTTCGAAGGTGAATAATCCATATTTCCAGGTTACCTTGAACTTTTTCAACTTTCACTGCAGACCTGAGAGCAAACTGCAAATGTTTACAGACAAGTCTTCCACGCAGTCACAATGGGAGTTTTGCTACATCATCCTCTTTGCTCAAACGTTCAGGGAATGCACGCTTCTCCCCAGCAACTGTAAATTGCCATGTGGCTGCCGATCAGTCTCTAGGCCTGAGTGAGGCCTGAGGCAACTTACAAAGGGGGGCAATTTAGCCATCAGCAGTTCTTCAGGCTACAAAAGCATCAATTTAATTTCCAAGCTTTTCTAAGCTAATGTTGACTAATTGCTGACAATGACCCCTGAAGAGAACAACTAAAAATCCAACCTGAGTGCTGTACATAGAAATCAGCATACAGGCTGTTAGAAGCAACAGATAGAGCCAGGCGAGGTCTCACTAAGTTATTTTACAATCTGATCGGACATTAGCAATAAAATGCATTTAAATGAAAAAATGTCACCTAACAAAAAAACTTACGTAACACATAACTGCACCCCTTGTGCAATTATGTGTTGTGTCTTTTCAAAGCCTCCACCAACAGAAACACAGATATTTACATGACACAAAACCACAGTTTCTGGTCACTTTGTGCATCTAACAACAAGGCTGTGGCGGGCAAATATTGTGTGTATTCTCTGAGGTAAAATTGCAGTTTCTTCCAGTGGACTCTGATGGAGTGTAACAGTTTCAGTTCCTCATTAGATTAAGCTGTACGGCTGCAGGTAAAGCAGTGAAAAGGCCACAGCAGAATAAGGCTTTACTTTCTGTTATGGTTGGTGCTCCTGTTTCTGATTTTGTAAAACTGTAGCAGCATATATATAGATATAGATATAAGTTCATGAATTTCCAGCTGATTAACTTGTATTTTTAATATCTAACGCTCCTGTTAGCGGACATACTGATGTTTCTGAAGAGGAAGCCTCGCTTTTTTTACCATGCCAACTAAGTAGCTGTGATATCTCACATATCGCTTTCATAGAAAAGGCAGATAATTATCTTCTGTCACCATTCAACCTGCAAATATCAAGACATGATCTTGGGTATGCATACCACTCAGCTGTACATCTAATGGTCTAATGTTTTAACTGAAAGTAGGACAAAGAGGATGACTGTGTGAGAACAACGTAGGGCTAATGCTGAGAGCTTCTCTGAGTATCTGATATGTAACCTTGTGTGATAAAGCTTGGCATCATATTTCATATGAATGCAACTTCCCGACTTCATTAATGTTAAAGTTGGTTTTTAAGGTTCTTTTTCTACTTAAATAGCTGTTTAAACTGTTGCTCCAGCTGCTGTTGTGTCTGGTGATTATCTCTGGGTGTGAGATAATCTTCTTCCCTTGTGACACGTGTTCACTTCTCTATTCCAGAGCCGATCAGAATGCGGGGTGTTTAATTTACAATAAACCCATCAGTCCTGTTGCTCACACTGGCTTGGTAAGGACTTGTGCAAAGTGGTAAACAAACCTTGATGGCTGCAGGTCAGCGCCATTGAAGGCAGGTATCTGTAACTGAACTCCAGCAGCAAACCCGCCCGGCATCTCATCTATAACTCGAACCAGACGTCCAGAGCACAGAGGAGCTTTTCTTTTTCCCTGAGAAGGTGTGACACTGTGGAGCACCTTAAAACTGTCCCTGGAGATTCTTTTGGTTCACTGTGGTTGCTTTTGAGTTTTCTGAGTGACTTTTTTTAAGTCGGTTTTTACAGCCCAAATAGGCAAACTTCAATATTCATACTCATTTAAGTATAACACAGCACAGGCGCCAACCACAGACTTCCCTAAAGTCAGACATGTTCTGCGATTAGATACACCTCACTTTTTAAAACTGAGACATGCGTCTGTCTGTTTAACTTCTGCTTTCTACATGAAAAAAGCACATCTAAAAAGAGCTGTATTTTTAGCAAACTTGAGACAGGTTCGCGCCAGACCTCTTTACCCAAAGTTACCTTTTTGGCCACTGCTATGTCGAATTTTGGAGCCAGACATTACAATTTTTGATAAATTGGGTGGAGTGCTGCACATTGCTATAAGAAATAAAAGTTAATCCACTGGAAATGTCTCTGCAGCACTAGAGAAACTGATATATGTTTAGCACAAGGAGCTATTTTTGCACACATCATCTGTATTTCAGCTCAACCGAATTCACAACTGCTAATGGACATACTGATCCTTCTTCAGCGGTCAGTGGTTACATATGTAACCAACACTGCCTTGTTTTTTTCACTCAGACTTTCTGAGAAACAAACTCTAAAGCGGAAGATTTCAGATAGAAGATGAAAGGAGGTCCTGCAGAAATTTTCAATATAAGCTCATCCAACTCATGATCTGTCACAGTTCACAGGTTGCTGTCTTTGGTGAAGTACAGGAATAAAGTTGTGTCCACTGAGGCGTCAAGGAGACTTGCAAACAGTCATATCTGGCAAAAATGAATCTCATTCAGCAATAAGAAATCAAGATGACTGTTTAAAAGGACACAAGTGCTATGCAGCAAAGTAAAACTTCAAGCTATCACATCACTGTCCCCCCGAACAGAGGGAGTAAAATCAGTTCTGTTTGTTAGTGATCTAACATCCAGTTTTCAAGATACTGTGTTCAAGTTTTGTGTGATGGTAATTTTGGTGAAAGTCACACCAAATCTTAAAATAAGTAAAAACTTTATATGAACCCACAATTTTTATGGATCGTCTTAAAACTTCACAGCAATATACCAGGCCTCAGGGGACATAAGTACCTAGGTTAGCTAAGCATTTGACCTTGACTGCCATTGTTAGGGCCCAAGGTCAACTTTGACCTTGGGCCCTAACAATGGCAGTCAAAAACTGATATATTGAGTAATATATCATATGAAAGGGCATGGAGAGAGCTTTACAACACACCATTGTATTTTTTCAATGTGATGCCCTACAGCTTGTGCATCCAGTAGGCACAATCTTCTGTTAACGGCTCTGCTAAATGGCTTGAAATTAACAATGTTCAGTATACAAGGAGAGGGAATTTAAGTAAACTCCAAGTATTGTACATGATGTATATGCTGTGAAAAGCTAAATGACAGATGTGATTTGAGATTTTTTTGAGGTTTTTTTAAACATTAAACGGACAATTCACTAAATGGCACCTGCTAAAAAGCCTCCCTGAGGGAAAATTTAGAAGATCTTCTATTTTAAAACTCAGCTCCACACCTGACACACTGTATAATACTGATGGTCTTTACTTGTCTTTGTCAGGTAGGCATTTTGTGGAAATCACTCAGAGAGAGGCCAGAGATGCAGGTTTCTGACAAATAATGCAATACATGTTCAAAGTATCCTGAATGAAGCCGCCAAAGGTCCACTGTGAAACAGGAAATCCCTGCAAGCCCTCTTTACATCCATGCGTGATTCTCATTTCCCAGTGTGGCACTCAGTGAAAACAAGTTTCAAAGCAGGTCAGTGACAGCAGCTCTGACCTTAAAGTGAGCACTGGGAGAGGCGCTGGCGTTTTGCCCGGGGACACTCGAGGAGAGCATCTGGTTGTTGTGGGAACGCAAACCTGCAACCTCCCACTCAAAGGTTGATCTCACACAGACTAGCTGCGCTTCTGCTGCTGCTCAGATTTAAATCTGGTTCAGATGTTCCTGCCGATGACTCCGCCGAGGATTTCAGGTCATGCGAGGCCACTTGAGAAGCCGCCTGCAGAGTGTGGGTGCACCTGAATGACACTGAGCGTGCTCTATGTGTTAAAACTGTGGCGTTCGACCCTTTAACCTCCTGATTTCTGGTCTGAGGTTGCAGAAAAACACAAGCCAACACAAACCGCGTAGAAACACAAAGTACCAAGCAGGAAGTTCGTGGACTGGTTATTAGCTGATATCTCATATGCAAAAAGTAGTAGAATAAAACCACCTGTCACACAGAAAAATTTGATTCAAATTATGAGATGAAAGGACAGAAATCTCTCCCTGTTCGCTACTCACTTTGCTTTGCATTTTCAGCTTCGGCTTCTTTTAAACATCTCTAGGGAACTGCTAGCTTGGTGTCTGAAATGTAAATTAAATGTAAATTGATGGGGTTTTATTTGCTAGACTCTCACTTTACCTGGTGGGGTTAACTTTTATGTTCTTATAGGAAAAAGCAACAACAGGTTAAAGGACTAAAAAGAAAAAACAAGCCAAAAATATACCACAGATCAACCCACGAGTTTCAAGAGAGTATTTCTTTTCTATAAAGCCTTAAAAGCCTGGTTTTGCAGTTCTAAACATATAATTACCGGGCACATGTGCTCAAACACAGACTGAGCAAAGCCATCTGTGATATCTGTGTGACTGTGATTGATGAGATGAAGTGTAACAAAAAAATGACAAACATGACTCTAAAAATAGCAAAACCTGCAGAGCAGTTATTCCTGGACTTCCTGCTCTCACATCTCAAACATACATACACTTGAAGAAAATACGGACTGGGTACATGCTAAAGATACTCATCTGTAACTCAGAAAACTGTCGGTGTGATTACTTTGTTGTGATCTTGTCACACATCTACAAGTTCTCTCTCTCTCTCTATCTCAGCCCTTCAATCAGCTCCCGTAGTAAGGAGTTGACCTCCAGGGCAGTCCCCCGATAACCTCTCGTGTTAAGAAGTCCAACTTTATGTTTACAGGTTGACTCTAATGAACAGCTTTGGTCTCTTTAGCTGAGTTCTCCCTCCTTTACACCTGTAGGCAGGTGAGTTATTTTAACTTTGGCACATATAGGGCCTTGGGGATAGACACGATGCACATCTTCAGCCTCACCTCTGGTGCCAGTGCCCCTTTTTAGATTTAAATTGCGTGTGGACATTGAGGGTTCTGGGGAGGAGCTGACGCCCGATATTGTCTGGCAGAGGTTCTTCTGCGCCATATGCACTGGCTCGCTGGATAACTGGGGCCCGGGCCTCCTCCCTGCCTGCTTCTGTTCCTGGGGGTGGGGCTGTGGCTCCCTACACCCACTATTAGACACTACATGGAGAAACCTTAAAAATACAAGCAGGCTCACACACACAGGTTCGCACAGACACACAGTATCTTGGGCTGCCTCTGCCTCTAAAAATATTTCATATTATTAGCACTCTGTGATGTTTAGTAACATTGTCACTGTTATTTATGCATATTTTGGTCGTTGCTGTGGTTTCTCTTTCTCCCTTTTACTTTCAAACCGTCGTCTTCTATTTTTCTCTCCTTCTGTTACATCGTTTTAATTTCGTTACTTCTTATTTTTTCTTTTGCTTTCTTAAACTTACTCATGTGGCTTTTGTTAAGGCTCAAAGGTAAGGGTCACTCTGATTAAATTTAAATCTAGGTGTGCTAAAGGAGCTGGAGTCGGTGAGCTGGACCGCTCAATCGTGCCTTGTAAAGCATTTTAATGCAATTACCAGATTGATAACCTGGTTCCTGTGAGGCTATATGCACTAACAGATCATGCAAGAAGTCTGTGCATGAGTGTTCATGAGTGAAATTTTAGTTTTTGGTTAGTCTTAAACCTTACTTATTAACATATATCTATAAAGCTAACAAGCTAACTAGAATTAGCTTAGTATTTCAGCCACTCATCCAAATATGGTCACTTCTGGCTCCAGAAAAGCTACATGACAGCGCACTCCAAAAACCGAGAGGCTGAAAACTCTCTTTGTCATCTGTCTCCTTGCAGGCTCTGATTGGCTGTTGTTAAAGTTTACCAATGTGTGGAATTGCAAAACCCTCTCATTAACAGCACAACTACACAAACATGCGCACCAAAGTCCCACAGCAGGTTTGCACTTCACATGTCATGACAGGTTAATTGGAGATTACCTTGCCCAAAACTCCCCAAACTCTGGGCGCATCTTAACCCATGATAAAAATGTTTTAGACCGAGGCCGTTTGAAAACACCAACAAAGTCCCAGAAAACTGAAACAGATACTGAGCTCGCAGCAATGGTGCTACTTTGTAGTCATGTACTGTTTACAAGGAAACCTGCAGTGAGCTTAGATTGAAGAAGTTATTTAGATGAGTGATGGAACATTTCTCTCACTGATGAACAGGATCAACTTTCTAGGATTTCCTTATCTGGATACCTGAGCATGCATCAACAGATCGACATGATCCACTAATTATACTAACAAACCATCACATCCCAACTGACCCAGTGCTTTAACTACAGCATAGCAGCTAGAAAGTTTTCTTCTTGCTCTTGAGTCAAAAACAGATCAAAATGACAAAGTCATGACTGAAATTCATTACAAGTACAAAAGTATTGCACTGCACAGGTGTAGAAACCAAGCAGCTAGCCATGCAGTCTGCCTTTACAAACATTTGTGAAAGAAGGGATCATTCTAAAGAGCTCAATGAATTTGAGTGCGATGCTGTAACAGCATGCCAGTGTTGCAACAATTTAGTTTATGTAATATTTCCCTACTTATTATTAAACCCACCATCAACGTTATTGCAAAGCAGAAGTTTTTAGAACCACAGCCACTTAGACCACATGCCATTATAGAGCAGAGTGTGCGAGTGCTGAGCTGCATCATGCATAAAACTCTCCAAAACCTCCTCTGGCATTAACATCAGCGCAAAGTCTGTGCACCAGGAGCATGGCTTTCTTTTACCAAGCAGCCCCTACAGGTGTAATGTGCACATAAGTGAATGTTTTTTTCCACATAGTGTTCTTTTTACATGTTTACTTATAAAAGACTAAACTGCATTTCAACAATAAGAGCAGGCTACTATGAATTATGTTAAATTCAGACTCAATGAAACTGTGCTGAGACAAGGCTTTAGTGTCTGTTTATGTCTGAGTTACATCATGTTTGCACCAGTTCTGCTTTTATGCAATAATTTCATCTCGTAGGCTTTTAACCATAGATTTGTCTATTGTGTGTTTTAAACAAGTTAAATAAGGTGGGGTTGAATTGCTGTGTGATTGCCGTCTATACACCATTATACATAAATAAATACTGCATATTTGCTTGCTAGAGGCTGGACTCAAGATTAAAGTTGACAAATTTCCTTTAGCAATATAAAAGAAAACATGACATCAAATATTAATCATAAGCCATGGTCATTTCAAGAAAAAAAAAATCAGTCAGCAGCTCCCACCTGACCCCTCACAATCAGCTGATTTTAACCTTTGAAACATTACACAGAGCTCAAATCTGACTATGTTAGAAAACCACTGTGACCCAGAAGGAACTGCAGCAAGATGAGTGTGGTATCAAAATGTAGGTAAAAGGGAGACCTTTCATATGCTGTAACTTGTTTTGAGCCACCGCCTATCCCACATGTTTACCCAAACTATAGCTTTTGTATTTTTCTCCAGTGACTTATGAGAAAACTGTTCAAACGTCCAGGGTAAAGGTGCTTGTCTTTTAGCCCTGAATATGGATATGAGGTCTCAAGACTCCCTTTTTTCCCCCAACAAAGTTGAGAAAACCTTCCCCCATCCTTTCAAAGTCTCAGGGCCTTCAACTTGGAAAATATTCATAGCGTGAAGCTAAAATTTAACATGGATATTGTGCTTTTTTAAACAAAAACAAAAAAATCAGCTGATTATGAGAAAGTCAAGCGGCAGCTTTGCTCAGCTATGACTGATTTCATGTGGACTGACCTTAAAGTGAGTGCAGCATGACTTCACTGTGTTACTGTTTAAAAAAAACAACTATCTATATCTAGAAATGACATTAGGAACCAAACAGCCTGCATCTCTAAACTTTGCTGTGATCTTAGACGTTAATTTTGTAAACACGCTTGCAGTCTAAAATGTGAAATACAGCAAGGGGGTGCAGGAAAAGTGACTTTGCTGTAACTATTAAAAGCCTGCAGCCTCTGTGGGAATGGCTGTAGGCTGAATGGATGAGCTGTAAGTGTAACACGTATGTGTAAAGCACGGCCCCTGATGAAGCCCTGCTTGGCTAACCCTGCTGTAAATAAGACATCTGCTTCCAATAATACTCCAAAACACGACATATCTGAAATCGAGGCGAGATGGCTATCGCTGCATTCCTCACAGCACAGCTCCCTGCAAGAACAATGAGCGGCCAGTGTTGTTGCCGCTCGCTTTATCTGCCAGATCTGTCCTGGAAGGGGCGTGGACTGTAAATATGAGTGTGTGTTACGTGTGTTTGTGTCTGAGAGAGAGAGAGAGAGAGCGGGGGGGGGGGTCAGGAGGGGGTGTGCTGGACTCAGAGAAACACTCCCCTGCATTCACACAAAGGCACTTTTGTCTCAGACGCGCCAACGACACCTTTTCAGAACAATAGAAACTAAAGATGATTTTGGCGCCTGTTCCCTGCTGGAATTAAGACACCAGAGCCAATATCATACCTGCAATTTAACACCTGTTTCACAACCCAAGTATGAAAGAGCTCAGTGAAAGAAGCACCCGAGTTGATCTAGAGTTGTTTGCCAAGTTCAGTGTCTGTTCATAGTTTTCTTTTGGGGTCATTTCTTGTGTTTCTTAGTACTTTTCCAGCATCTTCCCTATCTGCCCCAACCTCTCCTTGTCTTTGTTCCTACTACTGCAGTTAAAATTGAGGAAAAATCTTCAACATAAAGATGTCCTTGTTCTTAAGTACGTGCAGGATTTATTAACCCCCATGGGCTATGTTAGTTACTCTGATGTCTCAGTTCGCCTTTGCTGGTTGACAGTCTCCACACTGAGACCAGAACTGTGACTTTAACTGTGAAACATTAATTTAGTGAAAGGCTGTTATGATTGTTTACTGTAGTTTTAGTCCTTGGTTTGTCACTAATAGTGTTATTTATTTTAGATATTCTGCTCTTTTTTGTTCTTCCCAGGGATTTTATTTTTTAGAAACTGATCGATATATTAGCAGGGCTGATATGTAAGCCCATATTAGTTATTAACGATTTACCTGTATCAGCATTCATAACGGAAATTAAATGAAAATTTAAAAGGCAAAAAAAGACAAGAGAAACATCCTTTAGGCATGTTATGAATGTTCATGTTATGTAGTTTTGGCATTGCACAACTTCCCTGTTGGGCGCACGTGTTTGGAACGCTACAAACAACCAGCTGACGAGAGCAAAGTTGAGAAAAGCATGAACAAATTTTTTTAAACAACATTAGAAATGTGAGGGAGATCTGTTTATGTTTCATGTGCCTGAAAGACAAAAAAATATCGGCCGATATATCAGGTTTTTATGATAATCAAATATCGATATTGGTCTCAAAAAACTTCAATTGGGCTGTAACTTTTTAAAAAATTGAAATAGTTTTTTCTAGTTTATCTCTATGAAGCGGTTTGTAACTTTAAGAAAAGTACTTTATAAACTTATGCCATTATAACCACACAGTTGTTTTTAAATTATTCCAGGCCTAAACTGACATCCCGACAGGCTTAAGCAGGGGATAATTTGGCATTTTTAAGACTTTTTGTTAGGCACAAGCTACAGCTGTTAAGGATATTTTCCCACCGTTCCAGGAAAAATAAAAAATACAAATCTGGAACTTTTAGAGACTTTCAGTTCTTCATCACACTCATCACACTGTTTTTAACAATTATTTAATGCAACACAACACATCGCATACTCATAAGAAATGAAGTGGGACTTTCTCAAATTACCTGCTCCAAAAGTCCCATTAATCCAAATGTTGGCTTTATTAGCCAACATAAATATGCCTATATGCTTTTACTCCAAGGACTCAGTGGCATCATGATGTTTTGACCTTGATATGACAACCAGGAAGTGAAAGTTGGGACGTTCGTGTTCGTCACATGTCAGTCCTAAGAAGAAACAGTGCCTCTGCTGAAAGCTGGCCCATCGCATAGAGCACCAAAACAAAACCTTAGCAGCAACATCTAACCATTTTATTCCCATGTGAGTTCAGTCTCAGAGCAGTTAGCAGAATCCTTAATATCCTTAGCTTGTTTACACTGTTTTTTTTTACAACATGAACCACAAACCATGCTGCTGTAGAGAAGGTAAACAGACTGGTATTTACATTGTGCTCTCCTACTTAATTTTTAGTGCTCAAAGCACTCTCTCACATGCCTCTTTCACACAAGTGCTTTTTAACTTAAAATTCACACACTCGTACTCAAATGGATGCATCAAAGGCAGCTCAGGGATCAGTATTTTACCCAAACATACTTCAACATGCAGGCTAGAGGAGGCAGGGATCAAACCAGCAACGTTCTGATTGGTAAATGACCCACTCCACCTCTTGAGTCACAGCCACCCAAAACTTTACACCCCATCCACTACTAACCAGGGTCGACTCTGCTTAGAGATCGGCAGGTTCAGGGTGGTATGGCTGTAATCCAAAGACCCCCTTCTAAAGGTTCTTTCCTGGACTTTCAGGGTTTAAAAGGAACCATGGTGCTAAAGAGGACCAGTCTGAATTATCTTAGTGCACTTTTGACAATTTAAAATCAACAGTGGTGCTATAGAGAACCAATCTAAAGGATTTTTAAGGGTTTAAAATGAACCATGGTGCTACCTCCTAAAGTTTCATTATTGTACTACTATGAGAATAACCATAAATAATAGGTTCTTTACTGGATATTTCAGGGTATTAAGGGACTGAAATGCTACAGAAAAAAACTTTTTAAAGGTTTTTAATGACCCACGGTGCTACAGAGAACCTCTTGAAGGTTCTTCATTGCTCTTTAAAGAGTTTAAAATGGGTCATCGTTCATTGGAGAACCCCTCAAGAATGCTTTGGTGTTTTCCCGTCCTGCAGCGAGAGAGCCGGATGTGACACTAGTATGTCCCAGTGGCAGCCAGCGGTACTGCAATGAAAGAAATTCCCAAGTGAGGCTATTATGCTGAATTTGGAATGCCTTAGTTTTACATTCACAAGGCAATTTGTAAAGTCCAGGAAAGTTTTTTTTTTTTGCTTTGACGCACCTAAAAAGTAACCGTTATTCAACTGAATTGGCACCACTTTGAAGTCCAGTATCCAGCTGCAATAAAACATCTGTGGGAAGGAGTCAAGTAGCCTCCTCCAACACCTCTGGGACGGAGTTTAACCCCAAAACGGAGCAGGCCCTCGTTTCCTAACATCACTGCAAGTTTCTGCAGCCGGCTCCAAAATGTGGAGGCTGATACGTCAAGAACGCCTGCAAGCATTTCTCATGCAGATGTCCAAATACTTCTGGCTACTCGTTGTGCAATTCAACCTTCTTGTTATTGTTTTACAACTTTGTACAATCCATCCGCCGTCTCTTTGTCTCTGTCACACATGGACATTACCATAAATGTAAATGCTTCCCTTGTACAATACAGTGTAAACATAAAGGTACACTGCCGCAGGGCAGGCTGCTGTAACGCCGCCTCCAGACCTCTCTGTGGGCTTAACTGACTCTCACACTCACAACTCCCTCACTCAACACTGTTTCCTGAAAGAAAAAAGAAAAGAAAGACAAACTTTTCCTAAAAACTGAACATGGCAGACTTACGTAACCCTTTGCGTGACACTGAACTATGTTAATTTGAGTGGAGGGAGGGAGGGAAAAAACAAACTCCCCTAAAACACATAGAGAGAGAAGGAAAAAGACAGGAAAAAAGTATGTTGTGGCAGTCGGAGGAGGAGGAGGAGAAAAAACAGAGCGAGTCTCAGATTACGCCATCCTCCCTCCCTCCTCCCTCGTGGAAACATTGCGTGAGAGCGCTCTACGTCCTGATTATGATTAATGCAGGTAGTGCCACACACATACGCACACATACACTGAAACCGCGGTTCTGGCTGGGTTCTGCCGTGGGTCCCTGCTCAGGCCTGTGGTTCTGTACGGGGCAGTTAACACTCCGTCTGGCTTGTTAAAGCTAAAAATCACAAACTGGTAAAAATCACAGTGAGGAGGCCAGCATGGCTGAGAGCAAAGGGTTCTTTATGGCACAGCAAAGGGTCTCGAACAATATATATCCCCAGGACGCTTTAGAGAACCCTTCTAAAAGTTCTTTATAGCACTTTTAATGGATTGAAATGTCCATGCTGTTATGGAGAACCTTTCTAAAGGTTCTGTGCTGCACTTTCAAGAGTTTAAAACAAGCACTTTGATACAGAGAACCCTTCTACAAGGTCTTTAAAGCACTTTTAAGGGTGTAAATGATCAACGGGGCTATATAGAATCTACAAAGAACCCTCTAAAGGTTCTCTCCTGCATGTTTAAGTGTTGGAAATTAACACTGATTCTATAGAGAACCAATCTAAAGTTCTTTCCTCGATTTTCAGTGTTTCGAATTAACTATGTCCCCCCTGGAGAATCCCTCTGAAAGTTCTTCACGGGAGTTGTTTAAACTGAACCATGGTGCTATACAGAACTTCTTTAAAGGCTCTTTACAACACTTTAAATATGGTGATAGAAGGTTATAGAAGATCCTCTACAAAGGCAACAACATAACTAAGGATATCAGCTGAAATGCAACAGGATGTTATGGTGCCCCATGATGCCTTAGAGGACTCCCATACAGTGGCCCATGGTGCTACTAAGTCTTAACAGTATGGTTAAGGGTCTATTATTAACTTACTGAGCATTGTTCTCTGGAGAGCCTGCAGAGCAGCGTAATGTGTCCAAGACTCAAATACAGTGCTTTATAAAAACTCTCCAAAGTTATTTACACCCCTATGAGAGGTCTGATGAGGATACTTCAGGATGGTGTTTTCGAGAACCTCTAGAAAAGCACCTTGAATAATATAAGTAGAACAATTAGAGCCTGGTGCTTTATACAACCTCTAAAGGGTTCTTTCCCAAAGGGTCTAAAATAGACTTACATACTTGTGGTGACTTTGGAAACAGCAACACCATCTACTTGATCCTTTAGACATCCTCACTCCTATACAGTATCTTCCATCCATCAGCACCACAGGGGGCCTCTAAAGGATCTTTGAAGCAGATTTATTAATGTTTTTTAAACTATGTGGCCATTGCGTACCAGAGTACTGGATTACAATCAGAAGGTCGATGGTTAGAGTCCCAGCTCCTCCAGTCTACAGAAATCACATGAGCACCAGTTGGTTTAAGTGTCAATGAAGAGATTTTTTTCCCACTAGTTTACATCCAGTTTGAATTGTTGTTTCTTTAAGAACATTCTAGTTCAGTGGCAAGAGAAAAGTCCACTTCTAGTGGTTTATTCACAGCAAAATTCATGAGCAATAAGCCTATCATTAGTAATATCTCTATTTTTTTCACTTTAGAGGGCTGGGCAATCTGAGGGCTCTGTTCTTCTGTTTTTGTGCAAAGAATAACTTTGTGGTTCCCAAACTGAATACCTCAGGGACCTGCAGCAGCGCTCGAAGGGCTTCTAACAAGTCCTGAAACATCATCTCTGACGAAGCACAGAAGAACAAAGATTCACTGTGCTTGGCTTCCCTACAAAAACGGGATAATGAAATGAGCAAAACTCCGTCCAAAAATGGTTCCTTCTCTATGCAGAGGTAGTTTTCAAATTGCGCCGTTGGAGGGGGGGGGGGGGTTCTGAGGCGTCCTGATTGGGGAATCAAGAGGGAAACAAAGATACTATACATATATTAAAATCATAAGTAGAATCACAGGAAGGTGGTACGATGAGATTTCTGATGTGGGGTTTCAGTCTTTACAGTGTCAACCTCCCCGCCTACAGGGCACACTCAAACAAAAACTCAAAAGATAAATCCCAGTTCAGCACCATCCACTTCTGAGGAGTCCTTTAAGGAGTTTTTAAAGGCCACAGATCAGTCTGGGAAGGCCAGCTGTCCTAGATGGTATAATTAGATTTAAATGATACTGAAGCAACAGTTAACTTTATTCTCCACGCAGTGCTGCTGGACCTCAGCACTTCACATTACCTCGCGGTGGCTGGCCAGCATTGCATAACCACTGCAGGGGAAAATAGACTTTATAGCCTTATGGATTCAACAAGCCAGCTACTATTGCACACACACACATAGAGGGCACAAACACGCTTATTACAATGTAACGCAGGCTATAATACAGGAGTAGTGCAGGGATGTTTGCACAGCTGCACCTAAAAAAAAAGGAAAAAGAGATCCCTGGTGTTAGAAAGCTTCACTGTGACATGTATGCGTGCTTTGGGGAGAAAAACACACAGATTGTTGCTCAATATAAACATTAAAAGCCACCAAAGCGAGGTGTTTTAACAGGATTACACGTCCTAGCTTCTATGGAAGGTCAAAGGGACTGCCCGTACTGGCACAACTGTAGTATTACATTAGTAAACAGTAAAAAGCGTTATAAAGCTGGTATAAACCACAACACGGAGCTCATAAAGTGCAATAAAACGTCTGTCTTTAGCTCTCCGGTCACCTCAGACACCTCAGAGTGCTCGGAGGTTTTGCTTTGCGGTGTTTGGGGAGTTGACTTACATTTTCTGGACGGGCTTCTTCCGTTTCTTCGCGGCGTAAAGCGCCGTATTCGGCAGCATGTTGAATTCAGAAGAAACAAAGTGAGCTACAAGTGGCTTTATCCCGGCTTTATGTGCGCGTTAACAGGTCCGGGCGTGTTCAGAAGACTCGCATGCCCTCGAAAAAACTGAAAAGGAGACGATTAGAAATCCCCCCCCCTCCTCTCGGTCCTCGACAGCTTCGCGTCCCGAGTGCCTCTCAGCCGAAAAAAAAAACCTTTTTGTTGTCTTTAATCGAAACAAGCCTCTGGTAGAAGTTCAAAACTACCACAACTTTTTATTTCCACGACGTGTAGGCCTCCTCGTCCGAGATACGGGCGAGTAAAGCGACTTTTAGTCGTTAAAAGAGTGAAAAGTCCTCGGAGTAGTTTTATGTAAGTCCTCGGGCTGCGCGTCACCTCCGTAGTGATTTGACAGGGCCGCTCAGCCGCCGCGCGCTCCCGTGGCGGTGAGTGTGAATGTGTGTGTGTGTGTGTGTGTGTGTGTGTCACTGTAATGAGAGAGCAGAATATTTAAGGTGGTCCAAATGTGGGCCAACTGAAATACACACCGCAGCCGAGGAATGGTTAGGAAACCGCATTCCAACCGGGAAGACCTTAAGGACTGTTTTTTTTTATTGTAACGCTTGTATAAGGCGTTTACTAACAAAATAAATAAAAAGTTAGTCTTTAAATAATATTTATGCTCATAATTACAATTACAGTTATTGAAAAGCTATATATGTTAATATATGTATATATATGTGTAGAGAGAGAGAGAGAGAGAGAGAGAGAGAAATATTTTCTGATATTTGCATTTATGTACAAATTCTTCAATACTGTTAACATTTTTATGAAGCCCAACAGACAAAATAAAATTTAATATTTACTTATATTATGTAAACTTATGATGTAATACTTAAAAGTTGATACTATAATCTATACTTACTTTACACTTACATTATGTTCACTTAAAAGTACACTTACATTATATAAATTTATGTAAGATTATAAAGGAATACATCTAAATTAATACTATAGCATATTCTTCCATTTTGCTTACATTTTGTGGACTTAAATGTATACTTACATTAAATTTTAATAAATTGTTCAGTATTGCAAATGCTCCATACATTCCAGTAAATAAATAACTTAGAAATTACATCAAACAGTAATATTACTGAGAAAAATACATATACGTGGCCATATAAATAATGCATTTGTTTTGCCTATAAGCATTACAACTAGTTATAAATTTATTAAAATTTTTCCTATAGGCACTAGTATATCTTTAACGATCATATTGGTTAAATAAACAGAATTTAAAAGTTCTAAAATTATTTGAACTCATTACTCTAATGTCTAACATAATTTCATAAAGAAAGTCATATTTAAAAATTCAATCAATGTAAACACAAATGAAATTAAAAATATCAATGGATTATAAATCTTAAAACGTACAAAAAATTAAATACAAATTAATTTAAAAAAATTAAACAACTATTATACTTTACATTTAGTCATGTATTTTTTGTTTATTTCTTATTTCTGGCATGTACAACATTTCCTATAGTGGAGTCCATTGATGGTAGAAGTAGGACAGGATCCTTCAGATACTAGACGCTGGTGGGGGCAGAGATGGAGCAAGTAGAGACTTGGACGAGGATCTCCATCTGGCCAGGATGAAGTGGAGTTTGGAGTCTGAATGGCAGGATAACAGAAGATAGCTGATATTTAAAGAGCACAGAAGTGACTGATTGGCTTGCAAAAAGTGGGCAAGAAAAGGATTGGGTCAGAATCTGACAGTGTGGCAAAGTGTAAGTGGTGTAAAGGACAGACTGGTGTCCCAAACACCCAGGAATGCAGGTATATGAATGAATGCATATCTGTTTCATTGAACATACACATAAGCTTCATAACAAGGATGTAAAACCCATTTTGATCACCAGTGGGCCGAACAAATATGAACCATAGGTCCACATTCAGTCTTCAGAGAAAGAGAGTTTCCACAGGACTCAGTACAGTCTTATGGAAAACTAAGTACACCTCATAATTCAGTAGCTCGTAAAACCACCTTTAGCAGAAACAACTTGAAGCAGTTGTTTTCTGTATGACTATCAGTCTCTCACATCACTGTGGGGGAATTTTGGCCCACTCCTCTTTACAATGTTGCATCAGTTCATTGATGTTTGTGGGCGTTTGTTTAATTACACCTCCCTTAAGGTCTTGGCAAATGAGGTCAAGGTTTAGACTTTGACTCTGCCATTGCAGCACCTTGTTTCTTTTTCAGACATTTAGTTGTAGATGTTATTGCAGTGTCTGGAACCCAGTTTCGGCCAAACTTTAGCTGTCAGACAGACGGCATCACATTTGACTCTAGAATATTTTGGTATACAGAGGAGTTCATGGTCGACTCGGTGACTGCAAGGTGCCCACGTTGTGTGACTGCAAAACAAGCCCCTCCACCACCGTGCTGACAGCTGGCATGAAGTGTTTGTGCTGATATACTGTGTTTGGCTTTGTGCATTATGGCCACACATCCCCACTCTGGTGTCATCTGTCCAAAGCACATTGCTCCTGAAGTCTTGTGGTTTGTAGCACAGCTTTGCATCAACCTAAGCTGTGCGGTTGTGTTTGTTTTACAAAGAAGCAGCTTTCTCCTGGAAGTGATGAAAGCATCATGCGACTGTAACATTTACCCTGCTACCCGAGGACTATTGAGTCCGAGATATAGCTCTTGGATTTTTTGCAGTTTCTGAGCATTGCACGATTGGTCTGGACCTTAGGGTGAATTTGCTGGCACATCCACTCTGGGAAGACTGTGGCATTTTTCATAGGACTGTGAAGAATCCTATGAAGATGTCATTTTTTCCACATTGTTGGACTTCCACCCTTTTTTAATTGCAAGCATGTACTATTCTGAAATGTATGAACCATTCAAAAGATGATTAATAGTGCAAAATATTCTGAAGGAATATTTCATCCACAATGAAATTTATAGACTCCACTAAATCTTCAAAAGCACAAAAACTGAATTAAATAACCAAATTTTATGTCTATCTGTCTATTCTATTAAAAATTTCAAAATATTTTTTAGATTTTATTGGAAAAAACATTTGATCAGAAAAATGAAAAACAACCATAACAAAAAACACACCAACACGTGTCCCCTTGTCTTTTAGTCTTGAAGAGCTTTGAGCGGTCAGTGAGACTAGAAATGATATATTTAAATCCCAGGAGGGAACATCAGTTCAGGCTGATTTGCTACGTCAGTATCTGTTCACCGTATAAGTCACTGATCCAACTGAGATCCTGGCTACTTAACAGGGCTGTTCATTTATACAAAAAACAAAAAAACAGAAAAAAAAACCTAAGACAGTTTTGTTCACTGACTGGTCCAAAATTCCTCCCACAAAAATCTCTCTCAAGCAGAAAAGATTTGATAAATGTCGGTAAGGCTGCTAACAGAGAATCACCAAGTTACCAAATTCAAGAATTAAGCGATTCACCAATAAGGATGTGAGAAGTACAAATGCTTGTATGTTTACAGGTTTATGCAAATGAAGAGCAGACTGCACGTCATGAGTAAACAGTACAAAAATACACATATTTCCAAAGATTTCACAATTTACAACTTTAAATACATTTGCAGCCAAAACACACCTAATGAAAGATTTAGCACATCAGCAGCAAAAGAAATCACAAAAAACTCAATGCAGTCTTAAAACATCTGTATTAGAAAGTGGAGACAAATGGGAACACAGCTGAACTGAATAATAACTAATGAGACAAAGGGAACACGCGATACCAAAATAAAACAGGAAGAAACTAAACGAGAACAGAAACACAGACAGCAAACTGACACACACACACAAAAAAGGGAAACAAAACGTAGCGACAAGACTGACTAAACACAGGGGACACGATTTACTAAACACAGCAGACAAAACTCTGAGATAAATGAATACTCAGTGCACGAAATACACGAATATTCAGCAAGCAAGGAATAATCGAATGAAGATTAGAAAGTCAAAAAGCTCAAACACTGGGACAACCGACCCAGGACCACACACAGGCTGTTTTTACTTACTTATTTATTTATTTATTTTTAGAAACAATGTTTAGATTTAAAAATACTGGTTTAAAGGGGGCTGCATACTTTTGGACATCTTTACCTTTATCATCATTAAGCTGATGTTGATTTTGCACTTAGGATTTATTTTTTCACCCCCCTTCCTTTTTTATCTAGTGGTTTCACTTACTCCATCAATCACCAGAGGCTTACTCAAGCTACACAAACTTTTGAAGGCCACACCGGCTCAGTTTGGACAGGACATGCTGGTTTGGCCTGTCCTTCAGGTCATCTGAGGACAGTTTTTGTGCCCTTCAGAGAATCCAGACCCTGAAGTGCAGCCCAGCTTATAAAACATCAAGTTTGTTTACACAGCCTTAAAATAGCTAGTGGTCGAGCTCAAACTAAAAATATGAAATTTGGGAGATTTTCCCACGGCCGTGCAATTTGAAATGTTTAAAAATCACTCGGGTTTTACGTAAAAATGAATGATTTGGCAGCACAAACTGTAAAACCGTCACTAACTGGGTGTTATTTGAAGTTGAAGGCCAGTTTCTTTGCCATGTGGCTGAACTCTGCCTGTACTGACAGAGGTTTGCAGTTAGAACAAGGTGCGTGTACATGTTTACTCAGTGTTTGGGTCATTTGACAGCCCGTGTCCTCCTACGGTCTGTCAGAGGTAGGTGATCCAGGCTTTACAGGATTGTGAAAGTGAACGATTCGTGTATTGTTTATCGTTTCGGTGTAACCACTGTCAGCATGATATATCATGGTGTTTTGTGCTAAGCGAGGGGCTTGTTTCGGCACACCAAATCCATTCCTTGTGAACTTTTTGCCTGAAAATAAGAAGCTCAGAAGCTCCACTGGTTCAATCACAACATCTGTCTGGTATAAAGTAAACTGGAACTTTTGGGGTCGATTTTTTATTTGTGATGGTTCAGGTTGTGTAACACACCGCTGACTTCCAAGACTGCAGTTGTAAATATGAACTGTCACGCATCGGGATTCTGCTGGATGGAAACAATGACAAAAAGCAGCGCCAAACAAAAGGCGAGGTTTTTATTTAGAGCTCGAAGCTCAGCTCCGCTTTGTGCTGCAGAAAATGCACCTCGGGCCTAATACACGTAATTTATTTAAAGCAAAACCCCAGCAAGAAAAGCCTGATTCATACTTATGCAGAGACAAACACACAGAATGTGCATTGACAGACAAACGTGGTGCAGCTTTATGAGCAAGAATTAGCCAAAGCACGCACCTAACTTTATTTTCCTTACTTCATGGAGAGACAAACTTATTTAAGGCAGATTTTTCCAGATGTTTGTCACCACACAGGGTGTTAATGAGCCCTCTCAGGCCAGGTACTGGTTACTAATATCTCACTTTTAACAATGAGCTGCTTTCTTTTGCATGCTGTTCTGTCAATGAACTGATCCTGGAACTGAAGCTTTCGTTACCCGTTTTGCAGCCTGTAATGTAGGACGTCTTCACAGAAGCCGCTCTGCTGGTGGCTGGTGTTGTTGGTTACAGGAGCCTCTGATGATGTGGGAACCTCAGAGTGGAACTGAAACTGTCTGGAAAGAAACCAAAAGGACTCACTTTGGACACTAAGTTATTTTTCTTTAACTCGCAAGCAGCTGATCTATTTAGTGACTAAAATGGCAGAGTGGGGCAACACATAGGTGTTAAAAAACACACACATATAAAAACCACTGTTCTGTAGTGCCACTGAGATTGGTTTGGTGTCAGTTGTCTGCCTTATGTTCCCACACCCTGTCCTGTTCAAAGGACATTTGAAAAACTCAGCAGCAGAGTCTCATGACTCACTTATTCGAAAAGAAAATCCACAAACCGTAATGCTGACCAGAAGGAAGTGTGCATCCACCCCCCGACGAGAGGCTCTTGCAGATGTCGATGGTGATCCTGTGGTCACTGCTGCACTCTAGTCCTAGAAGAAGGAAAATGTTCCTGACGTATAGACTGTATATGAAAGATGGTGATGAAAACTGGAAAAAGCTGAGTAGAAGGAAAAATTGTCCTGAGACATAGACTGTATATGATAGATGGTGACAGAAATAAATAAATGCTTTAAACTATAACTATAAATGAAATTTGAATTGAGAAACTGAATAAAGCTCAGTAGATGGCAAGTAGTCACTATACATAAGCTGTATATGAAAGATGGTGATAGTTGATTGCTGAAGCTCAGTAGAAGTAAAATAGTCCCTATATATAGACTGTATATGAAAGATGGCAATAGCCAGTGGATGAAGGAGGCAGCTCAGTAAAAGGAAAGAGTCCCTAGATATAAACCATATATGAAAGATGGACCGCACCTGAGTACAGAAACTGTAACAATAATCTATTAACCAAATTATTTTTGTAGCCATAAGACTTGATTGTGGCTTTGATACTTTTAACGTTATTTGGACACTAGTCCATAGTGTCGTGTTATTCACAGTAGTCAGCCACTTGTCTGCATTTTCCTGTCATTAGACGGCTGTCAGCATCCAGTATGTAGTCAGCTTTGGAAAATGCATGAACTGGCCCTTTAAACAGCTCAGACGGCAAACTAGTTCTGTGAAATGTCACTTTTGTGAAGTCCAGCAACACAATGATAAACATCCCAGATAATGAATTTATTACCTGTTGCCACGTTTTGTTAGTATGTGCATCACTCATAGTTATTGAGACATTACAGTGTGCATGGATGTTTACTGCAAATCATGGGACTTTGAGCGAGGGGGAAATATTGTGACAGCTTTGATTGAGGTCAGACTGTTTGCTATAAAATTAAGTTGACTGTTCATGGGAGGCTAAATAGGCCCCTCAGGCCACTGGGAAATGTGCCTGATGTGCGGTCACTTTCATTCGTATAGCACTCATACACCACAGAAGCAGTCTCAAGGCACTTTAAAAACCCTTACGTACAACCCTATTGGTTGGGACGCTGTGTAAAAATGTACATAAAAACAGAATGCAGTGATCTGAAAACCTCATAAACCCATATTGTATTCACAATAGAACACAGAAAACACAGAAGAAGATAGTTGAACTGAGATATTTTACTACGTCCTGAAAAATATATGCTCATTTTGAATTAGATGTCAGTAACACTTCTAAAAGGTTCTGACAAGGGGTTACACAAATTCGTACAATTTCGTATGACCACACCCACATCGCAGATAAGTTGTAGTACAAGCTCAGTTTAATTGCTTGGTGCACAGGAGTTTAGTGCTTCTGCAGCATGACTGAGGACTTCACTGAGCTGCTGGGACTGTGCAGGTAGAAGTAAACCTTACGTGTCTTTGAAACTAAAAACTCATTCTTCAGCTTGTGCAGCTGGTTTTAAAGCATTTAAAGCAACTAAAATATGGCAAAACAAATGGAATAAGAAACGGAGCAGATACAATAGGGCCTTCGCACTCTCGGTGCTCGGGCCCTAAATATGACAAGAATATTGTGCGCTAAGTCCCCATTTTTAAAATTTTTACTATATTTTTCATGTTTGTTAAAGATATAAAATAAAGTGACTTGAGCTGAAGAGTTTAAATCTGCAATTAAGACCACAAACCCATCAGGACAGTATTTACTGAAGTCACAGATCAACTGAAAAATAAGGTTATTTTTTCTCATAGACTTCTATGCAATCTGACAGGAGTGGCCCCCTGCCGGCCATTTGAAAGAATGCAGATTCGAGGCACTTTCAGTTTGTATTCCTATGTGAGCAGCGCTGCAGCTTTTTGGGTTTTTTTTTGGAGTAACTAGGTCATGATTTATGGAAAAAGGTTTTTTTAATGTGTTTTTGTGCGCGAACCTAATGGAACTTGCCTTGTGGTTCTCAAAGGCAGATATCTGCAAAACTGGGTAACTCACACCAAAACAGTCTAGATGGTTACAGGCCAGAGGGAAAAATATGTAAATTTGATATTTTTAGCAGGACTGTGGTGAGGACGACTTTTCCCCAGATGCTGTGTTTCTTTTTCTTTAAAGAAGAAAAAGAAAAAAAGACCATCCTGGTTCAGAGACCCCGAACAATGCTGCAAAGGGGGTACATGGGACCTCCCTGCCAATGGCTTTGGTCAGAAAATCAAACAGATGATTCCAAAACAGCTGTAGTTTTTGGCATTCAGATTTCATAAGCTGCCGAGGCTTACAGGTAGAGCAGGACCGTGGAGCTTGGAGGGGAGAGGTGCCCGTGAAAGGAATCCTAGGGAGGGAGGAAGTCAGGCAGGCCACAGGCTTCCACGCCGAATGCTGGTCACACTGGGAGGAGACTTACAGACTGGCGAGGAGAAGCCGTCAGAGCTGGCTGAAGTAGTCCTCCGGTGATTGCCTCAGATGAGATGCAGGTGATTTGGAGGCGGCCCAGCCCGAGGGTGTGGCCACTGCAGCCTCCCACGGCTCCCTGGATGCCGAGCCACGGGCCGTGACAAGGTGAGATAAAGTTCCTCGATCACTTGAACACTTGACACAGAGGGCTGCAACATTCTTATTTAATGCAACCGATACACAACTTTGAATTGGATCAGATTATGTCTAGCATTTATAGAACCTCAATATATATTCTTAATGCGCTCTTGTCAAACATCATCAGTAACATCCACCCCCAGTTCTTCCTGCCACTGCTCCCTAAAAGTATCAGATGAAGGACTGTAAGGACCTGCAAAAGCGAGACACAGCACCTCTAGTGTAGAGCTCGACTGACACGAAGCTGTCAAGCACTGAGTTTCGAGGAATCAAATCATATTGTGGAATAGATGCTTTGATGAAATGTCTCAACTGTAAAAATCTGAAAAAATGTGAATTTGGAAGATTAAATTTCACCCTCAATTGCTGAAAAGATGGAAAATGTCCATCAATGTAAATATCTTTGAGAGAACAAAACCCTCTTCCTTGCCATGTCACAAACGTGATGTCCTCCAGCCCAGGCCTGAAGGCATGATTGTTACATATTGGAGCATCCAGATACATTTTAGGAGCCTTTACTGTGCCCAATAGTTGGTTCCAGACCTTAATTGAATTTTGAATCACAGGATTTCTGCCATATAGTGTATTCTTCACTTTTATCGGGCTATTAAGCAGGGCTGGAAGACAAGTTTGTCTACAAGACAGGTGTTCCATCATTAACCATGAAGGCTGTCCTTCCAAATCAGCACAGCCAAAATGAAAGAATATTTAAGTGTGCAGCCATATAATATACTCTAAAATTTGGGAGTCCAAGGCCACCACAAGTCTTCTGTTTAACAAGATGTTTTTTTGGAAATTCTAGGAACCTTACCCAACCACACAAAGGAGGATACAATAGAATCCAGCTTTTTAAAATATGACTGGGGAATATCTCTACAGCACTTTGATATTGATCCACATATCACTACTATTGATACCAGCTTCGGTATCGATAGTAGTGATATGTGGATACGCCTCTAACCTGTAGGCAACCTGTTGCTTTTTTGTTAGAGCAGCGCTGGTGAAACCTGTGCAGACTGATCTGAGACACTTATAGTATATAAACGATCGTTTGTGAAGCCTCTGTTTTTCTTCCCTGTGATTAAAAAGCACTTCTCGTTTACTTTACATACAAAATCGCTGCAAGTTGGCTGGCTTGCTGGCAAAGCCGAAGGGGAACTTTTTGGCCGCTACGTTGCCATGGCAGGGTGTTGCCTCAAACATGGCAGTTACATGTGAGCATTTACCCGGGATGCGCCACCTCTAGGGCCGGTTCGAAAGTAAGCTTTGTTTTAAAAACACACCAGGTTTTAAAGCTGCTTGGCTCGGACCCCGAGGGCCTGGCAGCTGAGCTGCAACCCTCTCGTCTTTATGGGGAGATTTTTAAGAGCTAGAGCATTTCTGTTTCTGGAGCTCTGTTGGTTTTGTTTTTTTCCTGTGAAGTTGTAGCATTTTGAAGATGAAGGCTTGATTTTAATTGAGACATCCACAAATTGATTTACAGTAGGTAATTAAAGCAAATGGTAGTCCTTTGTAAAGGATGATAGGTCCTTGGCTGACAGCGTGCTTATGAATCTGCAGTTTCTTTTGGAGCTTTTTCTCTGATTACGTCTTGTTTTAAAATTAAAGTCCAGCTTCTGCCTTCTGTTGCTGGGATTAATGCTACAGAGAACAGAAGGGGTCAGCCAGCCAGCAGCCGTTGTGCCTCATTATTAGTGTTCTTCATGACTCAACTCCACCGGTTTAAACATTTGGCAGCACCAAAACAGGCCCAGAGAAAGCCTGGGTAACTTTCCACTGTGCCACCGCAGGCTGCTGCAGCTTTTTTTTATTGCGACACGCAGAGGTGGCACTTACACAGCAGTAAACACGCTCCCAAAGTCTGACGACAACTTGTGAACTTTCTCCGATTTAAAAGCTGGATTTTAAAGCTGACGCCCTCTGTCAGCTCCCAGCCCCGCACAGCGAAAAGACAGCAAATCATCGCCGATTTAGTAAAAACTTCAGTTTATTGCTTCGTGATGTTTATCCCGTCCTTCCTTTGAACGGCAGAATAATCCAATCACAGCTGCAGTCGTTAGATTTCACGGATTAACATTTTTCACACCATAGTCCAGCTTAATATATATTTAAAGATCCCTTGGGCTTTTTTGCAATAGATAATCAACATTTGTCCTGACTTATCTGGACTCAAGCCCACACTTTTTAATGAGAGCATAGCATCAAGTCAGTTAAACCTCTGAGATATTGATCTTGTTGGTTAAATCGCAGAGGGGGTTGTTAATCAGTTTCAGCTGCTTTGGTATTCACGAAATTAATAACAGGTGTACTAGAGGGACAACAATGAGACAACCCCCAACACAGGAAAGGTTTTGCAGGTGGAGGCCAGTCACAGATTTTCCCTCCTCATCTGTTTTATTTGGATTTACATGGACCCCAAAGAGCTTGCACAGGTAGTCCAACTCCTCCATGATGGCACATCAATATGTGTCATTGCCAGAAGGTTTGCTGTATCTACCAGCACAGTCTCAAAAGCACAGTCAGCTGTGGAGTTCATTGTGCTGCCTGTAACATTGCTCAGCATGACTGGTTTGGTGGTGGGTCAGTGATGGTCTGGGGAGGCATATCCATGGAGGGACACACAGGCTTCTACAGGCTGGGCAACAACACCCTAACTGCCATTAGGTATCAGGATGGAGTCCTGGGCTCAATGTCAGACCCTACACTGGTGCAGTGGGTCCTGGGTTTCTCACAACCATGCCCAACCTGATGCGGCGAGAGTATGCCAGCAGTTCCTGTAGGATTAAGCAACTGATACCACTGACTGGGCGTCACACTCGCGTAAACTAAATCCAGTAGACGACCTCTGGGACATTAGGTTTTGGTCCATCTGACACTGCCAGGTTGCACCAAAGACTGTACAAGAGCTCAGTGATGGCCTGGTCCAGATCTGGGAGATTCCAGGACACCATCTGTTGTCTCATTAGGAGCATGCCCCAGTCTTGTCAGGCGTGCATACAAACTACTGTGTACCATTCTGAGATTCAGGCTCTATAGGATTCATTCCTAACACCGTACCCACCCTGTCCATATCAGTATAGATATCATGCACGATTTCATTTCCCACTGAGATTTGATGTGTTTTCAGAGTGTTTGAGCAGTTTATATCATTACCTTATCGTCCAATAATTAGCCCTGTGAGTTGAGTCTGGGTTTGTTGTACCTGCAGGGACAGAGATGGACTGTCTGCCTTGTTTATGAGAGTAAAGAAACAGAAGAAGGAAGAATCAGGCAGAGCCTCGATCTCAGCTCCTCGCCAGCACCTTGAGGATGAATAGAAATGAGCCAGAACTCCTCTCCAGGTTGGAAACTCACTAATGTTGTGGCAGAATGAGAACACGAGGTTACCTTTGTTTCTAAAGTCTCTTTAAACCACGTGTGATGATAATGAACATCTCAGATCTGGTCTCCATTAAGAGCAAACCTCATTTTTGCAATGAAACAATATTATTCAACTCAGCTCGAATGTTGTTTGGTTTCGCAGATGTCAGAATGCGTAAACATCTGCTTCCTTTTGCCCATCCTCGTGCTTTGACACGTCTCCAAAATATGAAACACAGAATCCGGTCGACTCTTTCAGACATATGAGGTCTCAAATTAACATCGGGCCACCGACAGACAGAAGGATAAAGGATGTAGATCAAGATATGATTAAAGGTCACAGCCATTGGAAATTACAGGCCTGCTGGAGTCATGTTATTTTCCATGTCAGGCCAGTCACTAGCACCAGCGGCTCGAGGATGAGTGGCTGGTTAGTGGTGAAAGCCGTGCAGTCGAAGGGGACACGGCGAGCAGCAGCTCTGGTTAATAGCTGTATCCGGGAGCGGATGCTCTGGTAAATTAGTGGCAGATGTTGGCAAGTTTGGATGCAGCGTTGGTTTCCATCATGGAAGTGAGGAATTAAAACAGCTTTTCATTTACAGGAAACCAGCAGAAGCTCTTTGTGTTTGCACTTGTACCTATTTCAGCCACTAAACTCTTTAACTCATTCCTTCTGACTGCAGGATCTTAAGAGGAACATATTTAGCCATTGATAAGGTTACATTGTTGCCTGTTAACAATGAGCATCACCAGTATTTCAAATAATGAGTCAAACATATGGAAACATAGATTCTTTGAGCCAAAGACTCAGCTTTTTTTTTCTTCCTCACTTTTACACCCGCCCATGAAGTTGAACTATGCTCTTTGTCTGGAGAAAAGAGAAACAGCCTCTTTTACAACACAGCAGATGCTTTATTACAGCAGGGTAATCTTTCAGAAGTAGATACAAGTATTAAAGCTGACATATAAACTTTTAAAGTTTATATGTCAGCTTTTATAAAGCCTGTGGCATTTCAAGAATCAAGGCCATCCGAAGCCATCTTGAAGATACCTGCTGAGGATAGAATTATTTTGAAGAAAAAGTCAGTCAGACGGCCATTTTTGGATGATTTCAGTTTCAATTCTGAATAACTTAAAATCCCAAAGAGCCTCTGTTGACCTTTAAGCCTCATTTCAACATAATAATAATAATCCCTTCCTGATTATTTAATACAGCTTTGTTTTAGCTCAGTTTTAAACATTGGGGAGTGCCGGTTATCTCTCAATAGGCTAATACACTCAACAAAAATATAAACGCAACACTTTTGTTTTTGCTCCCATTCCCCATGGGATGGACGTAGAGACCTAAAATTCATTCCAGATACACAATATAACCATCCCTCCCAAACAGTGGTCACAAATCAGTCCAAATGTGTGGTAGTGGGCACATCTGCTATATTGAGATAATCCATCCCACCTCACAGGTGTGCCACATCAGGATGCTGATCTGACATCATGAGTAGTGCACAGGTGTACCTCAGACTGCCCACAACAAAAGGCCACCCTGGAATGTGCAGTTTTTTGCGCTATTGGGGGTCTGGGGACCCAGAACCGGTCAGTATCTGGTGTGACCACCATTTGCCTCATGCAGTGCAACACATCGTCGCATGGAGTCTATCAGATTGTCAATTGTGGCCTGTGGAATGTTGGTCCACTCCACTTCAATGGCTGTGCGAGGTTGTTGGATATTCGTGGGAACTGGTACACGCTGTCGTAAACGCCGGTCAAGCACATCCCGAACATGCTCAATGGGTGACATGTCCGGTGAGTATGCTGGCCATGCAAGAACTGGGACATTCTCAGCTGCCATCTGCCCTGAACAATGTGAACCATGATTCATCCGTGAAGCGCACACCTCTCCAACGTGCCAGACGCCATCGAATGTGAGCATTTGCCCACACAAGTCTGTTACGGCGACGAGCTGGAGTCAGGTCAAGACCCCGATGAGGACGACGGGCATGCAGTTGAGCGTCCCTGAGACGGTTTCTGACAGTTTGTGCAGAAATTGTTTGGTTGTGCAAACCAATTGTTCCAGCAGCTGTCTGGGTGGCTGGTCTCAGACGATCTTGGAGGTGAACCTGCTGGATGTGGAGGTCCTGGGCTGGTGTGGTTACACGAGGTCTGCGGTTGTGAGGCCGGTTGGATGTGCTGCCATATTCTCTGAAACGCCTGTGGAGACGGCTTATGGTTGAGAAATGAACATTCAATGCACGGGCGACAGATCTGGTTGACATTCCTGCTGTCAGCATGCCAATTGCACGCTCCCTCATTGCTGTGGCATCTGTGGCATTTTGCTGTGAGACAAAACTGCACATTCCAGGGTGGCCTTTTGTTGTGGGCAGTCTGAGGTACACCTGTGCACTACTCATGATGTCAGATCAGCATCCTGATGTGGCACACCTGTGAGGTGGGATGGATTATCTCAATATAGCAGATGTGCCCACTACCACACATTTGGACTGATTTGTGACCACTGTTTGGGAGGGATGGTTATATTGTGTATCTGGAATGAATTTTAGGTCTCTACGTCCATCCCATGGGGAATGGGAGCAGTAACAAAGGTGTTGCGTTTATATTTTTGTTGAGTGTATATACAGACAGCTTAGTCATGACAAAAAGTCACAAAAAACAGAATAAAACCATGCATTCTTCAGTACTCATGGGCACTCACTCTTACATTTTGTCATGTAAAGGGCTAATAAGTTTTTCTGTACCACTTTCGCCAAGAGCGTCCTCATAGGAGATCATCTAATTGTTGGGGTTTTCTCTCTCTTATTGCGGGGTTTTTACCTTACAATATATAGATTGCCTTTAGGTGCTCTTGTTATGATTTAGTACCATATAAATAAATTGAATTCAATATATTCTTTGAAACTTTGGATATAATACAAATAAATCACGAAGGACTGAAGGCTCAATAGGGTCCAAAAGTCTGAAGTGCAAATCGCCCCTCTGAATGAGTTTTTCCTCATGAATCAGTTCAAAAAGCAGACCAACAAATGGAGCATTTAAGGTCAGGAGGAACAGGAATACAAAAAGTGCAGACGCCCAAAAGAACACAGGAACGAGGAAAGTGGCTGGGTGGTGTGGTGGAGGAAGAGGCGACAGAGCACAGCTGAACATAGTCAATATCCACAGACAGGAAGTAGATTGGGAAGGGGAACACCTAAAGTTGAGACCGAGGAAGGAGCACATAGGAAACACAGAGGAAACTATGACAAACTTACAATAAAAAACATGGGGCTAAACCTATGTGAGAACAGCAATAAGGCATCCAAAACTAAATGTGAAAAAAGTTGCTTAAAGGTTGCTTACAACAAGTAATACTCAAAATCACTCAAAGCACTGATACGTCAGTGAAAATGAATCAAAAATGCTTGAGTAATAAACAAGAACCAAAAAAACTCAGAAGCAACAGAAAGGCCATGGAACCAGACCAGGTACGCTGACAGTCCTTCTGCAGCAGGCCCGAAAAATGGCTCTGTTACTTTGAATGGGGTAAAATGTTCTGAACCCCGAGAGGAGTGCGTCATTGACCGCTTTACTGTAATTTAAGTGGAGAAGATTACTGGAACTGGCGTCAAGAGGTTTTCAATCAATAGTGACAGCATTTTTTTCATAAATAACAGCTGCTCTGTCTTTATTCATAACAGTTTAGTCTCCAGCACTTCACCAAATGAGAAAATTACCTCTTTTCTTTGCCCTGATTTGACCTCCAGAGAGAATATAATTAGGAGCCAGGAAACAGGCTCTTTCTCACTGTATTTACTGCAATTAGACAGAATAATCTGCACATAAAATGAAGAGGCACCCCACACCTTTATTAGTCTTTCTCTCTGGAAAGTGGTCTTTGGATTCCCTATTCTTATCAGCTGGTGTTTTAGCTGGTGTCTGCAAGCCATGTCTGCATCGTCTGGTAGTTTGTGGCTTGTTTATTGTGCTTTTATAGCTCATTCACTGTGGATTTTATTGTCTTTACAACATGCTTTTACCACTGGAAACTCCTGCCTGCAGAAACAGTGCTGGGAATTTGAATCAAGAAGACTTTAATGAATTTCTAACAGATTACAGAGTGGATTTACATCGCGGGTGAAGTAATGTTTTAGAAGAATAAACTCACGCAACAATATTTCAGCACTCTAATGATGCAGTCTGATATGTTTTATTTTGCAGCTCGGTGTCAGATATCTGTGGGCTGATGAGTCACTCTAAGCTGTTAGTCATTGTTTTTGCGGGATGAGAGGTTGACAGCTGCATGAGGAAAAAAGAAAAAAAAAGTCTGATAATCTTTGAAGAAATACCAGTGGTTTTAAAGAACCAGGTATATTACATTGACAAGATCAGGTATTAAAAACAGACATGATGTTAAAATAGTTCAACTATTGTCATTGAGGAAATGCCATCTGGGAAGATAAATACATGCGCTTGTTTTAAATAGTGAGCTATCCGAAGGAATGATGATCCCCGAGGCTGCTCAACTCCTGAATAGTAAAAACTAAATGAATCATGATCAGTGTTTGTGTCTGAAACTCTTGAAATTTTTATTTTTTCACAATTTACTAAAGTACATTTTAAAGGTGACTAAGCGTTGCCTCAAGATCGCCAGGGTTACAAAAACAAGAACCCGAGTGCAGAAAGTAAGCAAACAAAACACAAACCTTTATTAGATTGGATGCAAAATGTGAACAAATAGAAGTCCTGCCTATGTTCAAACTGAGCATCTGACTGAGGAAGACAGATGTGGCACGGTTGTTGGTCTGAGTATTTCAGAGTTTACAAAGAATGGTCTGAAAAAGAGAAAATATCCAGTGAAAATGCCTTGTTGATGTCAGAGGCCAGAGGAGGCCGGACTACTTCTGCTAATAACCAAGGTATGCAGAAAAGCATGTCTGAACACAACGCGTTGAACCTCGAAACAGATGGGCTACAGCGGCAGAAGACCACGACAGGTGACAATGAGTTCACTGTACACAAATGGCCTCCACTGTGACCAGATGTCAATTCAGGAGAGATTTCGGGAGATTTACATCATTCAACTTCAACAACTCAGAGACAGCACCAAGCCTGGGACTACGAGAATGTAGATATAAAACATTTTCTATGACAAATACACTGATTCACGAACATTATGTGTTGATGGACATTTTCATTTACATGACCACAATATTTCATCAGACCAGTCTCATATCCAGTGATTTGTGTTCAGCCGTACAAAGGGAAGTGAATACGATCCTGCCAGATGGGCCATCTTGGAGGATCATAGCCATTTTTTATGGTTCCATTTGTACATTGGCTGCTATTAGTTGAGGTTAGAGGAAAAACATTCTGGTTAACGGAGACTTTAATGACAAAACCACAGCTTTCAGTTTACTAAAGACCTCATACCTAAACCTGAGACAGTAAGCCCTAGGCTATATTTTCAAATTTCCACTGAAAAACATCTTAGCAACAGAGGCAAAATCACAATGACAAAATGAACAACCTGGGGCTCTCTGGATCGGAGACACTTGAGAGAATTATCCACACCACCTGTCCAGATTGAGACTTCCAAATGATTAATTAGAGAATTTTTGAGCATTTTTTTTTATGCACAAAATGTTTACGCAGCAGAAACGCAGCCCAACAGGTTCGTCATCCACCATATAGCAGGTGAAATCTTCATCTGTGCAAGGCTTTGCAGCCTTCCAGTAAAAAAGTGCTTGCTATGATACAGATATGGTCTGGTCTCATTTGTTTTCTGGTAAAACATCTGATTGCATCATGTCATCTGGTTTCACTGGTTATGTTCACTCATTGGCAGCTGTTGTGTGAGGTTGGAGAAAGAAGGCGATATTCACAGTGATAAAACCACAGCCTTCCTCTAACATTAACCAAAACGCTTTCATTGCTTTAACCCTAAGCCACTAACAAGACACCTGGTGATTGTGAAAAGTCAGCCAAGTGGGTCTGAAAGTGAAAGGGTTGGATTTTGGTTTCAGTTTTTCTGACACATAGTACTGTGTCAAAGCCTTGAAACACCGCACATACAGTATGTTTGATAGGAAAATGGAAGATATGTGCAGTATTTTGTTGAAATATGTACAAACATACATAGAAATACAGCTTATTAAGCAAACACTGAGTTTGTACAATACTACCGAGTCTTCAGGAATAGTTCTGCAGGCTTCTTGAAGGACATTCAAAGCTCTTCTCTGGATGTTTCTGCCTTTTGTTCTGTTCTCTGTCAACATGATCCCACACTGCTTCAGTAGTGTTGAGGTCTGGGGAAGCCGATCCATGACTGATGGTGTTCTGCTGTGTGTTTTTCTATCCAGGTTTCACATTGTGGATCAAAATCTGATGGTACGTTTCCAAGTTTTCCAACACCACAGGTTGAAATGCAGCCCCAAACCATGACAGAGGCTCCACCGTGATTTACAAATGCCTGTAAACACTCACTGTTGTAGCTCTGTCCTGACCTCTGTATGGAGAGGTCAGGAGATAACAGGCCTGTTGCCATTGGCAGACCTTAGCCTTTTCTCTGTTTCATCTCCCTGTTAAGATTGGCTTCTTGACAGCCAGCCTTCCACTGAGATCATTTTTGATTAATGATGGATCTGTTGAATTTCCAGATGCATCGTTTAGGTCCCGTATCAGTTTTTTTTTTTTTGCTTAAAAATCTCCCTGTTTCTTAAGGTTATTACTTTCAGATACTGTTAATCTGATGTAGATGTTTTTCTAGGACTGACATTTTTTCCTTTGTTCTCCACATTTTCAGTTTCTTCACCTTTTTAAGAAAACACTGTACCCCATGTTGAAATTGGCCAAATTTCTAGCCAATAGCTCTTTGGGAATCACGTTGTTGTTACAAGAATATAATTTTATGTCTGTCAAACTGTTATCTTTGGCAGTTTTCATAGACTCAACTAAAGAAGCTGGACTGACAAATGAGTGAAAAAGCAGTCAGTGTCAAAGAAATAAAAAAGACCATCAGAAAGCCTGGAAAACTATTGCTCAAGACCCTGACAATGACGCGAAAGTCTGTGTCCTTGAACACAACGTAGAAAGAAATGAATGGTGGCTCAAGACTTTTGCACAGTAGTTTACCGTTCAAGTAAGCTGGAGATAGAAAGAATTAATAATGAAATGGAGATTTCATTGTTTCAAAATTGCTTAATACAATAACAATTGCTTAATATTTTAAGTAAGATTTATCATGTCCGCCAACTTTAAATTTATTTAGTTTGCTGTAATCACTGCACGATTGTACTAGAAGGCCTAATCTGTTATCATTAATTGTGACCAGTAATAAAATACAAAATACAAAAAGTAATACAATGAGCTAGTTTTCACTGATTAGCACGCCAACTTAAAATTCCTGCCTGGGACACCAGCCACAATCTTTTCTTTACCCAACCTAGTGGCGTTTTTAGACAATACTGATTTCAGGAAAGTTTTTCAAAACTTCTTGCAAGCAACAGTACATTCTTCTGCATGGAAACGAAACCTCTTTACCGCATTACCTCGATTAAGAACCTTGATTTGGGCTATTGAGAGCGAGCACATAATAATCCCTTAGTCATATGTATGCATATTGCCAACCCACAACAATTGCCATGACTTTTAAAACACACATGATATGCCTACTTGGATGGTTGGTGTTCCAAAGCTTGTGTATTTTGACACGATGTCATGGTTTGGTGCAAACCACTGGAAATAACCAATTTCAGAGTCGTGCTGTGGTCTGGAAGCCCCATCTATCCAAACATCCAGTAAAAGTTGAAATCCATATACAATAGGAAAACCAGTAAAAAAAAAGAAAAGAAGAAGAAGTTGTGTTCCATATCCATATGGGACTCAAACTAGTCTTCTTGGTAACATGACCACTATAACAACTTTGTTATATCAAGAATTTATATTTGAAAGTAGAAAAACCTCAGTGAATAACTCCTGTTTAATGTGCTTATAACACTCAAACATGTGACCATTAAGTGTTCCAGTAATTTGTGATGGTAATACCCTTTGTAAAAAGCAACACTCTAATGTGGCAGTAGCTTATTTTTACAATCAAAACATCCACTGCTACAAAAGCAGTTTGGCAGGCACCATTGTCTAACTGAGCAAAACTATTCATTTCTTTCAAGAAATAGTTTGGAATAGTTTCTTTTTTATCAAGCAGATGTAAAAAAGCATATGTCGAAGTGCCAAAAACGGTGGTTCCTCTAGTGGCCACTTGAGGCTGGCTCCAAAAGGGAGTGAGTCCCCACAGAGTCACATGTAAAAATGTTTAATATATCGATCCAGGTGATCAATATATGCATTTTTTTTTTCTTTGCCCGTTCTGTTGGTTTTTGTTTTTTGCCCTTCTCCCCCGTCCCTCTTCTCAGCTGTTTCTCTTTCCCTCTTTCTTTCTCCCCTTCTTTACCCCAGTCAAGTCTGTCCCGTATTCAGTAAGTGAAAATAAAAGAAACAATAAAAGGTGAATCAAATGGACCATTACGGCAAGGCTGGGATGGTCAATTTGGTAAAGTAAATCCGTTGGGCATCTTTCTTTGCCTTTAGACAACAATTCTGATGGCAAAAGAGCCAAACGGGACAGGCAAAAAAAAAAAAAATAAAAATAAAAAATGTTTAACTTGTTTACATCCTGCTGCAAATGTTCTAACTAACATCAATCTGTCTTTATTGAGGGCATGGCTGCTTTGATTTGTGCTAAAATAAGGAGCTATAGCCCTTGAACTGGACCTTTTGACCATGTTTGTGCTGTTGGTGCCTTTGAGCCCACCTACACAAGGTGAGATCTGCAACTTCTTATTTTCTTATTTCAACTTGTAAAATCACAGTTTTTCATCAGGAATGATCTTGGTGACATGCTGCAGTTAGGAAATTTATGACAGACATTTATTATTATTGTTATTATTATTATGAAATTTGATATTATTTCATAGTGAAAGGTGAACTTAAATGTTAAACTGTTTGTATTGTTATGCATGACTGGATCACCTGTTTCTAAAGAGAGAGAGAGAGAGAGAGAGAGTGAAACAAAAGTGAGGTTGAGAATATTGCACAAGTTGTAATGTCACACAGTATTCTTAAATGCTGTGGTTATATGCTTAAGTTCTGATCTTTTTTAGTTAAAGTTCATAATTATTTTGTAAACATCTGGGAACTGAGGAGACCAGTTGCTAGACTTTTGGCAGATGAATGTTGGTCCATTCTTGCCTGATATAGGAGTCCAGCTGCTCAACAGTCCGGGTGAGTCTTTGTTTATTTCACGCTGCTCCACATTATTTCAGTTGGTGAAAGGTCTGGACTGCAGGCGGGACAGTTCAGCACCCAGACGTTTCTACTATGAAGCCATGCTGCTGTAATAGATGCAGCATGCTGTTTAACATTGTCCTGGTGAAATATGCAAGGCCTTCCCTGAAAAAGAAGTTGCCTGGATGGGAGTACATGTTGCTTCAAAACCTGTTTATACCTTTTAAATGGTAAAATGGTAAATGGCCTGTATTTGTATAGCGCTTGACTTAGTCCCTAAGGACCCCAAAGCGCTTTACACTACATTCAGTCATTCACACACACATTCACACACTGGTGATGGCAAGCTACATTGTAGCCACAGCTGCCCTGGGGCGCAGTGACAGAGACGAGGCAGCTTCCAGATGTATAAGCTTTCAATTTGATAGGCTGTGGCGTCCATTTTTTCCAAAGACAATTTCGTATCTGTATTAACCTGACTCAAAACAGGTTTCCACTTTGCCTCAGTGCATTTTAAATGAGTTTTGGCCCAGAGAGGAGAGCAGCCTTTCAGGATCATGTTTGCACATGACTTCTTTGCATGATAGAGCTTTAACCTGTTTTTGTGGATGGCAGGGCAAAGGGTGTTCACAGACAATGATTGATAGAAGTGTTCCTGAGTCCTAGCACTGATTTCCACGACAGAATCATCACTAATTTTAAAGCAGAAAACGTCAAGATAAATACAGATTTTGAGCTTTGCCTCTTACACACAGATTTCTCCAGATGAGATATTCAAAGCCTCCCCAATTTTACTTCTGAGAAAGTTTACATCTCTACTTATGAGAAACTGCTCCTGCCAATTAGCCCAACTAGCTACAAAATGTTCCTCCAGCTGTTTCTGCTAAGTACCACTTACTTTTCCAGCCTTTTTTTTACCCTTGTCGCAACTTTTAAAATTCAGTATGAGATCATATTTTTCTTAGACTGGTACATTTTCTCACAAATCATTGAATTCTGTATTTATTTTTACATTTGACACAGCATGCTAAGTTTACTGAAACTGAGGTTGTACATTAGACCAAATATTTGGGTTGGAGACCTCTTAAAAAAGCAAGAGGCTTACAAGAATCCCTCCCTAAGAGTGCTGCATGTGAATGTTGCCACACCTGCACCCTGTAAATAAAATTTCTAGGAAGACCTGGTCATGCTTGCTTATTTCTCCCTGCGGTCTTATTGTGGTCTTTGTGGAGAACTTGCTACTTGTAATAGAAAAAAAAATCCCATGATTGTATCGTGGAATTTAACACTCAATAGGATCCAATAATTAAAAAAGTCCCACAATTTCATTCATATTACTCAGTTCAGGAAAGCTCCATTCAGAACCCATTTCCCAGAAGTCATGTGATCCTAAATGTATGGAAACAGAAAAAACACCTTATTGACAGATTTGTTTGTCTGCGTCAGACTAAATAAAGAGAAGTTTTGCATTCGGCCTCCCACAAAGCCGACAAATAGACTGCCAGACGCTTCTCATGAAATCGTCTGGACCTCTGACCTAACTACCTCCTACCCTGTACTTTAACCCAGCAGCCTCTGAAAAACCTCTGCACTTATTTATACTGCCGGCTCACACAGCTGAACATTAGTGCTTGTTAAAGGCACTCCTGTGGTGCACAGCCAGCTTGTTAGCAATTTGTTTGGTGGAGGAGTTATCAGGCTGCAAGCTGCACATAAATTTGGAAGCCCTTTTGATCTTCGCTGCATGTAAATCATAATCAGAAGATATTCAAATCCTTGTGGAAGATCTTTACAGTACAGAGAGCTCAGTGTTGAAGCATCAGCGTTTTAGCTGTTTGCATCTGAGCGTGCGTCTCATGAATACTGACCTGATTTCCAATAAAACAGCTCATTCTGATACAGATCAGAGCTCTAACCAAATAACGACATGTTACCACACAACATGTTAGAATTATTTAAAGCATGTCGGTCGATTATACTGACACTTACTTGGCTTGTTAGTTAAGAACCATTTCCTCCAATGATTGAACTAAAAGTGTCTAATTTAAGGAAAAGCAGGTGTTGGACTTTTATCAGGTTGGAATGAAACTCCTGGAAGGAAGGATGCTGGCTGGTTAGAGAAATGATTTGTGGCCCACACAGCCTCCCAGCTATTTGAAGTAGGAGCATTTTTCTGCCGTCCCGTAAGCGGCAGCATGCCTAGAGAGAGATCACGAATCAAAGAAAAAATAAATAAAACCTCCTCATTGTATGAGCTTCAGCTGCAGCAGAGATGAAGTAAGTTTGTTAAAGTGGAAGATCTTGAAGGTAAGTGAGATTATCACGGTCTAAAAGTGAACTGTATTTATTAATGTGAATTGAAAAAAACAAACAGGGATTTTTTGCAGTTTTCTGAGCATTGTATGGTCTGAACTATTCCTGAAGACGACTTAAAGACATGACAAGAAAGCTGCCTAAGAGCGTTCAGACTGTACAAACTCTGTTTGCTTCATATGCTGTATTTCTATGTATGTTTGCCATTTTCCTAGCAACATAAAAAGAAAGGGGGGGACTCAAAACCTTTGTTCAGTACTCTGTGGTCATTATTTGCTGAATTATATGTTATTGTTTTGAATTATATGCCAAGTTTGGCTACTCAGATTCTGATCATGTAGGACAAGTTTGCAAGCAGAGATTTGGTGTAGTAAAACACAGTAACCATTCATTTTTTCTGTAACACACGTAAACATTCATAGAAACTCTTGAAATCCATCTTTGTTGATGTTTCCACAACATCAGCAGAAAGACAAAAGCCCTTTAGCTCACTACAACCCACAAGAACGCTCGCTGAGATCGTCCACAAAAATTCTGAGGTTTCATCAACAACAGCGACTACTCAACTCTGCAGCTGAACAAACTGCAACATCACAGTAAAAATATCCACAAACCCTCAGCGTTGGAGGGGGAACTGACCTGCCACTGAGCTCATGGAACTCATCTGTTTCCCACTCTAGGACATCTCTATTGTTTGCAGAATTTACTGTATAGTTATAAAAACAGTTATTGTGGTTCATATGCTGCCTTGTGCTTGATGCCTGTCATCGCTTTGGCATAGTCTGGAAGAACAAGAAACACACATTAGGACTTTTATCTTTAACATTCATAGGCAATATAATAATTTCAGCCTCAAAATAGAGAAAAAAAATCCCCCCTCAAATGTAAAACAGTCACTATTCATTACATAGAGTATTAACTCTTATGATTCTATAATGCTGTTCCCCCAAAACTGGGGATGTTTTGCAAACCTGAATAAAATAAAGCAATCATTTCTAAATTATATGAAATAAAAAAAAAAGATCTGCTCATTTTGATTTTAATGCCAGCAACACAATTCAAGGACGAGTGTGTTGCATTATCTCTGTAAGAGTTAGAGACTGAGAATTTCGTAGAAGATATAAGATTTCATCTGCTCAGCAGTTTGTGGCCTCCATTTTTGTATTTCTTGTTCATATTTGTGGGTGACAGATCTGGACTGACATGGATATATACATGTAGATGCCACATCTGGACTTGTGGGAAGCATTTCTGCTGCTGCCATCATACTCAGAGGCTCTGACAAGGGGTTTAAACATTTTTCTTGAGAAAACGCAAACCTTTTGTGCTGCTTTTTGATGCTCTAAAGGAAGAAATTCCCAAACTAGCAATGGGAAATAACTGTCCAACCAAGAGAAGCTGTTTTATGTTATTCACCAAAATGTGTGTCATTTGATACAGCACAGTAACTAATCCTCCTTTTAAGCTGTGTTAATATTAAATGACTGCCAAGACACCAAATCAGGCTAATGTTAATTTATATCATGTAGAATTTAAAAAGTATACTATTTTGATTAAAGTGTTACTAAGATGTGAGAATAACCAGTCGGAAGTGTCCGATCAGGTAGGTTTTATTGTTTTAAGTAGTTCTGAATAACTCAATAACGTAGCACACGAGCACATCTTAGACCCCTGAAGGTTTCCCTCCATATCACATATTATGATCTAATCAAATTGCCAAAGAACCACCTACCAACAGAATAATTTGACCAGTTTTTGAGCAACGATACCGTCAGTCATTATATTTTTTTTCATTTCACAACATTAACATCTAATTCAGCAATTAAGGATTATAGAGCAGTGAATAAAGGTGTTGAGGCCCCCCATTCCTTTTTATGTTGCTAGGAAAATGGCAAGCATACATGGAAATATTGCTGAGTTTGAAAGTCAATATTTGGTGTGACCACCTTTATTCTTCAGCACCGTCTGAACTCTCTTAGGCAGCTTTCTTGTCATGTCTTTAAGTCGTCTTCAGGAATAGTTCTGCAGGCGTCTTGAAGGACATTCAAAGCTCTTCTTTGGATGTTTCTGCCTTTTGTTCTGTTCTCTGTCAACATGATCCCACACTATGTACCACAAGTTTAACATAACAGAAACTAACTGTGTGAAAACAACACTGATAATTTACCCCCCATGTATACTGGCCAGTTTAGCACCTGGACTCCTACTACAGAGACATGCTGTGTATCTGCTCACATCTACTGTATGTGCTGAAGGCGGATTTATATGAAAGATGTTGCCAGGATGGCTTCATGTGTTACTTGCCATGTGTTCCCTAATACCATCAGAGATGCTGGCTTTGATGCTGGATGGTCCCCCCTCGTCTTCTTTTAGCCTGGAGGAAACATTTCAGGTTTTCCAAAAGCAGTTAAAATTTTTGACAGTTTTCTACTTCGCCTATGTCTGTCTTGTGTCTGGATCTTGTTTGTACCTGTTCAGTCCTTTGATGTTTGAGTTTTCCTTGATGCAGCAGTGAACTGTGCTCACTGACGGTGGTTTTCCCGATAAAGATCACCAGCATTCACTGCTGATTTCTGACATTGTCCCATGCATGTAGAGATTTCTCCAGAGGCCTGAGAGAGGTTATTACTCAGAGGGGAAAAATCACTCAGAATTTTGAAGTTTAAAAGAATGAATTCTTTAAATTTACAAAAACCTTCAACATAATCCGAGATCAATGTGGTTCATTTACAAGTAAACCTGAAAAAAACAAACAAACAAACAAACAAACAAACAAACAAACAAACAAACAAACAAACAAACAAACAAAAACCTGGGAGAATTGGCTTGTTTTGCAAAGTTGGATAAACTTGATCACATCATAGCAATTTCCACTTCACATAATCAAATTAGACTTTGCAATGAGCTTTAATAATCAGGAAGCACTTCTGGTTTTAGCCCATTATCAAAAGCTTTGAAAGAGTTGAAAAGACAGGCTGTAAACTGGAAGGAAATACAGCAAAGAGATGTTTATTAAAACTCAGAGGATATCTGTGTTTTCTTTCCTCCCCCCAAGTGTTTCATCTGAAACTGCGCCTTCCACAAAGGGCTCGCTCCAAATTCTAAATTGTTTATTCATAAAATAGCCATAATACAGTGTCATGGCATATGCACAGAATCCCAAATAGGAAGACTGCAGTCTTCCTATTTGGGATTCCTTAAGTGGCATTGCTCTTCAAGACTACTGTGAGAAAATCGCTTGTATCTGTGTTTGCTGATCGTGGCATCCGATGGACTTGTGGAATTTTTGATGCCATGTTTGAGATACCAGAGACAGCTCCCAGAAAAAATGTTCACAGTTTCAAGACGGAGAATAAAACCAGGCCTGAGCAACCTAAGCCCATCTCTGCATAAGCCTGTTGGACGCTTGTGCAGCGATATCAAACAGCCAGCGGTCTGTGAGCGTCTCTTCTCCAGCCAGCTCTGACAAAAAGAAGGAAGTAAATTTATGAGTAATATGATGGAGAGCGTCTTACTTTTCTTCTCCCACTTCATTCCTCAGATATCTAACGCTTCACTGCCCATCAGCATCAGAGCTGAGCAATTCATGGGAGTAACTCTTCGGGGTTTGTCTGTATGTGGAAATAAAGCCAGAAGGAATGTCAGAGGGATGAGTAACAAGGTGGTTAGAAACAAACAACACAAAGAGTGCACAGTGGAATAAAACTGTAAAGAAAATGTGACCTATAATTGTTAAGTCTCTTTGAAGTTTCTTCTTATATTTGGGCTGAGATTTTGATTCCTTTTTTGTTTTCATTATGTTTGAGCATTAGATCCTTTTGTGGTTGATGTATAACGAGTTTGGATGAGTACACTGTCCCAGCATCAGTTCCCCCCACTTTCTCGTCTTTCTATGCTTATGACATTGTCCTCTGTCTTCATGTTTTGCGTTTGTCTCTTGGGGTTGTTTCCTCTTTTACTTTGATAAAATGTTTTCTCTAGTGTCTTGTTCCAGTTTTAAATTCTTCGCTCTCTGATCGTCTTGATTACTTTCTTCTGTGTCTTGTTCCCAGTCAGCCCTCGGTGTATAAATAGACTTGGGTGTGGTCAAACAGTCCAAACAATTACCACCTATCTGATTTTCCTAACCACTTTTCCTTGACCTCGCTGGAAAACATAATGAAGTGAAGGAAAGGTGTGAAGGACAATGAGTAAGGACTTAGAAAAAGAGCAGCATGGTGCTTACGCTAGACGCTTTGTCTTACAGCAGATGTACATCTTCGCTAATATAAGGCATTTAAACAAGAAGCACCAATAAAAGAAATCTCTTCATTACAAAGATTCACATTTTAAAGATACAGGACCATATTACCTGTGAAATGAAACCTTATTGTCTTTTATTTTTTGCTGGACAGTGATCCTTTGTAGTTACATTCCCATTGCCTGTTTAGGATTTCTGAAACTGAGAGAGAATTCCCTCCACCCATCAATTAATATCCCAGCTGACCCAAAGTAAAAACTCAATTGTTGATAATCCTAAAGTCTGACAATACAACAAGAGGCATAATTCAACTAAAGAAAAATTCACTTTTACACCTCTGTGATGTTCCCAGCCATCCAAGAGCCCTAATCTCTCCAGTGTATCCTAGGTCTACATCGGGGCCTCCTCTCCATACAGCTTGCTTTAAACACCTCACCTAAGAGACATCCACAAGGCTTCCAAGATGTCCAAGCTAACTGAACTGGCTTATTTTGATGTGGATTAGTTTCTCTTCCCTCACCTAGAGAGTGGGCTGAGTTTAAAAAGGGCTACATGTGGGACCCCTATACGAAGGAAAGGAGGTAAGGTGCTTTGTGGATTGGGAAGCAGTTGGGGCTCTTCAATAAAGTCTAATATTGTTATTGGTTGGATAAACACTAATAGTGCTAATAAAAAAAATCTCCCATGGAATATATAAATTATCCAGCTCATTGTCAATCAATTTACAAGGTTTTCAGGACTGTTCAGGACAAAATTGGGCCTCAACATGAAAAATAGTTCTTGGAAATCAGATTCAAAGCGCTTTGTCATCCTTAGATTATTCCAAAAAGAATCGTTACACTACATTTATCACACAAAGTATACAGGAAGAAGCAGGTCAGAATTAGACCCAGCCTCTGATGCCACAGTTGCGCCCTTGAATGAGGTACTTAACTTCCAATTAGCTCTGAGGCTGCAGCAGGCTGTGGTTGTAAACCAGGCAGCTCCCAGTAGCTGACAGTGGGAGTCTGTGGTTGCGTTGGGTAGCTCCCAGATGATATTGTGCGCAGCTTTATGGTACTTAATCACGGCATTGTTGAGAGAGAGAGTGAATGTACCCTGGATAAATAACTGGTTGGATAAAAACCTCATCGCCGTCCAGGGAAGTGGAAGATTTGTTTTCATGTATTTATTCAGATGAGCTTCAGTCCATCATCCTCTTGTGTGACTAACTGAGCATGCCGGGAAATGTTTTCGTCAGCAGGTCTACTTTTCCAACTGCTTCCCAAACCTTGAAGTTTTGATGACTCATTCCCAGCCAACATAAAACCATCTGGAAAATGAATCCAGAGATTTTTGGTAAGCGATGAAATGAGTGTCTTTTTATGACTTCAGAGGACAGAATGAGAACACACCAAGGTGCTGCTCAGCTTCAAAAATTCCATTTCCACTGAACTCTGCTCCTTTGTGTCTGTCAGACTTGGATTTTATTAGACTGGGCACAGTAAAACCAACGTCACTTTCAGTGCTGCAGGCCTAAACCTCGTCAGGTTCAACTTTTTTTTTTTTTGCCTCCTGTCAGCGCACAGTGAAAACGTCAGAGATTTTACAGCAGTGACTAACGGATATGAAAGCTGTAACTATTTATTTGCGATGGTGGGAAATGACGCATCCAACATGGAAACCTACACTGTTTTGGTAGTTTTGGTTATCATTCCTGTTGGTTTTGATAAATGACTCACTAACGTCATTGTTGAAATCACTTGCAGGATTTAAACAAAGTTTTGTTAGTGTATCCAGGAAAAACAGGGGTAAATTTCCCCTGATTTTAAATTGAGATTAATGATCGCTCTATTCGTTAAGACGTCTTGGTCACAAAGAAGTTATTGTTTCTGCAGTGGTTAGATTTACTGTCAGGGCGATCCGACTGTGACATCTGATGCTTTTAAAATAAATTATATATGTTACAGAAGAGCAGCATCCAAAGTAAAACAGACTAGTAGAGCAGCAATTTGCCTGTAATCATACGTCTTCACTATCAAAGCATTTTGCCGAAAGTTGTCAGTCCATCCAATATTTTCCAAAGTGTAGAGAAATATAGGGTGTAAACAAAGCTCACGTTGCAGCCACCAGTGCATCATTATTTTTCTTGTTTCCTGTGAGAAAGTTCATACAAATAAGACTTTTAATGTGACACTTTCCAAAACACTGGGACACTTGTGTGGTTACACAACCTCCTGCATTTGTTTTAGTTTCCGAATGCAGTTGCAAGAAAAACTTTGTTTGGAATTATGGTAGTAATACCAAAAGTATTTGTATATCCATCCATTCATCCACCCATCCATTTTCTGCTGTTTATCCGGGTCTGGGTCATGAGGGCAGCAGTCTAAGAAAAGATGCCCAGATGCCTCCCTCTTACCAACCATCTCTTCTAACTCTTCCCGGACACAGCGAGGCTTTCCCAGGCTCGCCGAGAGATGGAAATTGTCTCCTGGGTCTGCATGAGAGTCTCCTCCCAGAAGGACATGCTTGAAACACCTCACCTGGAGCCATCCTAATTAATTGCCTCAACCACCTCCGGGAGGGTTAGCACCTCAACTCTGAGTTCCTCCAAAGTGACCAAACTCCTCACCCTTGGAGAACCTGTGGCCTTGCTCACCTATGGTCACAGGTGAGTATGGGTGTCTTTAGCTCAGAAAGTAGAGCAGGTCATCTATCAGTTGGATGGTTGATAGTTTCATCCCTGGCTGCTCCAGTCTGTATGCCAAATGTGCTTGGGCGAAATACAGTCCCTGAGTTGCTCTCCGATACAGCCACTGGTGTATGTAAAAAAGACTTAAAGGGAACCCCGGCTATTAAGACATGTTTGCGCTAAAATATGTACTGTGCTTCCAAAAATACGCCAAATGTTTTCCTTTTAAGCACATTTTATATAAAACCGATTTACCAGTAGGCCGCCATTGTTATTTATATCTCAATGCACTCTGGGTAGTGACATCATACGGTTTCACTGCATCCAGTTCACAGTTAGCAGCGCACTGGAAATGGCTTCTGTTCAACCTCTCCAGTTTGAACCAGAGCAAACCGAGAGAGAGAGGATGAAAATAGTCAACCAGCACTTAGTTTAGATGAAGATGAAAACAATCCGACACACAAAGACGCCAGAGCGACGGAAAACTACTGGTGTCTATGCTTGCCAATGGCAACGGAGACTGAGAGCGTTTGTTGTAAAGCACCAAAACTTTGAAGCCGTATGTCTTAATCCAGATGTTCTTTGGGCAGCCCTTGTTAGCCTCCATGACCGGTATCCGGTCTTTAAGGGATAATGTGATGAATCCTGCTTCCGGGCCCAAAGTAGTCTGCATTGTTTTAACGCTTTGAATCTTGTTCTATTTAATCACAACAAGCCCCAAAAAACAGTCAGTGATCACTGTCGGCCTCTCTCGGTTTTTATTACCGCGAATCATTTTAAAGCTCAGTTTTTAATCCCTTAACCCTTTACAGCCGATCGGAGCGGGCACGCTCTGTTTTGCGTAACTATTTTTAAATCCCGGTAGCTCTGCAACCACGTAAGCTAGCGCAATAATTTTTTTTGCATATGAAACTGGAGGAGTTGTACTTACATCTTATGCCATCAGCTTGTCCTAGGTCACAGTTTCCTTCCACATATAGCTTTGCAAAAACTGCATAAAAATCACTTGCAGCAACAAAAACATGATATTCCAGAAACACGCTTCGCCGATCCAATCAGCTGTTTGTAACACTTCCTACGTCCATCAGCGTGAACTATCACATGACCGCATGACCTGCCCGAAACCGGAAGTGATGTCATTTTGCGGAAATGTAGTTTTTTTACCATCGTACCTCATGAGCTTATACTTGTGTTTTTAAAAGTTATGTTTGATTTCATGACTTTCTGTGTCGTTTCTGGGATGCTTAGGACTCATATTCCACTGCTGGAAATAGTTTATTGTGATGCATATGCTGTTATTTTGCAAATTTGCACTATAATATTTATTTTCGTTTTTCCTGCAGTATATAAAAATTGGTGTATTTCAAAAATAAAACTATGAAGACACTTAAAATAAATTTCCTGTGGTGGGAAACTAGTTTCTGCAACTTTTTTGTATTTACAGTTTTGAGGGATAAGCCTCTTAAATTTCTCTAACTAGAAATATATGTTAAAAAAACAAAAACGATTTTCAATTTTTTGTAGTTTATTACACTTTTTTGCAATTTATGTAATTACTATGCACCTAATGCAGACATATTATTAAAGTTTGGGCTATAATGGTTGTATTGATGTATAGCAACTTGAAATGCTCCCAAAAATGGCTCCACAGCATGTAAAAATATAATATAAGCTCTGGCGGACTTGGTTCTATGGTAGGTCTTAAAGGGTTTTAAATACAGGCCATTTACCATTTACCAGCTAGCCCAACTTCAGTAACCCTACAAACGTTGCTGCTGTTTACTTTCCTGTCTTCATTTATGTTAGAAGTGATAGCAGAGCTGTACGTTTTAATTTGTTTCATAAATCCCTGAGTCAGACCATGGTATATTATATTTAGATGGAAGCTAGCGAGCTAACTTCCTGCTAACTTCTAACTCAGTTGAATGTCATAAATTCCGTTTTCATGGATGCCTGGATGTTAAACTTAATTGTTACACCTGGCAGAGCAGCCACACTGATCATTTTATTACAGATGAACAAATTTAAACAGTTTTTCAGCTCTCAGTAATGCTGCAGTGATCATTTGACTTTGGGACCTGCAGCGGAGTTTGGGCCCAGACATGGCTAATAACGACAGACTCAAAGACCGGATAGTGCTGGTCTACCAAGTCGTAACCAGATCACTAATAGGCAAGTTAATTAATACCGTTGCTACACCAATACATGTCATCGTCCCAGAATGCATTGTGTGCGGAAAAACATGGCTGCTCCCACGGCTCCAAAATAGTTTTAACAACAAAGATTTAATGAATAACAAAAATATTGTAGTTATTCACAAGTATGATTTTATGTAGTGGAGATAATTTGCATCATATTTAGAGTAACTTGTCATAATAGTCAGGGTTCCTTTTGAGCATAGAAAAAAGTGCTTGTTGGAATGGGTGAAGGTGCTTTTAGTAAGAACCAATCCATTTACCATTCATATAAGACCTGTCCCCAGGTGAGGGGATTGAGCCACCTTCAAACATTTCTTCAACACAGCAGACGACTGCAGAAGTGCCTTTCAGTCTCTGTGTCTCATGACCCTGAGATACTTAAATTCCTCCACTCCACCTTTCAGACTTTTAGGCACCAATAGGCTGCAAACTGCCTGGGGCATTTTAGCAATTGAATTTAAAAGTACAGCATCACTGGGAACTGATCTGATGTACTTAATGGACTGGCACTACTGTGCTTACTGTATAGAAAGCTTCTGTACTATATTTGAGCACTCAAAGTGCTTTTTATTACTCATTCATTCATTCATTCATACAAGTGCTTTTAATCTAACATTCACATCTCCAGTGGATGCAACATTACAAATCAGGTTTCAATACCTTACTCAAGAACCCGTTGACCGGAGGAGCCACCATTCAAACTACTAACTTTGTAGTTAATAGATTTGCTCCACCTTCTGAGCCACAGCTGCCCTAAATCAGGCCAAACACTAAGATACTCCATATGCAGGAATGGGTTTCTTGCAACCTTTGTATATTTTTGCATATACAAAAAAAAGTAGTGCTCCCTGTAAATTACAGAGTAATTTGTGTCAAGGTTCCTTTGGCCTCCAGTGCTGATGTGCTGTTTCTATCCACCTCTCCCAGGTCTTTCCCCTGCTGGCTGATTTGTGGCTCATTGTTGCTGCAGCTCGGGAAGTAGAGCAGGTCACTTACTAATCAGAAGGTTGGTGCATCGATCCCTGACTGCTCTCGGCTGCATGCCAAATATCCTTAGATACTAACCCCAAGTTGCTCTCCAATGCATCCATTGAATGTTACATTGAAAGAACTTACACAAAAAAAGTGTTTTTGTGAATGAGGCAAGTCAAAGTCTTTTAAGACCTCAGAGCAAAAAAGCAGTAAACCAGTCTATTTGCCATTCATTGGCAGTTACTCACCGGCAAATTGGTAGATTCCCTTAGATATGCTAGTGGTTTTTTCTAGTTGCCTGTAGTTCAATTCAATTCAGTTTTATTTATACAGTGCCAAATCACAAAAATAGTTGCCTTAAGGCACTTTATATTGTAAGGTAGACCCTACAATAATACATACAGAGAAAACCCCCAAAATCATATGACCCCTATGAGCAAGCGACAGTGGGAAGGAAAAACTCCCTTTTAACAGGAAGAAACCTCCGGCAGAACCAGGCTCAGGGAGGGGCGGCCATCTGCTGCGACCGGTTGGGGTGAGAGAAGGAAGACAGGATACAAGACATGCTGTGGAAGAGAGACAGAGGTTAATAACAAGTATGTTTCAGTGCAGAGAGGTCTGTTAACACATGACTGAGAACAGTGACTGAAGAAGAAAAACTCAATGCATCATGGGAATCCCCCGGCAGCCTATGTCTATTGCAGGATAACTAAGGGAGGATTCAGGGTCACCTGGTCCAGCCCTAACTATATGCTTTAGCAAAAAGAAAAGTTTTAAGCCTAAACTTGAAAGTAGAGATAGTGTCTGTCTCCTGAATCCAAACTGGAAGCTGGTTCCACAGAAGAGGGGCCTGAAAACTGAAGGCTCTCCCTCCCATTCTACTTTTAAATACTCTAGGAACAACAAGTAGGCCTGCAGAGCGAGAGCGAAGTGCTCTAATGAGGTGATATGGTACTACAAGGTCATTAAGATAAGATGGGGCCTGATTATTTAAGACCTTGTATGTGAGGAGCAGGATTTTGAATTCAATTCTGGATTTAACAGGAAGCCAATGAAGGGAAGCCAAAACAGGAGAAATATGCTCTCTCTTTCTAGTCCCTTTGTTTCAATAGTTCTCTTTGTAGGAATTCCCTGCTTTCTATCCTCACATCCAGATCTCCTCCCTTTCTCTGGATTACCCTCTGTTGCAAAAAACAGATTAGCTGATCTGTCTTCTTAAGAAATTTGGACCTCAGAATTCCTCGTTTCCCCACTTGAGCCCTTTTGTAATGCTGCATTCCAGATACCTTGGAGCTCAGATGTGGAAACGAGTTAGGGTGTTCTGGAAAAAGCAAGGAAAAAAAGGATTTGTTTTGCTCTTAACAAGGTAAAGCCATTCAGGTATCACTAGCAATACAGCACAATACTTGCTTTTAGAGCTTACAACCACCACTGTAGCACATTCATGGATAGAGCCTGATCAGTGCTCTGTGTGTGGTTTATTTAGTGAGTCACAAATATGCAACAGTGGCAGTACAGATTACAGATTAGTTTTACAGTTTCACTACTGTTTATGTTCAGTACCGCCATCTTGAAGTGTTAACCACTTTGCCAGTGGCAAATTTGAGTTGAGTGGGCGTTCCAGATTCAAACTCCAGCTGGGAACTTGGAAATTCTGACTTCCAACTTATTCGGGAATTCAGCATAAATAAGCTGTTTCATTTGGGTCCAGTGTTTAAGTTGTTGTACTGCTTGTTACATTACTTTGGGTTACCCTGCAAAATGGCCAAAACATAACAGTTTTTTGTTGATTTCATTTCTAAATAATTGGAAATAACACACAGGTTTAGCCTCAGAGGCCTGGGATCAGGTCAAACTCCCAGTCAGTCACCCTCCCCCTTGCGCACATGCATGTTTTTAGGAAAACCTTCTGGGATAAAGCCCTATTGTTTTGCAATTAAAAAAAAAAACACTCCTCTGACGTTACAGCTCTATAAGTTGTTATATTATCATGTCATAAATATGCAAAGAATGCGTAAATATGCTGGCTTTCTTGTGTTGGAAAAGAGTCCACAAACCCTGGCTACAGATTCAAAACAACACTGTCCCGCTTTGACCCTTAATGCAGCCTGACTCACAGCCGAAGTGAATGGAGAAAAGTTTGGTAATCGGGGCCTGTCAGTGAAGGACGCACTCAAACAAACCCTCCCCATCTGAAAAACCCTCAGAGAGCTTCTTTCGCACGCGAAGGTGCCGCTCCGGCCCCCTCGTCCCGACATTCTCAGGTGGTGAATTCAGAGCGAGCGTGTGGGCGTGTGTGCGGCCGCCCCTCGAGTTTTGGGGGGCCGACAGTCAAGACTGTTATTACACACACACACACACACACACACACACACACACACACACACACACACACACACACACACACACAGTGACTCGGCTCGTCTAGCCTCTTCGCTCATCTGGCATTGATTAACGTTACCCCACACACACACACACACACACACACACTCACAGAAACATGAGTTGTGGTCTGTTACTGAGTAAATTGGGTTGGGATATACACACATAACACACACATATGTGCACACACACACCAAACAAAGAGTCATGTGACAGCGGCATCCCATGAACTCGATCACCCCTTCAAAGTAAAAGCTGGCTTTGGGACTCTGTCTCTTGTTTTCTTGCTTTTTTGGAGGCCAAAACCTTTTCAGGACTTTCCAGGTGTGGCTTGTTAAACTGCAATTTAAGAATATTTAGTAATCTGAAACCTCTGACAATCCGTAGAAGAACTACAGATACTAACAATGTCATTTCAATCAGTTAAAGTGACAAATGCATCAGTTGTTGCGCACAACATTGTTTCTTCCAAGATATCCTGGTGGATATTAGCCAAACAACACATTTCAACAGTTCTAGTAGAAACAAATGCAACGAATGAAACAAAAGAGGCTTTTAAATAGATCAAATTGTTTCTGGGGAGGTCTTTTGCCCTTAATGACCTCCTCTGTTCCCTCAATAACGACAATTTTTCACACCTTGGTATGTGTCAACAAAGTTGTGGTTTAATGATGATAAGAATGGATTCTGGGGTTTTCCAATGGTAGCTGCATAGGCAGAGCCCACCCTCACTAACTTCTGATGCAAAACCAGTCATTTTGTTCTATAAGCTGGCCTGAAATATGAAAGAAACCTCTCAGCTTAGAGACAATTTCAAGGGTTACTCCTAGTCAACTTTCAGGGGTTAAAGGATTCGGTTCTAAAGAGAGAGCGGCTCAGCATTTCTACAAGCTCCGACCGACCACACCGGAGACGTACTTTGACACTCAGCACTAGGTCAAAAAAATCTGTCTTGTTAAATATGATATATGCGTCACATTTCTGTAATGATCTTTGTGGGACTGGTGGGTGGGACTCTGCCAAACTTCCTCTCCACTTCTCTGAAAAAGGCAGAAGAAATTAGCCGTCTTTCTGGGGAAATTCATATTGCCTTTTATCTTTTTTTTATTCCTTTCCCTGCTAAAAAAACAACAAAAAAGCAGTTCCAGCTCATTCTTTCCTTGGCTGCCGCACCGCTGTTGTTACCGAGAGCTCTGTTAGCTCAAAATCATTTGATGAACAATGAGCTAGTGAATCATACATAAAATTTCCCACTTTGGCGGAGCTCCAGTCACTCAACAGTTTGGGCCTTAATGGTGTTTTTTTGTAGAGGGAAAAACCTGACAAAGTCCAGACGTTTTTGTTACATCCTCACCTGCTTGATTCTTAGCGTGTACAGGAGAATTATGCAGATGCTGTCTCATCACAGGCTCATAAAGCTAAGAGTTAATGAACCATCACATTGTGCAGTTCAAAGCCGCCCTGTGAACTCTCTCCTCCTCTGCTGGTGTGAGTCAGGTCTGTTAGTTTTAGCTAAAACAAGCATCGGCAGCTGCTTAGTGTCACAATTGTATGATGCAGGTGGAAGCTTCCTTCAGGGGAATAAGAGAGCAAAGGGATTAGAGATGCCTGAGACATTTTTTAATCTAAAAAACTGTTAAAAAAATACATTCGGATCAGTGTATGAAAACTACGCAAACACCTGCTCTGGTTTGTTTTCAGTTATTCAAATGGGTGCCTGCGGAGGTGGATATTTGAGCAGGCGCAACCAAAATAAACAACACGTCCTTCAGTTCAACTATTCATTCAAAGAACCTCACACAGAATTTAACTATTTGAATATTGCGTGCAATTCTAAAACCAGTACAAGGAGATGGATAACTCCCTGTATCAGTACATAAAATATCTAGATCCTTACAAATTATAAACTAATAATGTAAAATTATCAGGTTAAGTCTTAAAGAATAAACATTTGACTTTCTGATTAGCCTGTGCGCTGAAAACAACAACAACAATGATCAATTTCCTCAGCGTGAACCAGGAAGTAAACCATCAGGAAGCTGTCCTGCATGAAGCTTTTATTATGAGCATCTTCTTCCTCTTTTTTTCAGCTGCTTTCTTTAGGGGGTCGCCACAGCTGATCATCTGCCTCCATGATCGTTGGCATGTGTCACACCAACCTTTTGCATGTCTTCCATCACTACATCCATGAACCTTCCCTGTGGTCTTCCTCTTTCCCCCCTGCCCGTCATTTTTGTGTTCATCAGCCTTTTTTTTCCAATGCATCCACTATCCCTCTTCCGCACGTGTCCACACCATCCCAGGCTGAGCTGTCCCTCTGATGTACTCATTTCTAATTTTGCCTATTCTCCCAGTGAAAATCTGATCATCTTCAGCTCAGTCTCTTATCTTTTTGTCAGTGCTGCCGTCTCCAAACCGTGCAACATAGCAGGTCTTGCTAATGTCTTGTAAATCTTCCCTTTACCCTTTCTGCTGTCACAAACCACCCCTGACACTCGTCTTCGCCCACTCCATCCTGCCTGCGCACTCTTCTTCACCTCTCTTGCGCACCGTCCGTGGCTTTGGGTGGTTGACCCCAGGTATTTAAACTCATCCACCTTCACTGTTACACCTCTCTCTCTCATTCAAACAAATGTATTCTGTTTTGCCTCTACTGACTTTCATTCCTCTTCTCTCCAGAGAATACTTCTACCTCTCTAGGCTCTCCTTCACCTGCTCCCTACTCTCACTACAGATCACTTAATTAGCAGCATGCAAAGAACTATGTAATAAGTTTTGCTGGGTGTCAAAAAGCCATGCAGATTCACAGCATTTCCCAGCAGAAGATGGCAGTATACTCTGTCATATTTGTTTGTTTTGTTGTACTTCTTCATGTTCCTGTTTCCATGTTTTTCTGACTCTTTCAGTTGTTATTTAGTTACCTTTGACATAAGTTTTTTCATGTGTCTTATTGTGCCTTTTCCCTCCTTTCTGCATTAACTGCCATTCCTTTGTTGTCCCCACTTGTGTCACTTTCCCCATGCAGCCCTCAGTGTGCTGTATATCTAGCCATTTCTTTGTCTTTGTCCATCTGTCCATCACCCTGTGTTACTGTGCTTCCTGGTTAATCTTGAATGAGTTTGTCTTACATGGTGTTCCACAGGGATCCATTTTAGCACCATTACTGTTTACCGGTTAACTTCAACAAGTTACCACAAGGTCAGCTGTTATCAGAAGCAGAATGACAGTTATGATAAGTATGCCGATGACATGTGATAACTGGATGGCTAATGCCTTTCTGCAGTCACATCCTGATAAGATGGAACTCCTGATCGTTGGAGCTAAAACTGAAAGTCTGGAAAAACTCTAAACTGTCCTAAAAATGTCACATGGATAAAGAATCTGACTGTGCTGAGGTTGTTACACTAGAACTGATTTTAATGTTACATACTGGGGACATACTAGTCAACAATGAACTAGCTTATCTTCGACTCCATCTCCACCTCCACCTTTTATGCTCCAAAGAACATACTGTCTCGATCACAGTTTAAAACCAACTGAAAAGATTCCTGTTTAGCCTTTCAGCAGTTGAATTCCTGATCTTTAGGATCCTTTTTACCTTACTTCTGAGTTTGTTAGTGGATATCAGTTTGTAGGTTTGATTAATTTTACTGGACTACTGTAAGAAAAATTATCTTTTCATTATACTTTTACTGCTTTCATTAGTTTTTATGCATGGACTACTATCCTATTTAAGGTTGCCTTTTGTTGTTTTTATTGGTATTTAATGTTTTCAAATTATTATTTTTTACTTACTTGCGTCTGTCTATTGATTTAACATTTCATTATCAACAGAGACTTATTTTGGTAGTATTTTCAAGGGGTTTTCTTTTTGGTTCTCCACATACATTTGTGTCCTCTTCTGAATAAACCCTGACTCTGCATGTCTGTGATTTTCATGTTGTGATTCTGAAAAATGCTTTAAAGATGATCTTCAGATGAGAGTTTGGCTTCAGGCCTCATCAGTTTCAAAGCAGCTGTCAGTAAAAATGACCATTCGGTCGCTGAACAGCTGCAGTCAGAGTTTGGTTTGCATTGCCGGCAGTAGTCAGACCTGTTTCTCGTGGGTGACTCTGCCAGGACTGCCCTTTATCACCAGTTCTGTTCATAACTTTCAGGATTTCTCAGCACACCTTTTTGGTGACCTCAGCATCACCTCTGCTTTTTGTGGACAATGTGGTTATTCTGGTTTTATCAGTTGGTGACCTTTAGCTCACACTTGGGAATGAGAAGTCGCACCTCCAAGTCTGAGGCCCTGGTTTTCAGCAGGAAAAGGGCGGAGTGAAACACTGGGATTGGGGATACAAGCAGTGTAAATGAGCTTCCTCTGAAGAGGGTCTTGGTTCTAAATTGGAGAAAGGGAGTGGTCATTCAAGACAAGCTCAGAGTAGAGGTGGTCTAAGCATCTGGTCTGGATGCCTCCGGGATGCCTCCTACTTCAGGTGTTCCAGGCATGTCAATCTGGGAGGAAGCGATGGAGCATACCCAGGAGAAACAGGAGGAATAACATCTGTTGGTTTGACTTGAGAACTAGAGGAGGGTCTGAGGTTCTGTGCTTAGATTGTCCATGTGACCCGATGGATGGATGGAAATTCAAAGCAAAGTATTAATCAAATTAGCAGTAATTTGATGATTTAATAAGAAGCATTCAGTGTTTCTGTTACAAGGTGGCTTAGGTGGGCTTGTGTGTGTGTTTTGTCTGAAGGCAGTTCATTTCAGTTAACAAGGGTCACATGGTTTCAATTTGCAGCTTTTATTGGCTGATAAACACGCAGATGTGATAAATTTACTCTGACACTCAGGCTCTGTGTGTGTGTGTGTTTAGATATTTAACAGTGTAACATGAGCACACTCCTGTTTCTATAAAGATAATAAGATCAGATTACTTTTCCTGTATTTAAATTCCCTCATTTGACTGCTCGCATCTCTTTCTTCATCTCTGATCTTTTGCTTTTTCTTCCGCCCTCTCCCTCTGCTTTCCCCCTCTTCTTTAAATTCAGTGTTATTGATCATAACTAAACTGACTTGAATGTGATCGCGCCCTCCGAGTCTGTTTCAGTGCAACAGCACACACTGCAGGCCAGTGTTGGCATTACACCCCAAAAGGCTTAATTTTCTGTCAGTTTTCTTGCTGTCAAAAGCCGAGAATTAAAGTAATTTAAACTCAAATACTATGTTTTAGACATTTCATATTTAATAGGTGTTTGATTCAGGAACAAGTGATGCTGAGAAAAAAGAGTTACTGGAGGAGAAAACCGAAGAAATTAAGTGAAGTGATGTGATTATCCCAGCTGAGAGGCAGGAGGCAGAGTCACCCTGGACCCTGTGTGAGTCTATCGCAGATCATATGATTACAAATTTAGATATTTATTCTGAGTTGTTGTAGTTTTGATCATTTATGAACCTTTATTGCTGTTGTTTACAAGTAGGATGCTGCAAACCTAAAGAAACCAGGTCGCTGTACATGTGGTAAGAACTTGTTTGGATTTGGGTTTTTTGTTTATTTTATTTTCCTCATGTTTCAACTCACCAAAACGTCCACCCGGTTACCAGAAGTTACCAGAAGTCTGTGGTGACTCAAATCTAAAAACGAAGGCCAGACATTTGTATTCAAACCATCAGCAGCTTAGAGGAATAACAACAATAATCTGGCATTGTGGATCGGAGCTGAAAGTGAAACCGGCCGGACCACACACACACACCCTCAGCTCCTTCCTGCAGCGAGTCCAAGTCAAGCTTTGGATGGAGCTGATGGCTGTTACCCGAAAGCATGAGTCATCATGGACGACAGATCGAAGTAAAAACAAACATACTGAAGTTCTTCCACTCTGACGCATCCTGCTGCTGCTGGTCAGACACAAAACAGCAGCTTTGCCACATCAAGGCTTCGGTGGCTGTTGGGCTCAAGCTGCTTTTAGAGCCTCATGGCCACCAGGGAGCTGATTTCTTCTTGCAGGATATCTTTGCCATGCTACTGTCACGCCGTTTGGACCAGCTTTTAGCTTCATGTGGTGATCATTAAACTGATATTTATGTTGCAAACGGGATGAAAAATCTTTAATTTTGTATTTTAAATTAATCTGAGGTTCATCCAAAAGAACAGGCCCTCAAACGCTGTTTTCTCTAAATTATATCTTTTAAATATAACTATATGTAAGCTTTTATTTATTATCAATAACGTGTGTAGATTTCTTCAGTGAAAAGACTGCATCCTTAAGGTTTGGGTTTAACATAAACACAGTTTAGTTAATGTGTAGAAAATGTTTCCTATGTTTTGTTTGGAAAAAAGCACATTTTTAGAAGAAACTGTTGATAAGTTGCAGTCACGCATAAGCCCCAACACAGTACTGCAGTACAGCACTTTGCGTGAGTGGACTCGGTCTTCGTTTGTAATTTCTTTATCTTTAAAAAGAAAGTAAGAAAAAGTGCTGGGCTGAAGGTCAGGAGTGCAGTTTCACATTTCAGCCACCAGAGGGGGTTTATCTTCAGCACATTGACGCACCAGAAAGTGACAGTGTCACAAAGTATCAAGTTTATTAATGTACTTTTAGAAAAACATCAGCAAATAAAATAGATTTTACTAAAACAGGATAAAATCAATAAAGTCTGCTGGAGCAGAAAACTGGAGCTTTGATGATGGGAAAACAGACAGAAATGCACCACTCTGGGCTGGAAATTTACAAAGATTTTTTCCTCCCTGCTGATTCATAACTGTCACATGTTAGTCAGACTCCAACCTGTAGTTAGTTGTTTATTACTTTGTCCTCAAAATATGACAACAAACACAGTGGAAAATCACCAGCAGTAAGCACTCCGGTAGATGTTTATCTTCATCTGCTAGGCTCATTTGAACTTTCAGCTTCTTTGGCAGGATGGTGCAAAAACTGCCTGACAACATAGAGACTCGCAACAGCAGTAAAAGTTTTAGAAATAAGAAGCTTGTGAAGAATGTGAGATCTGAGGCCAAATTCTTGAAACGCTGAGAAAAACAACTCAGTACTCAGGAACAAAAATGTTACCAACGTTAAAATAAAGGTTATTTAAACGTGTTGCTATTTATTTTGGTCATCAATCGCGTGAATTGTTAATAATATGGACTCAGCGAGTTGTTTCTGTACGAAAATCTTTATGCTGGCCCCAAGGTGCACAACACAGCGAGAAAATGGTAAACACAAGATGTACACTGCTCTGCCAAGAAAGAAAAGTCTGCCTGGATTTAAGAGCTTTCCACTGGATTACTACTGCAGTCATTAATATATTTCTGCTGGCAAAAGCTTATTTAATGCTAACAGATGCTGTGAGAACTTCTTTCTTTTGTTAGACAACCATGTTGGAGGATGTATCGAAGGGATGTGGAGAAGATGTTACACTTTTTTTTTTTAACAACGAAGGCCATTTCTGAAACTGCAAAAACTGGACAATGATAAAAATCATGAAAAATAAAATAAAAATCTTTAATGATCATTTAAATATTTAGTGAAATCAAATCATAAAAAATGATAATAGAGCTCATGGCAAAGTTTAATAACCAAGTTAAGAGCACTTCCACAGGCAGTGTGAAGAGAAAATCAGGGGATTGGCATTAAAAGGCTGTACAGCCTTAAGGAAACCACCGATCAGTGATGCTAACTGAGAAAACAAAAGGACAGGGAGCAAGCAGACTGGGCTCAGGAGCAATGGGAAAAGGTCATGTCATCTGGCGAGCGCATATTTAGCTCCAGAGGGATGGGTGCTAGGGCTGTGCCATATTCACACTACAGGCACAACACAGGCACGTCTCACAGTGAGAGAGGGCTCTGAGTAAAAAAGAAAGCCACTTCAACAACCACCAACAAAATACAGTACGCTGCAAAATATGGAGGAAAAGTTGAGGCAAAAAATACATGGTTGAAGGCACGTGAGGAGCAGATGCTAGCAATCAAAAGGAAACAAAGTCAAGCTAGCATGGCTGGAGCTAGCTCCACTCTATAAGATTGGAAGAGCAAGAAGCAGATGGAAATTTCTAAGCAAGGTCAGGTTGAAATTATTTTTCAATTTTATTTTATTGTTCACCTTCTGAAGATTTACAAGGTTCAGTTATGTTAGCACTGTTAAGCTAATTATTTAAGCTATTTCCCTGCCTGGGCTACTTTTGTACCTAGATCTGACTAAGGTTGTGGCACAGTATGTAAGGCTACTATTGGACTATAATGCCACTGCAGCTTGGTGCTGGCACATTAACTAATCAACCATCAGTAACAGTAGCTCAATGGAAAAGAAGGAAAATGCCCTTTGTTTTGTTTGCACTCATAAATGCTGCTGTCTGAGATCAAATGTAATTCAGACACAAATATCATTATCACAAATGTCCTTTAAAAATGAAATTTTGAGGTTATATCAATCATCATTGGGATGAAGTAGCATGCCTAGTGCCAACAGTAGAGACCTGTGAGGGGAGTCTTATGATGTGAGGTTGAGTTCAGTTGGTCAGGTCTACGTTTATCAATGATTTATGTTCAAACGGTGAGGCCAGCTGACTGCCTGAATGTGCTGAATGACCAGGTTCTGCCTGCCCTGATGGTGCAGGCATCTTACCAGATGACAATGGCAGCATGAGGCATCATTTTCACGCATGGATTGGTCACAACAGAGTCCAGACCATAACCCCACCTTTGACATTTGCTGAAGAACCTTTTATGCAGCCATCTGACCGCACTCATGATCAATACACAGCCATGGAGAAAAATGAAGGCCAATCTGAAGGGAAATAAGTGTAACAATGCACTGAATAACTTTTCAGTTTTTTTAGTTTATGTTTTCTGCTGCTTTTAAAACTGTTTTTGTTCTTTTTGCAGTTTTTTCTGTTCTTTCTGTTTCATCTTCCCTCTCTTTTTTATTGTAGTTGAGCTCATCTTGGGTTTTTTTTTCATTACTTTAAGTCTTGTGTTTTCTGCTTTTTTCTGTTTGGCACCTTGGGGCCACCATAGCTTCAGGATACCACAGTCAGTCATAGCATGAAAATGCCTGCTTGTAATTTATGCAGCGTCGCTGCATTAAAGTGGAGCTTTTAAGGAGGGAACAATGTAAACACAGGTCTACCGAACACAAACCACATCTTAGTTTCTTTTGGTTGTTCACATTCCTGAGAAGGGCTCACATTTCAGACAGTCGTGCTTTGCTCACATTTAGTGGTGCCAACGTGCAAAGGTGCTCAGTGCAATTTTTAAAATCGGCTACTTCTAAAAACGTTAAACTTCCCTTCTCACATATTTGTTGTTTGCTGAGTGCAACAAAGCTACAAAGCTCTCAAGTCTGCAACGTGAGTGACACTTTTGTCACTATTTCCCATTTCCCCCCCCTTTATTTCTCCTCTTTGGCTGTCAGAGGTTCCTCAGATTGGAGCGCTTCATCAGAGCCAACAGAGTCGCCGTCACCGCTGTCGGCGTCCTCGTCTTTCTCCTCCATCTCGTTGGTCACGTATTCGCCTTTATGTCTGGACAGGCACCACATCAGCACGGTGATGACGCAGATCATTAACAACAGCACTACACTTACGATTCCTGTGACGACAGAGGGAAATATCATCACAGAGCCCCCAACTATGCATTTAAAGCATCACTTTCATTGCAATTCAACATAGAATTCAATATCCTGCCTATGGAGTCTGCTGTGTCTCTATTTTTACTTTTCACTTATAAAGCGAAGTTCATGTATTTCATGAACTGATATCTGTAATGAACTGACATAAAAACCTGATATATATTATTAACTGACATTTGCATTTAGTGAACATTTCTGCTGGAGTAACAATTATAACAAGAAAGAAAAACTAATAAAATAAAAACTTCTTTTAAAAATCCAAATTTAGAAACTTTAACACATTAAAGAATACTTCAATTTTATATCCCACTATTAGTAAAAACTTCATTAACTGAAACAAAAAATTCTGGAGAATACGAGACCTGTAAAAATTTTTCTTTTAACAAATTAGAACCAAATTTACTCAATTACTAAAATTATAGATTAAAGAGGTAATTACATTTCCAAATATGTTCTTCTATTTCCTTATTTATCCCTTAGATTTAATAATTTAATTTAAATAAATCTACATCTACAGTTTAGTCTTTAAAACTTGCATTTTATATTTAAAGCTATTAGTATTATTATATTGGTCGATGATTATTTTATCACATTCCTGACTACATATGATTTGGTCGTTGGAAATAAGATTTGAAAATCATTAATCCGTACAGAACAAGTTATTAAGCAGAACATCTTTTTCATTCATGTGAACTGAAATAAAATTCAGCAGATTCACACTCATTGTTGAACATCATAAGAAAAGAAGTCACTTCTCACCACCAATCAAAGCGGCAAAATCTCCAGTGTCATAGGTTTCTGTAAAGACATGAAAATTAAGTCAAACTCAGGTGACGTTTGATATCTAAATCAAATGACATACAGTAGAGGTTAAAATACAAACTTCTGTGTCAGATTCATCTTGTAGAAAAGCTACAGAGGTCCAGATAAAAGTCAGTGACAAAGGCAAAGTGAAATTTTGAATCATTCTCTCAATCTACAGCCTCCTCGCTCATGTACTGTCACAAGCAGCAGCTCACAATATTAAGTTATCTGGGGGACACAAACAGCCGTTTGTGTTTACATTTTCCCTCAGAGTCCAGCCGTGCGTGGCATTCAAACAACGGCCGTCAATTTAAGAGCCTCAGTGTGTGTAGAAGCAACATGACTGCAAGGCCAAAAAGAAACGTTACACACCATATTTTAGAAAACAAGTGAGCAAAATCAAGAAAGATATATATATCAGTGTTTATGAGGTTTATGGTACCTAAAAGTTTCATAGTTTAAGAAAATCAAAGCCAAATTTAAAGGATAATAATGATGAAATTTGATGAGAAGTTGTTGTTTTAAGTTTGCTGATAATAAAAATGACTGTTTATGCAAACAGAGCTACTCTTTCACTTTTAACTTTCCAAAGATTTACCAAGAAAAAAAGTTTGCTGTAAGTTCCTGGAAAAGCATGTTAACTCATTAATACCAATACAACTGTTGTGTATAGGTGTGTTTGTTCAGAAATAACTATTTTTTGCTGTTCATGTACACAAATAGCCACTTTTTTTTCTTGTCACTGTGCATACATTTGTAACATATTTCAACAGGTAACAGTATCCGCTTCAAAAACTAACCTTTAATTGATTAACAATAATGCTTTTGAGGAACCTAATAAAAAGTAAAATTACTGTTCAGAAAAAAAAGCCAGTATCTTAAGAACATAACTTCCAGATACTGTTGATCTGCTATAGATAGTTTTAAGAGCTGATGCATCTTTTCTTTTGTCCTCCACTTGTTTAGTTCCTCAAATCTTTTAAGGACACACTGCACACCATGCTGAGATATGCCAAGTTTTCAACTAAAGCTCTTTGGGAATCAGCTTGTTGGTGCAAAAATATTATTTTATGTCTGTAACTGTGTTAACTTTGGCATTTAATAAATTAAAGAAATTTGAACAAATGATATATTTTTGTGACAGGCTGCTAGTAACAAAGTGCCTAAAGATGCTATTTGAAATTCATTCTTTGCTAAGTTGTCTGATATTTGTAGACACAACACTGGATCGAGGCAGCACGGTGGCACGGTGGTTAGCACTGTTGCTGCACAGCAAGAAGGTCCTGAGTTCAATTCCACCATCAGGCCGGGGTCTTTCTGTGTGGAGTTTGCATGTTCTCCCCGTGTCTGCGTGGGTTCCCTCCGGGTACTCCGGCTTCCTCCCACCGTCCAAAGACATGCAGCTTGTGGGGATAGGTTAATTGGATAATTCAAATTGCCACTAGGTGTGAATGGTTGTCTGTCCCTGTGTGTTAGCCCTGCGACAGACTGGCGACCTGTCCAGGTTGTACCCTGCCTTTCGCCCTATGACAGCTGGGATAGGCTCCAGCGCCCCCTGCGACCCTGAAAAGGATAAGCGGAAGTGGATGGATGGAACACTGGATCATCCCTTGAGTTAAGTGCCTTAAGTGAAAATGAGTGAAAAAGCAGCCAATATCCACAGAAAAAACTTCAGAAGGCCTAAAGATCTGTTGCTCAAGAGAACTTTATAACATTACTGGAAATTCTGGCTCCTTGGAAGCAAAAATATAAAGAAATGTTTCTCAAGACTTTTGCACTGCAGGTTATTTTGCAATGGCATGTTACAGTTTGTTTCTGTTTGTAGACTTCTGATTGGCCAGTGTTTCTGTATCGCCACCTGTTGCTATGGCATCTTGACAATGCTTAACATCATTTTTTTGCATTTCACGTCGATAGACCTTTCAAACTGAAATTGAAAATCGCAGTTTTTTGAAAGATACCTGTGTACACGATGACTTATTAACAGCAGAATTCAGCAATTTGTTGTTCATATGTGTTAAATCTCTATATCTGATGTGTCTAATATTAATCAAGCATTCTTCTAAAAAGAAGCAGAGAACACTAAGTGTTTAACAACACTTAAGAAAAGACCCTTTGGCTGTTGCAGTTCAATATAAAAGTTATTTCTAGGCTGCGTTGGTCCTGCCAGGCCCTGCTGTGGAAACGAGGACAGGTACGAGCGTTTTAGGCCCTTATCTCCACAGCGACAGACCCCCGAGGCGTCACGCTCGCTCCTTCCCATGCTCCACTCTGACATCGGGCTGATAAGACACTCCCTGCTAACGCACACAAACATCTCGGCTGGTTCACTGTGTTTGCAGGGTGTTTGTCCCACAAACTGGATGTTGAATTTTAGTGTCCTAAAATCTAAATCTATTAAAAAAATGATTATGCATGTGATAAGATTTTTGGGGCTGGTTTAAATTTGTTATTCAAGCAAAAATAATGGTGCAGTTATACAATTTATAAGGCAATTATTTTGTGATTAGTGGGGCAATCAGCTGCTTTTCCAGTGTCCCACTGAGTTCTGCACATGGACTCCAGCTCCAGTCTGTGCAGACATCATGACCAATACAGATCCTAATGAAAAAAATCTTTGATAGGCATTAATCACCGTGATTTTAGTGGTCTTCTTCGATAATCAGACATCGGACACAGACATGTACAGTGCTCATATACAGAATAGTCTTGAATCATTATGGAATGCACTGTGTGAAATGTAACCATCACATTTACAAATACACGATAATCTCTACAGTACCTGACATTAAACTGAAAATAAAAAAATCAGCACTTTGTCATAACACTCTGGATCCTCCTGTAGGTCATCTTTGTGATCTGTGATAAATCAATACACCCACCAGTGCACAGGAGAAATAACAGCTGTAGCTAAACCGGCAAATTGCTCTTTCAAGATGTCAACAAATCCTGTAGCGCACCAACTCTTTTGTATTTGTTTTTGATTTATTCATAAGAAATAACTATACAAATGCGAATATTTTATTATAACTGTAATCCTGTGTAGCAGAATTTGATTAATATAAAATATAAATCAACTAATCTCTTTATGAACACTGTTAAGATTTTGAATAAACACATATACAAACTTATCAAACAAATTAAAATAATAATAAAAGTGTAAAAAAAACATTTAAGCAGCAACAACAGACAGCAGATAGATGAGTGATGTTTCCCTGTGGTCTACTTATGCTATATTCATGTTTATTGAACAAATGTTATGGTGAAATAAAATAAAAGACAATTCACACATTTTCCAGGCACATACCCTTGGGTCCTATCTTGGTCACAAGGTCTGAAAAAGGAGAGGGGCTTGTTCCTGACAAAGGGGGCACTGTTGCGTGAGCGTTCATGCTGAAGTGACCTGTGAAGAAACAGCATGATTTATGAATAAAATTCTTCTTGCAGTTAAACTGATGATAATTTCATTTACAGCTAGTGCAGCTAATTTCCTACAAATTTTCCTCTTAATTAGCTGCATTTTCGCTGCAATATTTTAGTTATTTTACGCTGGACCATCTGCTGATGTAATCTCTCCAGCATGTCCTGGCTCTGGCCTGGGGCCTCCTCACGTAGGACGTTCCCACTCTACTCTGAGCCCTTTATTAAAGACCGAGCTCCTCACCGTCTCTCTAAAGTTGATCCCATCCACACTTTGGAGGAATGTCATTTCAGCTGCTTGTATGTGGGATCTCATTCTTTAGGTCACAACCCACAGCTCGTGATGATTGGGGATATTGGTTTGATTGGTTTATTGTGTTATTAATTCTCATTAAATGTTCAGTTTTCATTTTATCCTATTACCTCATGTGAATCCTTGAGGCTTACGATCAGGAAATTTTTAAAGAAATGTTATGAGGAGCATATCCAGGAAATAAGCTGGAAACCCAAACCAACAGTTGTATAACCCTTCCTTTTAAAGTGATTAGTTTTAACTTCTTGTATCGTGATCCCCTCAGGAACTTTTTTCTCAGAGCCAGATTTGAATTCTCTGCCAGATGTTTTGACAGCAGTGAACTAAGTTTGTGTCTGCAAGTGAGAAATCCAGTCAGCATCTCCAATTGTGTCAGGGTTTTTCTGACCCGGTGAACATTTCATTTGTAAAATGCTCCATCTTAGCACATTTCACCACACAATAGAGCCTTTCAAGGGAAATCCATTTTTTCCTGACTCATGAACTCGAGGTGTCGCACTAAAATGCATCCAAAGCGTCGACGTTTGCCTCCATAACAAGAGTCATGCTTCGGGTAAACAGCTGCAGAGCATTAAAGTGTAATGCACAAATATGACACTTTAATCACCAGGTTATTTGAGTTTAATGCTCTTTAAACATCCCTAACTGAGGTGCCTAAGGTTTTTATTTGTTTCCACTAAAACAGTACGTTAGTTTCACACATGCAACTTTTAAAATAAGTGAGAACAGATTGTTGACCACTGACTATAACCTGAAAACAAAGTGCCCAACAGTTTGTTTGCAGAGCAGCTCGTTCTGCTCAAAGCAACACAAAACCACAGCAAGGATTTTGACATAAAGACAAAAAGAAGCTCACCAGTTTCTGAGAGTCAGCAGGCAACTCTTCCTACGCCGACAGAGTGTACGTTGGACAACACACACAATTCAAAACACACTCACAAACACACATACGGATGGGTGTGGTGTCAGTCCCCAGGGTCGAGATCTGTTCCCCCTCTGGCCAATAGCGGAGCTGACTCCACCTCTCTGATCCTAAACAGCCTGCAGATGTCTGAGTGCATGCAGCTGACAACGCCTCTTGCATCATCTGTTAACACACAGAGGAGCACTTCAGTGTGTGTGTGTGTATGTGTGTTTTTGTTGTTTGGCCCTTGTGCACGTCCTGTGCTGAATAATCCTTACCTTCAGCCTGGTTATTAATGTGAACCATCTTCTTTTAGACAAATAAAGATGGTTTCTTAACAAGAAAATGGTGTTAGTTTTTTGCCTTCCTGTTTTACTTTGAAAGTTAGTCTTGCTTTGGTTTGACTTCCTGCTTTTGTTCTTTTCCCTCCTTTGTGTATGTCAGATTGTTTTGTTGCCTTCCTGTGTTCTTTACTTGTGGTCTTGTTTTGTACTTTTGGAGTTTGTCTTTCTTGGTTGCCTTCAGTTCTTATACTAAACTATATATCTAGCACTTTTTTGTTATATGTTTCATTACATTTTTCTTTTGTGGAGTTTGCATGTTTTCCCTGTGCCTGCATGGATTTCTTCCAATAGTCCAAATACATGCATATTGAATTAATTATGGATTCAGTGCAGGAATTGATGGTTGTCTCCATCTGCACTGTAATAGACTTGCACAGCACACTTTCATCCTGCTGTGTCACATAATGCCACCAATGCTATTCAAGGTGTATGACTATCCCTGTCAGTATTGACCATCAAAAAATGTTTGTTAGGAGGTTGAAGGAGTGGTGGAGTTAAGAGGCATTTCAGCCGTTAGTACCTCTGACCTTCATTTATGTTCACTTGTTGGTTAGGTTTAGACACTAAAAAGTACTTGGTTAGGTCTGTTTGGTATTAAAACACACCATTAGACCATTAATCTTTGACAGAAATCTTGCCATCTTGCTAATGCCACAACCCAACATCAAAAATGAGACCTAATAGTGGCTGTTATGCTACAGTTACACTTGGGAAAACAGTTGCTGGGATAGCATGACCAATATTATTACTGAACACAATGAATTTGGGAACTTGTTGCCTTTGAAGTGGTTGCTTTAAAGACAACCACTCACAGTTAGTTGCCATCTTCAAAGAGACTTGGGTTTGCTGTGATGAAACGGCAATAACATGAAGTCAGTCTGTTGTCAGTTTGTAATTGAATGGGGTCAAGTTGCCAATCGGTTTGTGGCAATGCAGCGATTGACTGTGATAAACTCTGTCGCTGTCTGCATATACAGAAATTATCTACTCACATCTACAGTCCAGCCACAACCTAAAAAATCCGAAACAGAAATTCTTGCATAGTTTCTCAGGACAGTTATTTAACTGCAACATGACATAGGCATTCACAATTCTAATTTTTTTTATTCGAATATACCCAGAATACAACCAGTTGGCAACCAAATCCCCTGTTGCACCGTGTTTTTCTTGGTACCAAGGATGTTGCTATCCGATTTTTACTCTAGTAATAACAAACAGCTTCCGTCGATGATAAAGGGAATGATTAGTTTGATGTATTTTTCTTTTAAGCTCACACTTGTGATGAATGAGTTTTGATGGCTGTTCTTGAAGGAGCACGTACAGATCACCAGAATTTCTTGGACTGTTATAACTGTGAACTGCTGATCAAAAGAGGTTGTGGACTTCACCTGACTCTCCTTCATATTTGTATCTTATTTTATTATTTGAAGTATTTCCATTAAACTTTAAGAAATGTTGGACTTGTTTAGCAATCCATTCATGTTCTGATGACCTGTCATGTACCTCATCATCATCCCAAAATCAGCATGAATAGACTCCATCACCTAAGAGACCGTAAATAGATGAGCCATTAAGAAAATGAATGGATGCTTTAAAAAACTGTCATAAAGATGAAACATGCTGATTAAGGTGCACTCTAAAGAGAAATATCCACTGATGCCACTTAATTTTTATGACTCACACTGAGTCATATTTGTGCTGCAAATGTGAAGTTACAGGAATAAAATACTAAACATTTCTGTGCCTCAGAAAAGACTAACCACTGGACCATTTAGTGTATTTATTTAAATTTCACTGTGTTTTAGTTCAGTATTGGTCTCAATAAGTCTTAAAAAAGCTTCTCATATTTCCTTAAAAAAACATCTTCTAAAAAAATGTGCTAAAAGGACAAACTGAACTTCAGTTTTTCCTGAATAGCCTCTTTGCTAAACAGGAAAGACCTGCAGGCCAGTGACATTCGAAACACTAAAAGAGCACTGTTAAACTAAACGGCTACAAGTATTTCGTTGTCAGGGCTCTCCGAATACTTTTTTGTTATTGTCACCGTGCTCACTTTGGCATAACACAAATATATTAGGAGTAAAACCACAGAGAAAAACAACATATGAACTTTTAATGGTTGAGCAACTCTGCAGAACTGCTATGTAAATATTACTGCAGTGCGTCTCTGAATTCTTCTGACAGCCACCCAAGATAAGAATAAACAGCCTTCTTTGTCCCCTCGCTACAGAAATATTGACTGACTAAGTCACAAACTGACCATTTAATTAAATTCGTATCACCAACGTCCAAACAACCCAACATTCAACATGTCATGATGCACATCCGACAAACTCTTCTGTTGCACTGTTTAACTGATCATTTCTACATCTATAATGATTTAGATTTGCTTCTCATGCTGAATACATGTAAACCTACAAAGAGCTACAGCAACTACAAGCTAACATTTAAAGTCAGTTAAAAGTAATTTTAATTACTTGCCTACCAGCAACTATTTTAAGATACGTATTAGTCATTTTAACCATTTTGACCTCGATGTAATTTTTACCAAAACATCAAATAAACGTAGATGTAAATAACACATAAAACATGTACAATCTACAGTTTTATTAAACACTCTGACTTCAAACTATTGAAAGAGGTTTCCAATGTGACGTCTAAATGAAAACTCACAAGCCATTTTTGAGTGTCTTTATGAGCCAATTAAAAGTTGAATTTTAAAATCTGATAGCCGTTTAGACCTTTAAGAGGGATAGACTGTTTGAATTTCATTATCTTAATAGCCATTTTTCAGATTTTGAGATTTTGAGAGCAAATGAAAAAAAGAATAATTAGACAGAAAACTACCAGCATTTTTTTTTCTAACAAGAAAAAACAAGTCGACAATATCAGGGGTTAAGCAAAGCAGCAGCTACAGTGGGACAAAGCACCAAAAAATAAATAAAATAAAATCTTTGCATTGCCAATCAAATAAGATTTAAAGCTCCTACTGTCTTTGTGAATATGTTTGATGGTATACGCAGTTTCATAAATGAAATCGTTTTAAGAATATGCTTAATGTTGATTCGCATTTAAGCAACTTTCTCAAGATTTAGTGGCCATTGATGACTTTTGACCTAATAAACTCATTAAAGTGTCTCCAAAAGATGACTATAGCAACTTTACACAAACCTAAAATTTACTTTTAAAATTTGATATTCATTTTTTAATTCATTTTAACTTGCCAGCCACTTTATCAGTTTAGTGGCTTTGTCGAATTTTAAAAATGTAAGGAATGATTCAGAAGACAAATATTAAAAGAACTAGACGATAAAATCCTTTTTAGGCGCTTTTCAACACCTGTGAAGTCTCTAAGTAATTTGAGTTTAACAACGGAGGAGCTAGAACACTTTAAACTCTCTAGCCAAACTGAACCTTTTACAAGCCAATGAAATATTTTTTTTGTGTGCCTAAATTGCTGCATTCAGTATTTGCTATTTTATATTTATCTCCAAATCACTATGTTGTGAATTTTAACAAGTCCACAAACCAAATTCAAACTATGATAGTATGTAAGATTAAAAACAAACCAATAGTGTTCTTCAGATTCTTGATTGATTCCTAAAGCTATGAAACTTTTTCAGTTTCAGCGCTTTATTCAATTTTCAGGAATGGATTGAGCTCAGCAAACAAATCCCAAACCCATCTGCTGTTTAAGTGCTTTTAAAATGAAGTCCAACTTACCAGGTACTTTTCCCCCAACTGCTATACAGTTAAAGTTAACAAACGAGGTGTTAGAATAGCTCATACTCACAAGCCATTTTTAAAACTTTTACTAGCTAACTTTTCTCCCCCTCATGCCTCACTTCCCTCTTTTAAAGTTTCACTATCTGCAATATTTCCCCCCTTTACACAATTATTTGGCTCCTAAAATAGCTGAGTTATCTAACTTTAAGTCAACTTTCTCAACTTACTGACTATCCAGAATCTCACATGCAAAATCTTAAATGACTGTTAGTCTCTTAGTAACTGACTAGCCCACAATGCAAACTGCAAATATTTTCAAAATGTGATATTCAGATAGATTTTTTAAACCATGGATGCATTCTTGTGGCTGCTAGACTGAACTAACTTATTAGCTACTTTCTTAGTTTAGTATTAAAGATTTTTAAGATTCATCACTGTCTGAACAAACCTATTCACTAGCTATTCAGGAGCTTTTAATATAAAGCTCAGCTTACAACATATATTTCCAAACTATGATACTGTGAAGTACTGAGCTGCAAGCCACTATCAAAACAAAGCCCTTCAGGCAGTTTGTAGTTTGAAAAACATTCTTTTAAAAGCCGTATTGAAGAACTTTGTGTTTGTCATCATTTGTCTGACATACTACTTATACTACGACTAAAGCAACCAAATACTGTTACTTATTTAATGCCCCTAATGATCAATTTAACAAAGGACCCACAAGTCATTTTGAAACTTTTACTAGCCAGTTAGTTAATTTATTATATGACATCAAACCTTAACGTTGCTTTCAATATTTGATAGTCAATATTTCATTTAGTCAAATAACTGCCTAAAGGGGGCTCTTTAGTTAGTTATTTGACTCCTAAAGCGGTTAACTTGATATGGTCATTCAGGGTTTTACATGCAAAGTCCCAAACTGACGGTTTGTGGCTGCAAGATTGATTTAGCAGTCCATGATGTAGTATATAAACAACTTTTATAATTTCACTGCTAGAACAGCAGCCAAATGTAGCAGCCATTCTCCAAAACCTGTAACATATACAAAGCCTTTACTTATACAAAGTGATGGGAAATGATAAAGAGTACGTGAATAAAGGTGTAACATGTATTGATTGATAAATGGTTGGCTTTGGTGGCCAAACATATAGTGAAACACTTTTAAGATTTGTTCTGCTTGAGCTACTTTAGTTCCTCCTTTTGTACCAATCTTTGCCGCCATTTTGAAGACTTTACATGCCATCTAGAAATGAAAACACAAACGAGGCTGATTTCAGACACTAGACTGGAGCTTTTTACCAGCCACCAGCCACGTAATGGTGGCTGGTGGCTGGATTGTGTTTCCTCCACCCTGCGCTGCTGTGAGGGCATCGACAGTTTGTGCGTTGCTAGGCTTCTGCTTCTTTATAATGTACTGTGGCTCCCCTTTGTCTTCCCGCCCGCTGCCACCTCCTTATTCGTGCTCGTCCTTGAAAAACTCGTGGCAACAGACGGTAACTACGGAGATGAATGTCATGAACTCCTGAAAGTTGCACTCGGCGTCGCCGTCGGTGTCCAGGCTGTCCATCAGGCTGTCCAGCGCAGCCTGGTCATTCACATGCTGCAGGGAGGGAGGACGGGTTCAGCTCGGGACAACAAAACTCCAAACTGGTGCTTAACAGTTTATGTCATATGCTTTTAAATCTCAATATATATATATATATATATATATATATATATATATATATATATATATATATATATATATATATATATATATTATTACAAATTTCTCATCTCACCGCCATCAGATCTGGGAGCTCGTCATGAAGCAGGTCCTTCAGCTCGCTCTTCTTCAGTTTATGTTTGTCTCCTTCTCTCTCCGAATACTTCTGAAACACAGCGAGGATGGTGGCCATCGAGGTCTCCAGGTCAGTCATCGTCACCTGTCTGTTAAACCTTGAAAAGTAAAGTAAATAAAAGCGTTAATCTTAAGACCATTTTGGGAGATTCAAAGAAAGTTAAATCACTTTTATATATTTTTTTGAAATTATATATATTTTTAAATATATATAATATATAAATATGAAGTCGCTGAATTATTTTCTTATATATTATATAAATTATATTCTGATGAACTTAAAAGTATTGATTTATGATTCCTGAAAAAAACACAAGTAAAAGTACTTAAATAACACTAATACACATAATACCAAGGGTTGTTCTTTTTAGCATTTCTAGAATTTGGGAGTGGACCACATTTATTAACATGTGGAAAGTACAAGGATTGGCTCTGTATGACTTTATTTGACATCTTTTTTTTCTGACCATTTGGCAAAGAAAGGTGGCCATTATGCTTGAGTAAATGGACCACAGTTAAAGCCTGTGCAGGTCCTCAGTTGTGCAGGTTCATGGTAGCTTAAGTGCTTGAAATGAAGGCAGATGAACTTCATTTTAGGATTGTGGAGGGGTGAAATGTCTTGACGAATCAAAAAGAAGTCAACTTGCCTTCATTTTAAGCACTTAACCGCAGTTAACAAAACTTTTTTTACTCACGTGCTGATGATTTTCCTTTGCAGATATAAAAAAATCGGACTCCATAATTAACAGAGAGACTTAAATTAATTCGTTTTACCAGCATTACAGAGCAAAAAATGCCCCGCTTTAGCCTTAAATGCCGGGCAGTATTGATACGGTAACGAATCCTTCTTAATTTTAGATTTTCTTTTTGTGTTTAACAAGTCCTTGAAAAAAGTCATGAAACTTACTAGAAATAGCTTTTGTCTCTTTGCTGCGACATAAAATACAAAAAACAAAGACTTACTGTTGTGCGAGTGCAGGCAGAAGTCCAGAGAGCAGAGGCTGAGGATGGGCTGCAGTCTTTATACTGGACCAGTATGTGGGTGGGGGTGTGAGGAGGTGCAGGTCTGAGGTCAGTTAACCTGTCATTCAAAGTGCTGACCAATCCCAAGTGTCCACCTCTCCTCACTCCACTGCAGCCCTGCAGGAACCAGCACTGACTCTGCAAACTTTAAAATAAGAGAGCAGATTAATTTCGTGGCCTATTTTCATGACTTCTGATGTCGTCACTCAGTAATCTCCACACTGCCCTTCTGTATGTCCTCCTTGTCTGAAGTCTTCCTCTTTTTTTCATACTTTACCTTCAACTTCCTTTGTCCAGTACATCCATCCCTCCTCTAACATGTCCAAACCATCGCAGCCTTGCCTCTCTAACTTTGTGTCCAAACTGCTCCACCTGAGCTGTCCCTCTGATGTACTCATTTCTAATCTTGTCCATCCTGGTCACTTCCAATTAAATATTAACATTTCCTGTTTTTTTTCCAGTGCCACTATCTCATAGCCATGCATCTTAGCTGGTCTCACTACCATCTTGTAAACTTTGCCTTTCACTCTCGCTGCAAACCTTCTGTCTCAAATCATCGCTGACGCCTGTCGCCACCCACTCTAACCTGCTGTTGTTTTGGATGGTTGAGGTATTTAAAACTCATCCATGTGCACTACCTCTGCTCCTTTCGGCTTTCCCTTTACATGATTAAACTTTTTATTGATCTTCTCTTCAGAGCATACCTCCACCTGTCCAAGATCACTTCGACCTGCTTCGACCCTTTGACTACAGATTGCAGTGTCATCTGTAAACATCAATGCATATTTATAAAGTATTCCCACCTGATTAAAGATGCCAAATGTATTGCCTTTTCCCTGTGACCTTGGCATTATCCCAGGACTATAGTGTGGTGTTAATAACACCGACGTCATAGGTTCAACTCCTATGCTGGCTATAAAATGGATAGTTGCAAAGCCTGTGTCATATTTAATGCAACAGGCATTATACTTAGGTTTTGCATATTCATTGTCAGATATCATGATGCATTCTCAATCATCCAGGTAACTAAATCCCAAAAAGTTGTTTCTGTTCATCTGGACGTAGCCTTTTCATCCAAGTGACGTCTTTAGTTGACTAAAGAAGTCAACTGGCGAAGGAACGTTTCTCCCACAGAAAATGCTACATCCAGATGAACAGAATCAACATTTTGGGATTGTCAGATAATGATTTCACCACCAGCACAGATGTGGTGGAGAGTTTCAGTGACTCTAATTAGCTGACATGAAGACTGGCTGACAGCTAGCAGCTACACCCACTGTTATGGCTCAACAGTCAACTTTAAGCCTTGATAGAATTCAAATGAATAAGTAATAAGAATTAATTCACCTCTCATAAACTTGTCATGAAACTCAGTCACTGAATATTGTTTGGTGGAGAATAAAACTGCTTCAAGGTTTGTACACGGCAGCCGGTTAGCTCAGCTGGTTAACTCCAAGGTCCAAACCTCATACTGGCTAATAATAATGGATTGCATTTATATAGTGCTTTTCGAGAACCTCAAAGCGCTGTACAATGCCACTATTCATTCACTCTCACACACTGGTGGAGGCAGCTACAGTTGTGGCCACAGCTGCCCAGGGGCAGACTGACAGAAGCGAGGCTGCCATATCGCACCATCGGCCCCTCTGGCCATCACCAGTAGGACACAATGACCGAGACTGTCCAAGCTGGGACTCGAACCGGCAACCTTCTGATTACAAGACGAACTTCCAACTCTTGAGCCACGATCGCCCTAGTGAGAAGGAAGAACATGTGGTATTGTGCGGTTAAGTGTACATCCAAGAAGTTTGTGCATCAGTTTTGAGTGAAAGTAGCCCATCGCTTAGCACTAATTTGTTAATTACTTAACAAGCTACACTTGCTAGAGTTAGCTGATAATGTAGCACTCTATCTTCTAAACATGGCAACTCTGGCTCCAAACAAAACAGCATGGCGGTGGCTAGCCTCAACTGTTGAACCCTGAAAATGCCAGAAACCAGCAGATGACATCTCTGTGACCTGGTCCAGTCCTGGCGTTTATATGTGGTTAAATGATTAAACACACAAAAATTTATTTGAGTTATTAATATGCCATGTTGGTTAAACCGAGGAGCGTAAAACTGAAATTTATTTACCAAACACCTCAGGACTAATTAAGATTAACTGAGATAAACAGACAAAGTGCCAAACCTCTCCCTCTGTGGCCCTCTCTCTGTTCATAATGGCTCGTATAGCATCCATCTATGTTCTTCTTTCTGCCTCTTTTCGCTGTGTTTGGGCATCTGCTGGGTGACAAAGGCCTGTTTCACAGGAAGCGGCTGGCTGTGCATGTTAATGAAGACGCTCTTTTCACTGCTTAAGTTGGCCAGACGTGTGCCCTCTGCAGCCCAATGAGGGCTCACAAACAGCACATCTGCTCCAGCCAAATAAGCTGAAGTTGACGCTGAAGTCTCGGTGCCAACATTTTACCCCTAAATGCTATAAACAAACATTTCAGGGGTGTACAGAAAACAAATAATTAGTCAGCATCTACACTTTCAGTGCATTGATTTTGGATGTTCAGCCAGGTGGGACTTTGCCTGGTAATAAATAAGGTTTAATACCACAGCTTAGAGTATCTCCATGTGGCCTAATGGACAGGGCGTTTGACTTCAGCTCAAAAGTCTGATGGTTTATGTCCCTTAGTGATTCTGTTCACACAGGCATACGGATCAGTTTGTCTCTAAGCAGAGGCTGCTGGGGTTGGGAAGCCGTTAGCTATATTCAAGGTTGAGATTTCTGTTTTCTTTACAAGTAAAATAACCAAAAACTAATCTGCTTTTTAATGATGACTTCAGTTCAAGTGGGGACAAACGCTAGACAAACCCACCACTTTCCAGGTGGTTCAGCTAAAACATAAAACAAAAAACAAAAAAAAAACAAAACCTCGCATACAGTGTGTTTTTGAAGGGGAAACTGTCTATGCTGAGCAAGGAATGGCAGATTGATTTTGGATGTTGTCAGGTAGGACTATGCCCCATTATAAATAAGGTGCAGCTGAACTGTATGAGCATATGGCTTAATGGAGAAGGTGTCTGGCGAGGGGACTTTACAGTCAACCATGACGCCCTTTGTGGTGCTCAAGTGTTTCAAAATGACCTGGTGATTCTGGCATCTTCCATATTTGGTCAAATTAGAAAAAAATCTGTTTTTCTCACTGCATGTTTGGGCTGCATAATTCAGAAGGTTAGAGCCTGGTGCTACTAATGCCAATGTAATGGGCATGGGCCACATACTGGCCACTTATGATTAAGGCTGTCAGAGATAACATAATTGCCTTAATGATAACATAGTTATCTTATCAAGTCTTATTTTATTAGTCTTATTAGTTTGACTACCTTACCACTCCTGCTCAGTTTGCAGCCCCAACATCTTCTCCTCTCCAGAGCATAACTTGACCTCCACCGTTCGATTAAGGTTTACAAATAAAACAACACAAATCTAAATAGTTCTCGAGTAATGCCCATTGGTTTTGAGATTGACTTGAATCTCTCGGCAGATTCTTTATTTGCATGCAACCAAACATGACCGGTCAGTATCAGCAATCACTAGCACTTTGGCTTTTGATTCCTAAGCAGAAACCAGAAAGCTTACAGTAGCAGCAACTTTGTCCAGAGCCTACATATGACAATAAAGTTAGCATTTGAATCTTGACTCTTGCATATTTTTTCATTGCAGTTGTAGAAAACTAGTCAAATGTACTCTTTCAGTGATGAGGATGTGCACATCCTGGACATGGCTGAATGCTGGTTTGAGTGGGGATTTAAGGAAAAAGGGTATGTCTTTCACCATCTTACAATGCTGTGAGTGCTATGGAACGCCAGGACTGCCATAATGAATTAATTAAATACACCATGTGGCAATAATTAATTAAAATTGGAATTAATTAATTAAATAAATAGTTATGACACATGTAATTAATTAATTATTGACACATTTAATTAATTATTTATGTATTTCACATTTTAATTAATTATTGACACATGTAATTAATTAATTATTGACACATTTAATTAATTAATTATTGACAAATTTATTAATTATTTATGTATTTCACATTTTAATTAATTATTGACACATGTAATTAATTAATTATTGACACATGTAATTAATTAATTATTGACAAATTTATTAATTATTTATGTATTTCACATTTTAATTAATTATTGACACATGTAATTAATTAATTATTGACACATTTAATTAATTATTTAATGATATATTTATTTATTTCATTTTGGCAGTCCTGGCGCCTGGCTCTCATCATGAAATAATTTTATCTGTCAGCCTCACCCATCAGTAGTGCACCGAGGGGGGTTACGTTAACCGGTTTGTTTACATATTCCACTCTCCGTGTTCCACATGTTGCATTCGCAGATTCTCATTATGGCAGTCCTGGCGTTCCATAGAGTGCAGCCACTCTTTGTGAATGCTACTTATAACCATTGACCAATGGTAGTGCCATTTTGCATTTTAAGGATAATGAAACTGAAGTCACAGCCCATTGTCTGTCAGTGGTACTAGTTTTGGCCATTATGCCAATGTACTGTTTATAAGGTTAAGGAAACCTGCAGTCAGCTAAGACTGAAGAAGTTATTTGCATCAGTGACGAAACATTGTGTTTACATGAACTGCATCAGCTTTCTGGGATTTCCTTACCAGGATGACTGAGAATGCATGAAGACTTTTTTGTTATTTAATTGGCTTGAAAGGCACCAGTAGCTTAAGTATACAGTGCACAGGTTCAGGGCTACTTGTAGTTGTCTCTGTGTGTGGCCACGTGGCCCAAGGCGTCTGACTTCGGCTCAGAAGATTAAGGGTTCGAGTCCTTCCATGGTTGCATTAGTTGCTTTCCTCTAACATAAAGATGTTCAGCTTGGTTAGGCTCATGGCATTTACAATGATTACTTTGTAGTGAGGGCACGTATCTGATCACCTGCAATTGAAAACAGCATCCTTTTTCCCCTTGGGCTTTGCTGTCATGGTAGTGTGTCCATTGGGGGTCACCGTTGTAGTTACACTCCACTGGTGCCCACTAAATTTTTGTGACAATTCCTCCCTGAGGAGCTGCTGTCTTGCCTGCTGTTATGTCCTTATGTTTGTCTTGTTATTGGTGGGTCTGCTGCTTCTTTGCTCTCCTGATGGTACTTGACCACCGCTGCATGGTTCTTCTGCTTTTTTCCGCTGACTGACTGCTCCGTATCCAATATTCCTCTGCCCATGTCCAAACAATGCCAACTTCAGCACCCAAACTTTTGAACAATCTGCTTCAGCCTATCAGGATGGCTGAATCAATAGTTTGTTTGAAACAACTTGTTTGTGTATGCAAGCTTTTCATTAAAATTCATCCCAGAAATGTTGGGTTAGATGTAAAACCATATGTTTGACTGTGCTGTAACATGTATACTTATCTAATATACTCTTACTTAATATTTTTTTAAATGTGTTTTTTTTCTTCTTTTTTTTCTTTTTATGGCAAACAGGTATCCTTTCAGGTATAAGCTCAGTTAGCTTAATCTTTCTGTGGTTGTTCATTTTTAGACATTTATCTTTGTTATTCTATGTTTTATTTTACTTTGTTTTTATTTATTCTGCAACCTCATTGTTGATGAACTCGGCCTTGACATGTTGTGTGGGAGTAGTGGTGAACAACTTGCCCTTTTTCTGGGATTAATAAACAACAACAACAACAACAAACTTTATTTATATAGCACATTTAAAAACCAGTGGTATACCAAAGTGCTTAACATAGGAGAGGGTCAGATAAGTAAAAGAGAAAGATGAAGGCCATGGCAAAGTACCAAACATGCTAGCAGGTTAATGGCATTAAAAACACAGAAACAACAGAAATACATATAAAAGCATAATAGAACATTATGTGTAAAAGACAAAAGAGTCAAGAAAAATTTAAAAATAATTAAAAGAGGTTAAGAATAGAACAAAAGTAGCAACAAGCATTAAACTAACTAACTAACAAGCATTAACTGGTAGAGAAGAGTAGAGTTAAGACCAAAGTAAACGGAGTTGCAATAATCCAACCTAGATGTCACGAAGGTGTGGATAAGCTTTTCCAGGTCCCTGTGCGGGAAATAATGTCTGGCCTTGCAAATAAGACGCAATTGATCAAAGCAAGATTTGACAACAGTAGACACTGGTTTGTCGAATTTAAAAGAGCTGTCCAGTAACACACCCAGGTCACTAACAGTGTCGGTAAGGAAACTGGCAAAGGAACCAAAGGCGTCACGGAGTTGGCCACGAGGGATATTACAGTCAAACACAAAGATTTCAGATTTCCTGTCATTTAAGATAAGAGAGTTACCTGAGACCTCACGCATACACTCACAAAAACATTGCAAAGACACAATAAAGCTTATCTAAATCTGGATTTTTTCTGTGTGTCACTAGGCCAGTTAGCTCAGGTGGTTAGAGCATGGTGCTAAAAGACCAAGGTCATGGGATCAACTCCCATACTGGCAATAAGGTAGTTGGGTTAACACTAACTTAATTTCCTTAAGTTAAAATTAACTTATGACGGTGTCTGCAACCCACTTGCTTAACTGTAACGTTACTTATCATGTAGAGAAATACAATGCTTGAGCATTGTATTTCTCTACATGATAAGTTTTGACTCTTTCCTTCGAAGTAATTGGCTGTGCGCTCTGCAGGTTTTCAGGTCAGTTAGGTCAGATGGTTAGTAAATGGTGTCCAAAAGACTAAGTTCATGGGTTCACCTCAAATACTGGCAATAACTTAACTGCCTTAGTGATAAAGCAGTTAAGTTAGCATGGAATTAACCATATTGATGATGGCTTAAGTTAGCTGTACCTGTTGTGCTCACTCTGCTTTTCCCTGCCATGTCTTCCGAACACTCTGAAGAATTTCTGATCTTTTCCATCTCTTCAACTCCGTCACCTTCAGCTCTTCCTCTTGTCTCTTCTACAAGTTGTTTTAGATAGTTGATGCAAGGTATTTAAATTGATCTACTTTACTATTAAGGAAAATAGGGAGGCAGTCAAGAACAAGTGCAGCTGGAAGGACGTCGAGCTGAGCATCAGGCTGAAGCAATTGCTGGTTTCTAAATTGACCCATATAAATTTCTACAAGGACAAACATGATTTCTCAGACTTTTTTGGTAACTCAGACTACCTAAGTTACCAAAAAACCGGCTGTGAGTCACTTATCAGGCTAACACAATATTGCGAACTTACCTTGCTTGCTAGTGCTTGGAGGTTCTCTTCAATAAATTGAGTTTCTCTCTGACTCCTCTCCTCCTGCTGCAACTGAACCATTTGAATGACAATCCAGTTCTTTTCCTCATTAATAAATTGTTGTCAAATTCCCTTATCCTATACCTACATGTCTTCATATCACGATCATTTCTTTTACCACAAAGTGAGAAGCGTTTGTGTTCGAGACTACTCAGTGTGAAGTGCTTAGTGTAATGCTGGAAAACATTATATATTTTAATACCATCACATGGTGTCTCATCCAGTTCATCCAGATTTCATTTCCACAACAGATCTTGTTGGTATCTTCCTTCTCGACACTTTTAAGGCTGTCATACATCAATACAGTGCTTTTCCTCTCCACTCGCACCGCTGTTTTGGCTATATACCCTGTATATAACCATTTTACATTGTCTAATATTATACTGTTATCTTATTTTGCAAAATCAGCTGCTGTGATTGTGCTCAAAGGTACATTGGGAAACCCTGGGTTAACTTATTGATTTGATAACCACCTTCATGTGACCACCTGTCCTGATTGCCAATGTCAGGGTAAGGGAATCTGAAGCTGCATATAAAAACTCGTTTAAAAATATTTTTAGTAAAGTTTTAGATTCTTAAAGTTATTTCAGCCTCATATTCATTCAAGTATTCACATTTTCTCCAAGATCCAGCTGTGACAGACATTTTTCAGATTTACAACGCAGTCAATAATCGATTATTGGTCAGTGTTCTGTGTCAAAAGCTAATTCTTATTAAAATGGTGATTGTTTCAATAACATACAGTAAATGTTTGCAGTGCAGGGAAAACTGTCCACAGAGTTGCAGTGTTAGAAATATAAACACTATCATTTTTATTCTAAGCAGATAAGAAACTACTTGTCATTAATTTAATGCTAACTTAACTACCTTACAGCTAAGGTAGTGAAGTTGTTGCCAGTATGGGGGTTGACCACGTGACCTTGGCATGATCAGTACCATGCTCTAACCGTGTGCGCTAACTGGCCCACAGAAGCACATGCATTGAAGTAGATTAATTTTCCCACCATTGCACTTGTGACTGCAAGTTACCCGTGGTCTCCCAATCTAGCTATGACTGTGTTCAGATCACAGAGGTGGTGCTGATGGTGTCTGAGCAGTTACAAATATGAACATGTGTGTTTGCAGCATAAAACTATAATATTAGAAATACACAAAGAGGTTACACATAGTACACTATGAGAGCAAAAGGTTCAACAGCAAACCATAGTCTTGAGTAGGTTAGGTCTGCAGCACACATTACTATGGCGATTATACTGGATGAAGGTAACCAACCTTTTAGTACTGAAAACCTTGCCTTGTGGTGCATATTCCTGCTGCAACATATTTTTATAGTAATTAGTTAAAAGATCAGTTCAGTCATCTAGACTAGAAATCTAAAACCTCTAAATGACTCCAAGTTGTCTAGGCGTCTGCGTTTGGATCTGGTGGTTGAGGGTTTAAGTCCCATCACGTGCAACTAGTCTTGGCCTCCAGGTTAAACTGTGGGATTGCTTCTTGAGCAGAGATGGGCAGTAACGCGTTACTGTAATCCGATTACTTTTTTCAAGTAACGAGTAAAGTAAGGGATTACTATTGCAAAAACGGTAATTAGATTACCGTTACTTTCCCGTAGGAATGCTGCGTTACTGCGTTACTAAAACCGTGATTTTTTTGCGAGAGTGTCTCATGACAGTGACGTAAGCGAGTGCGCCGTTCGTGACAACAGCTGTGTGCAGATCAACAATGGATAATATATAGAGTGCGGGAGAGAGTATGAGCGTGCAGCATTTAAAGCGTGGAAGTACTGACCTTACTTTAAGTTTGATTCCATAAAAAGTGACAAAAACATTAGCGTCCGTTGTTCGTGGGAAGAAAACTTCTTTTTACAGCGAAAAACCCCCCTAAACTTCCAAGCAAGCACCGGGTGCGCTACCACGTAATGGGAAACTCACAGAGAAACTCGCGGATTCTTTCACTGACCGCTGCGGCACACCTGCACCAGGGTAAACCTCCGCCTACCCCACTCCTGCTTTACAGGTGAAAATAGAGCAACAGGACCGCTGAGTCTTTGACTTTATTTATTTTCTGCTGTGTTTTACTTGCATCTATTTGAAAGACTGAGTGTAAACACAAAAAATATTTAATTTTATGTGCTGGAATGTGTAGAAAATAGGTTTAAATGTTAAACTAATTTATTCAACTCAGAGAATGTTGCATATAAAATTTAATTAAATTTTTGCTTGATGCATAAAGTTAAAACATTAAAACTAATAAAACAAGTTTTAAAAAGAGACTTTTCCATTTGATTACATTTTGTATGATGGATTATGCAGAAAAAGTAGAATTGGGCTGAAAGATCTATCGCTTTATCACCTATTCAGGTTGTAAATCGTGTTTATAAAAAGTAACTAAGTAACTAAGTAATTAATTACTTTTGAAAATAAGTAATCAGTAAAGTAACGGGATTACTTTTTTAGGGAAGTAATCAGTAATTAGTTACTGATTACTTTTTTCAAGTAACTTGACCAACACTGCTCTTGAGAGAAGCTGTTTGCTAAAAACATCTCTTTTGCTCAGCAATATTGTTACGGCCCTAGCAGGGCCTCTTTTTGAAATTGCCCTTGTGGGGGTAAATGGTAAATGGCCTGTATTTGTATAGTGCCTTTCTAGTCCCTAAGGACCCCAAAGCGCTTTACACATCTGACCACCACGATTACAAGGCGAACTCCCAACTCTTGAGCCATAATTGCCCACAGATCGGGGTGTGGTCTCTCTCCGCCTCCTCTTCTCTTGCTCCACCCCTCTGTCTCTGGTCGTGTCCAAATTCATGGGCTGCATCCTCCTGAGGACCCGGCCTTCGTGGTCTACATGGGCCGGGTCCTCAGAAGGTCGGGTAGGCCGGAAGTAAACGGCCGTGAAATTGGACGGTCTAGCCTTCTGATTAGCGTCGCCGCTGTCTCGGTGGAGTTTAATGAACTCAGCCGTCTGCTCCTTGCTATCTAAAATATAACAGGACACTGGCGTTTAAGTCCCATCACGTGCAACTAGTCTTGGCCTCCAGGTTAAACTGTGGGATTGCTTCTTGAGCAGAGATGGGCAGTAATACTGTAATCCGATTACTTTTTTCAAGTAACGAGTAATTCTCGACCGTCTCATACTTCTGTTTAATCAGTTTTCTGTTTGACATTTAGTCAGCTGTGTAAAAACCAAGAAGGAACCCACCCGGGGAATTAATAAAGTTTTATTTTATCTAATCTAATAACTTTAATCTCAGCCAAACCGATTTACTCACAAACAAACAAAACACTGAAAAAAGCCCAACAATAACATTTTTAGGTTGTCTAAGTGACTTATATATTACGTTTAACCCGAGCAGCGAAAGTCCGCGGTGATCTGAAAATGATGTGCCGGGAGTTGTGCCGTTCTCGGCCGCATCAGTAACCCTCGAGCTCCTGGCTAGCTATCGAGCTGGTGGGTAGCAGACGTCTCCGAAAACGTCGACGCACTTTTGCAAATATGGGATATCTTGATAAACCGATCAGATATTTGATGTTTACACAGCTACTTTCTCGCCTGAAAATATGTTAAAAGTTTATTTTGTGACGCAGAAAGATTAGGATGAGTAATTTTAAAACTTAGTAGCGGTCGCCATTGTTGGAAACTGGAGTTTGGCTGGGCCGCGCTATGAATTCTGGGATATGGTGGGCCACGAAGGACACACCCGACCCATCCTTCAAATTCGGGGAAAAGGAGGACGCATTTGTCAGCTGCATTCGGAGGAGTCTACGAATTTGGACAGCCTTCGGTGCGTCGCTGTGACATAATCGGTCTACAAATGCGGCCTCAGGAGGATGCAGCCCATGAATTTGGACACGACCTCTCTCTCACTCTTCTCTCTCCCCAGGACACAGCTGCTGTTCATTGGCCTCATTTACCACCTGGGCCCAGTCAGCAGTCTACAGATTGTGTCCTAGGTGTCGGAAGAGATCCTATGGTGTGTAGTTGTGGAAGCAGTGGGGAGTATAGCCCAGTAAGAGCCCCTGGAAGTGCCTCTTCATGGTGTGGAGTTTTTTTGTTAGGTTGTTGGGTTCTTTGTTGTTGTGACCTTTTTTCTTTTTTTGTAGCGTTGTTGGTAAAACGGCGTTGCTAGCTCTTTACGTTAAGATTTTCTATAATAAAAACTATTTTATTTACTAAAAACCTCTGTCTGTTTTCCTTTCATTCTGGACCCATTTGTCACCAGTCCCCCCACACACCCCTCGACCTTCATCGTTGGGACGTAACAAATATATAAATCTTCTGTTAATAATTGTGTTCTTGAACATTACTTGATTTCTTGCATGCAACCAACAGTGATTGGTCCATAGCACTCAGACTACAAGTGAAAACCACAAAGCTTTATGGTACCAACAGGCTTGTCCCATATCTTCATATCAAGGTCATAATTTCATTATATTCCAGCAATGATCTCTGCAAAAATGGCTTAGCTGCATCCAACCAAGCATGATTAGTTGGATAGCACTTGGATAGCAAGCTTAAAACAGAAAGCTTATAGTGCCAACAAAACTTGCACCACACCTACACATCTTTATATGAAGATATGTCAGAAGTGCAAAACAGTCCAGAACATTAGATGTGTAACTGATAGTAGTTTGTGTTCTGCCATTTAGGCCAACAGCTCCAAACAATGGGTAACCATTTCTAAGGTTACGCTCCTACAATGACCTCCCAGCAACAACAGATTGTTGGCGCTACAAGGAACCAAAGGTCAGGCAAACCAGACAGATTACAACACCTAACTATGAAAGCTTCTCATACCTGTAAAGCAAAGCAGGGTTTCATCTTATCCTGTCCAGGTCAATTCAAGGTCAACCAAGGTTTTGAGTACTATCAAGATGTGTTCCTTCTTACTGGGGTATATTGCTATGGTAACGTGTGCTATAGAGCTAACCTGCCGCAGGTCAGGTAATGTTCTAGATTAACTCTCATTTAGTTATATTTTAAGTTTTGAAGCTTTTCTCCTGAAGACCTCACCAATGGCCAAAAGTAATAGATAAGAAATTAAATTACTATCTACTACAGAAATGTATGTTTTTGACAGTTGCTTGACAAAAGGATAGTTTTGACTGTTGGTATTTTGTTTTAGCCAGGATTAAATTAAAATAAAAATCTCTTGTTTCTGGTTATGTGGATTAAAGTGTGAAATAACCTTTTTAATATCTCACTTTTGGTTCAAAGCCAGCAGCAGTTCTTCAAAGATGTATTTGATCCCTAAACAGGTAGTTTACCTGCATTAAATCAAAACTTGCACAGTGATTTTGGTGGTTAATGCTGGAAAAAGTTACATTTTTACCTGGATCCATGAGGCCAGTTAGCTCCGATGGCTCTAGTATAAAAATAAGCAGACTGGTAAACTATCCACAAAATGATTGCATAGATAATTAAATAATAAGTGCTAGTATTTAACTAACTAACATCTTGTAGTTTCTGCTTGTGTGGGCTACACTGCCTAAGTACAAACATTGTTTTGTGCCCCCTGTAAGTCAGTCAAGCACTTCTGCATTCAATACAGTTTTCAAGTACGGACTTCCATGTAGCTGATGTAGCAACAACTACACATGCACCACAGGTGGAGGGTCTCCAGCTGTCCATTTCTGTGGCTGCAGCCATGTGTAATGGGGGCTTTTGTCTGTTAAACCAAAGTTAGAATCCTTCTACATTAGAGCACATGGTCAATCACATCTGGAGCTCTTGCTTTAGAGTCAGGATTAACTATTAAAGGGTGGTCCTTGAATTCAAACCAAAAAATTGCTCCTACAAGAATATTTCCTCAATTTAAAGAAAACAAGATTCAGAAATTGTAAAGGAAAGCAACAAAATAAAAGATGTAACATCCTTCAGTTCACACTTTTAATGGATTGTTTGAATAGTCCTGTGAGATTACGGCGTAGTATTCAAGGTCACTGGATGGAGTAGGCCGAGTCACATTTTTCTCCGTTTAGCTGTAAAACAAACCTTCACACAGGCGTTTATAATCACCATGAAAAAACAGGTGTGATTTGTGCAGATGATATTATGAGGCAGTCATCTCTACAATGTGCTGAATTCCCCAGATGACTTCCTCCAGCGCCCGATCTGACCTCTGACCTCCCTTCACTCTTTGTGTTTCCAGTAATGGAGAACAGAGCCGTTTATTACATGATAAACCGTGTCTTTGTTTGATGATAAATACACTCCTCACGCGGACGTCGACAGACTGTTTCATTGTTCGCTTCAAACACTGAAACTCTGTGCAAAGAAGCTAGCCGAGAATCGGCCAAACATGCTGGAAACCGGACTCACAGGGTCTGGCGAGGCAGCACCATCAATCATGTCTCTCTCTGTCTTCATTTTTTTTTTTTAATCTGTCTGCCTTTTGCTGTCAGAGTGAGACGTCCTCCTGAGACATACCAAGTCATAATGTTGAGCAATCTGTGGTTTTGACTCATACTTTAGATCAAGAAAATCAAAATGCTAGCCTGTTTTCATCCCATATTTTTTTGGATATTTTTCTGAAATACTTGGGCTCAGTTATTTCAGGGAGTAGAAGGTTACATCTATGCAGATTCACAGTACTCGAAGTCAAAGTAGGTTCATTAGCTTGGAAAGAAAGCGACTGGCCTTCTTTAAATTTGCTGATGAAGTTTCACGTCTCATCCAAGAAGCTTCTTCATAGCGTGTCCCAGTAGTCGTGCACCAACAACAGCCAACTTCTCAAGCCTTGTCTGGTGTTTTTGGTTAATCCAAAGGTGCTAGTAAGTAAACTAATATATAAGGTGTCAGACTTTGGGGTTGTCCCGTGGTGGCTGTGCATCATTCAGATGCTAAGTCTGTCTTTGTGTTTGAGGAGAAGCAGCTGAGCATGAGTGTGGTTCACTTGCTGAACAATGATTACCTTTCCAGTCATGTCTTGGGAAGAACTACTGAGCAAGATCAGCTATTGTTCACTCTTCTAGCTTTACATACAATATCATTAATAATCCACAAGAAGGTGGAACTCGACAAGTCAACTGTATCATGTAGAAACTGTATCAATAATCAATAATCCTCTCTATTAGTAATAGGCTACTAACAGAATCATAGTTTTTCAAGCCACAGTGTTGATGTCATTGCTTTTATTTACAACCCTTGTGTAAATTAAAAAAAAAAATTGAATGAAAAAATATTTAGATCTCACAAATTCATATTTTATTCACAAGAAAATCTGAAAACTACCATTTTTAAACTGAGACAATGTGCTGTTTTAAAACTAATATTAGCTCATATTAAATGTAATGACAGATCATGTGTAGCATCCCCTCTTCTTTTAACAACAGTCTGTAAAAGCAGTCTGGGACGAATGTTGTTAATACTTACCTTGACTTGTATGGAGTTAAATGAGGGCCAAACAAAGGTTTTGTAAATTAGATATAAAAAATATATAATTCAACACTAATAAAATAAAATTTTATTATTAAACTTTGGAAAATTTTTTAATTTCCTTCCTCTTGTCTTCTCCATGTCCTCCTTCATTACATTCATGAATCTTCCTCTTTTCCTTCTGCCTGGCAGCTCCATCTTTAACATCCTTTAAACTCCTTGCAAATAGTTTGTCTCTTGTCTACTCGTCCCTGCCTCTGCTAAATCATTTTACAACTTTATATATGCAGTATATGTAATTTAAGTATTATAAAAACTACTAATCAGTTTTATGACCTTAAATCTACAACATCACAGTGAGGCATGGGGAGACCAAGTTAGATGTCCATGTAGGTTCTCATATACGGATCCTCGCCCTCTAGAGTTAAAGCAAAGAATTAGCCTTTATTCAGTCATATGCGTGTCCATATAATCCATCATTTGGTAGTTTTATATGTTTTATTCTACATTGATTTATGATCTAAGACATTAAATCCAGGAAGGAAGGTGTTAAACGTCCTCAGCGTGTCCCTGTGATGATTTACACATGTGCACGACCAGGTGAAAGTATGTCAGATACTGTAATGCATTCTTCGGCTGCTGACACTGTTTTTATCCCAGTGTCTGGTCTATAGAATGAGAGCAAACCCTCAGCAGATCAGCCTCTTTCTCTCTGTCTCTCTCCAGTGTTTAGTAGCATTTTTCCTCCCAGGAGACGGTGTTGTGTAAAAAGCTGAGGAGTCTATGGTCAGCACCTCCCACTGGGCTTCATCAGGCCGCTGAGTCACAGCCTGGCAGCCAACCAGAACTTGGGATTAACACACAATTAAGCTAAAGGTTTAAGTTTTTCCCTGAAGGATATCAGTTATTTGTAGTTTTTAAATTAGTTTTTACTTTCTGGGATCTGATATGTTTACAGCAGACAGCCTCTGACATCTGAGCTCAAACGCCTGATTATAATGCTCCGTAAATGACATCTTTTACTCTAGTACAAACTTAAAGTAAAGGCTGTAATTCCTGGTTGTCACCTCTGGAGGGCAGCGTGAGCCACAAACATCAGTTTCTTTGACGAGCAATCCAAGCAGCAGGCAGTCAGCTCTCAGTCTGTCAGCTGCATGTAGTTTTCCCCACACTTTAGATGACTTTATGTTGAAAGTTTTTCCTAAAAATAAATAAATGAGTAAATAAGTAAGGAAGTTAAAAAAAAACCCTAATATTTTCACTTCACTTTTTCCACAGTAAACTCTGCACTATGTGGCTTTTTTGCATCAGTTCAGCGATGTTTCCTGAACATTTCCAGTTTTTTAAAAGCAGTTTTACTTTTTATTTTCTTCTGTGTTTTGTGGTTGTTTGTGGCTACGTCTCTTTTTTCCATTTTAAATTCATTTCAGATTGTTTTGTGTCTTTATGTTTTTATATTATTCCTGTAAAGCACTTTGTAACAGATTCCTGTCTTAAAACGTGCTTTTTAATAAATGTTACTTTTACTTAGTTACTCTTTCTTGGGTTTGTTTTTTGTGCCCCTGGTATTCTTTTATTTTATTTTTGTTTGTCGGGACTCGGCATCTTTTCTCCATCTCCATGTGACTGTTTTACGTCTTTTTTTATGTTCATTAAAAGTTTTATTTTAGAATATATGGCTGTTGTTTTGCACTTTTTGTGGTCATGTTGTGTCTTTGGGATTGATTGTGTCTCCTTTTGGCAATTGTTTTCTATTTCTCTGGGTTGACTGTTTCATTCTTTGTGATTATTTGATAACTTGCTGTAATAATTTTCTACCATTAAGGGTCTTTCAGCGGTTGTTTTGCAGCTTTTTGTGGCTAGTTTTATTTTTGTCTCAGTCTTTTTGTGTGGATTTTTTTGTAACTGTGGTGTAACATTTTTTTACAGTTGCTTCTTGTGGTATGTTTTTATGTTACCTTTTGATATCTTTGCAGACTGTGAATCTTTTCCATCTTTTTGATGTAATTCTGGTTTCTTTTTCTTTCATTTTAGCATCAGTCTGATCCTTTGAAGTGATTTTGTATCTGTTCTTTCACATTGTAAATCTTTGCCATCATTTTTGGGGGGTTTTCTTGAGATTTTTTTTTAGCTTTTTGTGGCTTTTGTGATGGATTTGTTTTTCTCTTTGTGGTGTGTTTGCATAATTTTTTGATAATTTTGGCATAATCTTCTCTTTGTGGTTGTCATCTTTCTTTTTGTAATTCTTCCGGATCATTTTCGGTCTGTTTTTGTTCTTTAGTGTCGCGTTTGTTGCTGTTCTTTATCCCTTTGTTGTATCTTTTTGAGTTATTTTATGCCCTTTGGGGATTTGCTTGTGCCACTGTGTGTTTTCGGGTCTTTTCATGGCTTTTTTATTCCTCTGTAATTGTTTTGCATCTCTTTGTGGTCATTATGTGTCTTTTTTGTAAATGTTAAGCGTGATTGCTATGTTTTCGTGGTTATTTTGCATCATTTAGGGATCATTTTGTAGCAAGCTATCATTAGTTTGGCCCTTTGTGGAGTCATTTTGCGTTGCTGAAGGATCATTATACACATTTGAGGTTTGTTAGTAATCTTTTTTTGTGGAGTTTTTGGATTCTTGTGGAGGTCATTGTGCACCATCAGTCACGTATAATTTTCCCTGGCTGTTGTTAGCTTCTTGGTGTGCATTTGTCTGTTTTTATTTTGTGGCTGTTTTATGGATCTCTGGCTATGAAATTGGAAGTGAAGAAACTTGTGACGGTAGAACAGGTAAAAGTTGTGGCCTTAAGGTGGTGCTAGAAGACAGTCATTCATCATACGTCCTCATGAAAATGTCTTTCTTGTGAACATTTTGTTGATAAATTGCTGATAGGAGGATTAAAGCTTTAACATGACATGCACTGATGGATTTGTAGTAGCAAAAACACCCAGAGATGATTTAAATAAACTACAAAAACTGATGGAATAGACACACTGTGTATCAAACAAACACATTGTGTATCAAACGTGTATCATCGTGTATCTACAATAAGCTATAGAGACAGCTTGTTGCATGCTGAGGTTTGTCCAGCTCTTCATGGAAAGCCATCCTGTCCGTGCCGATCCAGTTTTCTGGCTGCCGCTGTGTTGAGGTGGCGTGGTAATCTGGACAGATCCTCAGTCAGTCCCATCTGGCTCATTTTGTTGTTCACACAGCGGCAGGCAAAGTGTCATAAACACAGATAAGGCCGGCAGGAAAATGTTTTGTGAGGGTCAGGGCTGCTGCGAGCGTTACAGTGCTGGCATTACGCTGAGTTATGGCTGCAATCAAGCCACTCAGGTGATTTGTGAAGGTCGCCTGGAGCGCAGAGGAAATGATTTTTCCTTCATGTCTCTGCAACACTCTGTAGCTACAAAATGACATTTCACAAAAACAAGTCAGCTTTACATCCAGGTTCTACATCTGATCTGAAAAATGTTGTTATAACAAGCACCATCCATATTAAAGACACTTTAAGTCTAACCATAGCCATTTTTTTCTTTGTAGTAATTTTTCTGACTGTGTGCAAACTATACATCACCTTGAGGTCTATTGCACCAATTTCAAGATAGCAGACACATTTTGGCCTGGTCCGGTTTTCTTTCAGTCACTTACTATTCAAATATGGCAAATGTTTTACGTCAAAGTCAGAGTTAGAGATACAGCCGTAACATTTGAATAAACTACTTGAATAAACTGTTATTAAAAAAATTCTAGTCCATATGTAGCAGCTACAGGATTGCTTCTACTGGCTGGAAAACAGCAGATGAGTTAACATTGTGCTAACTAGATATCTTCATGTAAACTACCAGTTTTCACATTCAAAGTCAACTTCTGCATCACCTTAAGTTAACTCACATGAAAAACACAAACTAAACACCTGAATTTTTAGCTGAAACCAAAACCTCATGCATATTGTCTAATTAGCTACAAAACAAGGTTAATAGAATTTCACTCAGTGAAAGTGCAGCACAAACAACTTGGATCCTCTGTACCATACAGCAAGCTGTAATTTTAGTCATTAAATTGGCTCCAAAAGGCAACAACAGCACAAATACACAGCGGAGGAGTTCATTTTTATGACTCATATTAGTGGAAGTGAGGCTAAGTGGGGACACCTGTTAGACAAAGCCACCAGTACCCAGGTGGATGAGGTAAAGACTAATTTACCTCTGATTAGTTGTTGTGAACTCTCCATGCTGAGCGAATAATGGTGGGTTGATTTTGGATATTCAGTCAGCTGCAGTGAAAGACCTTCAGGTGTGAGACCATGTGGCCTAACGGATAAGGCGTCTGACTTCGGAGCAGAAGATTGAGGGTTCGAGTCCCTTCGTGGTTGTTGCCGAGAGTTATTGTTGAGAGTCTCTAGGGGATGATGTGGCACCTGGGTTCAACTGGTGGTGGATAGCAAACTGAATCTTCCAGTAAGCTTGTCCAATGGTTCCTCTTCTTTCTGTTCACACACCCTTTGCAGACAATTTTATCAGGTTCTTTCAACCTCACCAAGTCTCTCATCCACTTCTGTTTGTCTTTGTTTAATCTGATTTCCAGAAGAATTCAATTCAACCAATTATAGATAATCATTGTATATAATTTACATGCCCCTCGTATGTGGAGTTTCTCAGGCCTCATTCCTTGGTCCTCTTCAGTTTTCATTATACATGCCACTCTTGGTTCATCTACTAAAAACATCTGCCTCTTCTACCTGAGTGAATGATTCACTACCAACAATAATTGATTGGTTGTCTTCCAGTTTTCTTCCTCTCAGCACTGGCAAAAGTGAAATTCTGGCGTTCCACCCTGAAAACCTCTCTACTTAGGTCAGTCATTACATCAGCACCCTCCACAGCAAAATGAAATTATAACTGAGCAGCATTTGAAGTTTGAATCTCTCATCTCATCTCTCAAATTTGCTTGGCAGAATGCAGAAGCTAGGCTCCTAGTGCCAGTGCTGACACGTCATGCCTATTCATAATTCCCTTCACTGGCTTCTGGTGAAATTCATAATTCATTTAAAAACATTTAGTAACATATAAAGGACGACCTTTTCAGGCTCCAGACATTATAACAGGAAGCTCAGGGTCCTCTAAAGTGAGGTGATCACGCCTGCAATCCAAAGCAAAGGTTCCTATGAAAACTTAATTTTTACATGGCTCGTAATGCCAGACAAATATTAGTCTTTAGGACCAAAGTTCTTAAAGGCACTGTTATGATGTCTATTTCAACTGAGCTCTCCCTTAGAAACACAAGGGTTTACTTCACTTTCTCCAGAGGCTCCCTAATTCTGCCTAATTCTTCCTGTGGCCGTCCCCGGTCAACTTATTTAGTAATCCATCTATGCTTTTAGTGCAGTCCTATATGATGTAAACTTCCACTCATAAAAACCCCCCCTGTTATTTAACTAATACAGAAGCTGTGGAAGTCATGCCTATCAAAACATTGTTATTATGGAAATTTAATAATATTTTGCTCATGTGCGCAATTATAATCACATAATGCTGTGCTACTTTAAATGTCAGTTAATCATTTGAATCAGATGTGAAGAAGGACTCTGAAGCCAACACTCGATGAAGCCAACAGAACCACATCATCCGCGAAAATCAGAGATGAGATTCTGAGGCCACCTAAGTGAAAACCCTCCGCCACTTGGCTGCGCCTAGAAATCCTGTCCATAAAAATTCTGAACAGAATCGGTGACAAAGGGCAGCCCTGGCGGAGCCCATCACCCACCGGGAATGAGTCCGACTTATTGCCGGCCATGCGGACCAAGCTCTTGCAACGGTTGTATAGGGATCGAATGGCCCGTAGCAATGGGCCAGACACCCCAAATTCCCGCAGCACCTCCCACAGGACACCCCGAGGGACACGGTCGAATGCCTTCTCCAAGTCCACAAAACACATGTAGACTGGTTGGGCAAACTCCCATGCACCCGCAAGTATCCTTGAGAGGATAAAGAGCTGGTCCAGTGTTCCTCGACCAGGACAAAAACCACATTGTTCCTCCTGTATCTGAGGTTCGACTAACGGACAAACTCTCCTTTCCAGCAGTGTGATCCCCTTGTAGTTGGAACACACCCTCCGGTCCCCCTTCTTTGGTTCTTTGTTTTATATTTCTAGGGAAAAAAGCAATTTGGTATTTCTTACAGAGAAAAACTAAGAGCAATTAACTGGCTTTGTCTATCTGGATTACTTGATGAAAAATGGGTGTTTATAGGAAAATTTTGATTTCCAGAAATTTCATTCAGTGAAACTTGACATCTTTTTGGAAAAGTCACCAAAGTGAACTGAGGTGTTCACATGGTGTGATTACTTTCAAAGTCCATGCAGTGAATTGTACTGATATGAATTTGCATAATAGAAGTGTTTCCAATGGCAACCAGAACAGTGGGACAAACCTACTGAGGACACCTATAGCAGTACCAAAGAACTTTAGTTTCAGATAAATTAGTTCTATATACGGCTGTGGCTGTGGTAGACTGTGTCGACTACCGACTAAAAGGTTGGTGGCTCAATCCTTGACTCCTCCAGTCTGTAGGTCAAAGTATCCTTGGTCAAGGCACTGAATCCCAAGTTGCCCCCAGTGAATCAGTGTGTATGTGCAAATGTTAAAAAGTGCATAGGTATAAAAAAAAAAAAAAAAAACCAACCAAACAAAAACGTGCTGAATGAGTATGAGTGTGATTAAGTGGATGAAACTTGCTGCACTTTGAGTGGACAACTGAAGAGAAATGCAGTATGAGTACGCATCCATTCACCACTAAACGGTTTCATCTATTCAAACTAACTTCTGGCTTGACAAACCAACATGGTTGCCAAGATACTGCTGTTCAAGTTTTAAAATGCAGAGTCCAAGATCAGTGAGTATCACGGTGGCTACATCCATTTTTTATGTTGTCTTTGGTATTTACAGTACCGTGCAAAAATCTTGAGCCCCCTCATTTTTTTATATTTTGCTTCATGGAAACTAGAGTTTCTTTTCATTTTTAAAGTGTTCTAGAGCTGTAGTTCTCCAGGCTGATCTTTCAAAGATCTTCCTCACTCATTTTCAGCCCAGTACTTGCATCTGACCATTTTCAGAGGAATGTTTTTTGTTTGTAGTCACTGACATATGAATCATTCAAGCATAAAAAAGCTCCTCAAAGAATGAGCCAGACAACAACACATAACAGACAACTTAGCAAAGAACCAAATTTAAATTGTATCTTTAGGTACTTTGTTACTAGCAGCCTGCCACAAAAACACATTATTTGTTCCCATATCTTTACTTGAATCTATGAAAAATACCAAAGATAACACCATTTTAGAGACAAAATATTGTATTTTTGCACTAACAAGGTGATTCGGAAAGAACTTGTCAGATATTATAATGGTGTACAGCTAGCTTTGAGAAAACTGGACAAGTTTCTACCATGCTATATAATCTGGAAAGAATTTGACTGGCAGTAGCTTCATCTTTCAGATCTCAAACTGTTAAAAGCAAACTGGGTGAATTATTCTCATTGCCCATCTTTTGTTTTCTAATAAAGTACGGATGTACTGTTTTTTTATTACATGTATTTGCTTGTGTGAGATTATGAAAAGGATGTAAAAGGCTTTACAGATGGCATTATGGTAAAAGGCCTGTATTTGTATAGTGCTTTACTAGTCCCTATGGACCCCAAAGCGCTTTACACTGCATTCAGTCATCCACACATTCACACACTGGTGATGGCAGCTACATTGTAGCCACAGCTACCCTGGGTCGCATTGACAGAGGTGAGGCTGCCGGACACTGGCGCCACCGGGCCCTCTGACCACCACCAGCAGGCAACGGGTGAAGTGTCTTGCCCAAGGACACAACGACCAAGACTGTCAGAGCCGGGGCTCAAACCGGCAACCTTCCGATTACAAACTGGCAGCTCTTGGCAACTCAGCCATGATCGCCACAATTGATTATATTACACATAAGTGAAAAACACACATTTGAAGTTCATTAGAATCACCTCAGCTGACTGAAGGTCATTTTTTTCTTTGCTGTGAGACAATATGCAGGACTTGAACCCTTTTTGCCACCATGGTGACTTCAAACGCGCCAGCCTGCTGGGGTGCAGCTGCAGAGTGGCCATCTCATGTCGCATCTTCTCCTCTCTAATCCCATAATCCCCTCCCCCCCCAAACGCCGATCGGATTAGAGGCTCCTGGATCAGAGTGGTGTATCCAACACACACACACACACACACACACACACACACACACACACACACACACACACACACACACACACACACACACCTACCTGCTGGCCTACATATTTACTTCCTTCCCGTTTGGGATAATTGAGCAGTTGACAACAATAAACAGGCTTCCAAGCCGAACATGGCAGACTCTGGACTGAATAGAAGTGCAGTTGGGAGCAGCAGCACATCCATTGTAAGCTGTTTAGTCTCACAGTGATCCGTTAAATCGTATTTTTCTCAGAAAATCTGATGAAAGGAAGCACTGTCATCATCCCCAAGATCATATCTTCATTACTAAGTCCAAAAACGCTTTAAAAAAAAAGCCTGATAGTGGAACATAAAGTGTTCTGGTTTAAAAATGTAGAACATTTCAGAGAAATTGTGGTTACTTTTTATTGCAATTTGAATTTTTAATTAGATAAAATAGGTGTAGAAACACAACGGATGCCTTGTATTGCAAGTGTGGAGCGTCTAATATATTTCGAATGAGTGCTGTTCAATTTGTTTGTACAAAATATCTGACACTAAATCACATATAAGGAGGTATTTTGGAGTTTCTAACAGACTTTGGCATCGTTGTACTTTATCATATTTATTTATCACCTGTGCAAGAACATTAATCTCCTAAGAGCAGAAATCCACTGTACCAGATTTAGGTACTAGCTAATTTCTATCTGCAGTCCCTGAGCAATCAAACAGGCGTCAGATTATTTATTAGTCCATTACTTTGTACTAAATCACCGCTCTCTATATCTGTGCATTGTACCTGTAGAGTTTACGAACTAAGTTTGCTAACCAGGGTTGCTAGCATTAAGTGATAATTTGCACTCCACTTGAGTCGTATAACGTAGCTTCTTCTTTACACAGCAGTGGCCAAAATGCTAACAATGTACCTCCAACCGGGTAATAATAAACCAGTTGGTGACATCATGGTAAATAGACATTAATTTAAAGCTAAATCTCCCCTTAATTTTAATGCTTATATTGCCAGGTAAACCTCTATATATCAGAGTTATTTAGGGGGAGGATTGATATAATTGGTTTACTTCAACTAGAATAGTTTGCCAGAGCTCAAGGCTATAGATGAACAGATGGAGATGTCAGGCTGTTAAATTAAATTAAATGAAACGCTGGCTTTTTTTTCTTGAATACATTTATTAATTAAGCTACATTTTATGAAGTGTTGTTTCATTTTGCTTAGTAGGCTCCAGTCAGTTACTTAAGTCACGTAGTAACTTATTCTATGGCTCGAAGAACTCCAACTCCAAGCAGTCGAGTCATCCCACAACTCTTCAGAAAAAGGCACAAAATGATGCCAGGTTGTTTATTTAAATCTGTCCTGTTGATATTTTTTTCTTTCATCACTGGTCATTTGTTGTTTAGAAAATGATACATGGCTGGATTAACATACTTTGAGGACCGGGGGCAAAATGTTGCCACACAGGCCCCAGTCCCACCCCACTTAAAAGCACCGTGCACGTTCTACAATTTGTTTTGCATTTTTGGGAAACCTTTCCTTTTTACAAAGACAAATAAAAGCATATCATTTAAATAAACAAACTGATGAAGGATATGGGTTTAACTGATGTAAAAGAAAAGAATTTCTGTCGAACCCTGGCGGGGTCATCAGAGCCATTTTTAGCTCGTTAGTTAATTAACTGAATCAGGTCACACAGCTGGTGGAAGTCCTGCCGCAGTCTGGAGAAAAGCTTCGCCCTCCCCGGCCTGGTTTTCCCGTTTCAATTCCAGACAAGGTTTCTGACCCCAGACAACTGTGTCAAAAAAAACAACCTCATGAAACTCACGTGGTTATTTCTCTAATGAGTGTTTTCTACCTTCTCGACCTTTAGCTATTCTCTAAATTCTTAGGTTTTTATTCAAACTTCCCTGAAAACATCAATATAATGAAACAGATCCCTGTACTGGGACAAGGCTGTATCTGATATAGTTCTGCTTTTGGGAAGCTTCAGAGCGTGGCACATTACGCTGCTGTGACTAAAATGGATGCAGCATTGTTGTGCTTTGCTTCTTTTGCATGAAATTTGATATATTTGAAGTTATGAGTTTATAGAATAGATTCAAAAACACTGTTCTCACACAGTTTTGATTAGATGGAGGTAAAATCTCTTTTCTGCTGGGGTTTTTCAGATTTACTTGTACTGGGGGATACATCTTCTGTAACTAATTTTCAATGATCCACAGAGCCCAAGGTTGCGTCATAAGGGAAAAACTCTTTCCAGCATGTAAAAGCTGTACATATCCACTAGGGCTGCCACGATTTGTCGACTAGTCACAATTACTATCAAAATAGTCGACGACTGATTTAATAGTCGACGCGTCGTTTGAAGCTTTGTAAGATCACAAAAGATGCAGGAATGAGTAGTAGGATTTAAGAGTGTAATAACGGACTGAAACAGAAGATGGCAGCACTGCATGTACAAGGATGCCAGCTGCCGTTAAACCCCGAAGAAGAAGTTGTGTCCCAGAATTCATAGCGCGGCCCAGCTCAGTTTCCAACAATGGCGGCAGCTAGTTAGTTTTAATATTACTCTTATTACTCTTTCTGTGTCACAAAATAAACGTTTAACATATTTTCAGGCGAGAATGTAGCTGTGTAAACCTCAAATATTTGCTCAGTTTATCAGGACACCACATATTTTCAAAACTGCTCCGATGTTTTCAGAGACGTCTGTTACCCACTAGCTCGATAGCTAGCCGGGGGCAAGGCTCACTAGAGCCGTGAGAAAACCGGACTCCTGGCAAATCGTTTTCAAACCCACCGCTGTCTTTCGCTACTCAGGTTAAACATGATATATAAGTCACTTAGATAACTTAAAAATGTTATTGTTTGGCTTTTTTTTTGTATTTTATTTGTTCCTGAGTAAATCGGTTTGGCTGAGATTAAAGTTATAGTTCTTACACAGCTGAATAGTCAAGCAGACAACTGATTATCAGAAGTGTGAGATGCTCGAGAATATACTCCTGTGTCCTGTTATATTTTAGATAGCAAGGAGTTTATTAAACTTCACCGAAACAATCTGCAAATTTCATTAAAATTTAATAAACTATCATCTTGTCTTTATTTTTAGTTAGCACATACCTTACACACTTAAAGCTGTAAGCTAATGATAGTTATATAAGAGCAGATGCTGCTGGTGCAATAAGCTGTACGTTTTACTCCAATGGATGATGATCTGATTAGTCGACTAATCAAAATAATCGTTTGTGGCAGCCCTAATATCCACCAAGACTGCATGCAGTGTTTGGTAAAATTTCATCTTGAAACCTTAAACTAAATTTGACTGACACAGACAAAGACAAGTGACATGTCAGTCACAAGGTGGGGTTTCCCTAAAGCATAGCCTGCCTTATTTTCTGTTTCACTCTGACGGTGTCACAATTTTCTAAATTAATGTGGTATATTGTAATTAGAAAGACTAGTGATATCACAACCTCTGCAGAAAAGTGTTTACCGAGTTCAAAAATCAAGCAAGAGGGGTCATTTTCTCATGGATGTTTAGTAATCCAAAGAGGGCAATAGAAGAAACACATGTTTATGGCACTTAAGCTTTTCTTAAGCAGCTGTGGCTACAATGTAGCTTGCCATCACCAGTGTGTGAATGTGTGTTTGAATGGGTGCATGACTGAATGTAGTGTAAAGCGCTTTAGGGTCCATAGGGACTAAGTAAAGTGCTATACAAATACAAGCCATTTACCATTTTTATCATTTTATTGTAATGGGGTTATATCCATTTAAGTAGGTACCGTATTTCCCGGACTACAAAGCGCACCTGAATATTAGCCGCACAAGCTAAAATCAGGGGAAAATCCTGTTTTGTACATACATTAGCCGCACCTGACTAAAAGCCGCAGGTGTTTCAATGTTGACTTGTCATATGTAAGAGAATATGCACAAAGCGAATTGTCAGGAAAGAGATGGCTGTTTGGAGACACACCCCTTTTATTAATATTTTGAAAAACAAGTTATGGGTACATATTTGCATAACTTTTTAGGGTATATGTACAAGTAGCGGTAATTACAAGTATGAAACAGGTACTGTGCTTCATAAATGAGTAACAAATGTAGTACATAACAATAACCTACAGCACACCAGAAAAATAGATTCAGACTACCTTTTAGGCTCAGGTGCAGTGACATGGCTTCAACAAGAAGAAAAGTCAGTCATTCACCATCATCTTCCTCTTCTTCCTGCGCACTAAAACCAAAGTCCTCTTCTCCAGTGTCGGAAACGAACAGGCTCAGGATGGCTTCGTCATCCACTCTCCGCTTCTCTCCTTCGTTGTCACTTTCAAAACCAAAGATAATCCTCATTGTCATTGTCAGTGTCGGAGTCGAACACCCTCTGAAGGGCCGTGGCGGTGTCCTCCTCTTCATCATGCAGCAGTCCAGCCCTTCGAAATCCGTTGGTGATCGTGGATGTTTTCACACTTTTCCACGCTGTCAGATTCCACCGGTGGAGTTGGGCATAACTTGCTTTTCGCAAGTTTATCGCCGCTCATCATCCACGACTCTAGCTGAACGCGTAGCGCTACTTTGAAGTTTGTTTTTCGCGCTACTTCGTATGGCACTACGTTGCCTGGCGGACGGACATGTGACCAACATACCACTCTTGAACCCCGATCCTTTCGCCAGGCAACGTAGCGCCGTACAACAGCGGAACAAACAAAACAAATCGTCTTACGATATGACAAAAATCATGGACAATCCATAGAAAAGCCGCACCTGACTAAAAGCCGCAGGGTTCAAAGCTTGTGCAAAAAGTAGCGGCTTATAGCCCGACAATTACGGTATTTAGCCTGCAGAGACTAGATTTTTAAATCTTAATATAAAATGAGTAACAGTAGGATGGACATTAGGTAAGGCTGCACTTTTTGCAGCAATCTCGTATAGAAAACTATTCTGCGCATATATAAAACAGGTCTGCAGCTCCGAACCGTAGTAAAGGGACCTCTGGCTAATACGTCGGGTTCTGTGTCGGGCTCGTAGCCGAAAAATAGCTTTACTTTGTTGTCTGGGTCAACTTTGCTAGCGAGAGACAGCGAGAGAGGCGTTGAAAGACCGTTTCAACAGAACTTATTGTTTCAGAGGAAAACACGAACACGGTGTGCAGTCAAGTCTTAATAGCTTACTTACAGCTGGGCTCGTCAGGCACTCTCTGTGGCTGCAGTGGTTATTTTTATAATCTGCTCAGTGACAGCTCTTACTTTTCAACTCTACTTTTTCTCCCTCCCTCCATTCTCCCTGCAGCACAGACTACACTGCCCATGAGGCTACATTCTGTAGGGCTATGCCTGTAACACTCTGCCTATTGCCTTCATATTAGATAATTTTTTGAACAATAATTTTTTTAAATATTTCGTCACGTCATTATGCAGGCCGCAAGTAGGGGTGACATGGGCCACGAGATTGAGATACAGACATTTGAGCCTCTTAATGCGTGTTTTGTTTGGGTTTCCTCCAGCGTGGATACCCAAAATAGAGAGACCATAGCCTAAGATATGAAACAGGAAAGTACCGCAGTGTAATCCATTTATTTCAACAAAGTAACTGTATTCTGAATACCACCTTTTTAAACGGTAACTGTAACGGTACGGTGGCACGGTGGTTAGCACTGTTGCCGCACAGCAAGAAGGTCCTGAGTTCAATTCCAACACCAGGCCGGGGTCTTTCTGTGTGGAGTTTGCATGTTCTCCCCGTGTTTGCGTGGGTTCCCTCCGGTTACTCCGGCTTCCTCCCACTGTCCAAAGACATGCAGCTTGTGGGGATAGGTTAATTGGATAATCCAAATTGTCACTAGGTATGAATGTGAGTGCAAATGGTTGTCTGTCCCTGCGACAGACTGGCGACCTGTCCAGGGTGTACCCTGCCTCTCGCCCTATGACAGCTGGGATAGGCTCCAGTGCCCCCCGCAACCCTGAAAAGGATAAGCGGAAGCGAATGGATGGATGTAACGGAATACAGTTACTCATATTTTGTATTTTAAATACGTAGGTGTATACTGATTGGTTCCCTTTCTCTGCTCCACATTAGGTTTAGATGCTCAAGTTGTTCGGCGCTTAGAGCTTAATTCACTCTTTTGCCTTGAATCTATGTAGAGCCTATGATGTACCCTATGCAAGAGTCCAGCAATTATCTGCAATTTCTCCACAATAACACACATTTAGTGGGGTTTCACTCTTCAGTTGATCCACTTTCACCCACTCAGTGAAATCAATGGTGGCAGAAGGAGTAGTGGCAATGGGCTGCCTCAGTGTGATGGGTAGCTACATTTCTGAGGGGGTTCACATCAGGTTACGGCACAGGGTTTCAGATGGTTTTGCAGCTTTGATGTACCTAGAGTTAACTTTATTCAAAAGGATGTATCCACAATGTTGGAAATGAAATCTAGGGCATAAACATAAGCTGTGAATCTGGAGGTAGAGTTCGTCATCTACTAACCTTGCAGTAAGGTGGGCTGAAGAGTCATTGGGCAAGATACTGAACCCATAATTGCCAAAGATGCATCTTTTTGAGCGTGGGTGTGTGCAGGATAGTAAATATGCATGTGTGAGTGGAGGATGAGTGCATGTCAAAGTGAAAAAAGCACTATGAGTACTTGAGTAACAATCCATTTACTGTCACCAGGGGACAGTATCAAAATATGTGAAACAACCATGTGGGCTCTAACTGTGAAGAGAAGACAGGAGTCACAATAGAGAAGGAACTTATTTGTAGTGAAAATTGTCCACTGCTGTCCAGAACTCTGCTTATTGCCCTGCTTTGTAGGATCTAGTTTTTTGTTTGTTTGTTTTTTACCCTCTTTTTTGCTTACTTTACTTTACTTTACTTTACTTTACTTTACTTTTACTTACTTTTCATGGGCACGTTTGCTGTTTTCCCTTTGCTGGTCAAGCCACAGACAGTAGCAGTTTTTGATATGGGCGAGATGGGCGGTTGCCCAGGGCGGCATCGTGCGGGGGGCGGCATCACAGGCATTGGCAAAAAATAAAAATAAAAAATAAAAATTGTTCATACTCATGCATTTTGGGGATGGCCGATCGGTTTTCTATCGCCCATTTGCTGGGAGTAAGGGCGCCCTCCGTTTGCGAGGTGCGCCTGCTGCTTGCGGTGCAGGGAGGAGAGGGCGGGGCAGCGGGGGATTCACTGGCTGGCTGGAGCAGCATCTAATAACCAACTCGCAAATAAAACAAAATAAAAACAAACCAACAAACATGAAAACACCAGACATGATACAGACTTATAATTTGCACCAATGTTTTTTTCGAAATTCTATAAAGTGAGCGCGAGAGCCCTCGGTGCACCTGCTTGCTGCTGAAGTCAAAGTAAACTTTAGCGTCATCTCCGCTACATACAGTCCAGTATTTAGAGAGATGAGACGATGAGGCTCCAGTTACAGCAGTGCAAGTAAACAAACAATAAATATAAGAAGAGTAAGACAATAAATATACACTTTAGGACTCGGGGTAAAGGGATCAATAACAATTTAAAATTTACAATTTACAGTTTGATAATTTAAAGTCTTGTTGTAAATCCAAGCCCATTATGTATTCATAATTTGAATCCTGGGTTGGTTCGATCCCAGATTATGGAAATATGGGATTGCTACTGGTTGCAGAATCTTTTCTACAGTCAATAGTGAAAACTTCTGTTTACGTTTGTCACTTGGCTATGATAGTAAACAGTAGACACTGATGTAGCTTACTGAATCTTTTGGACTGTGTTCAGCACAATATTAATTAGTCAGTGTCAATTGTTGATTTGTCCTGTTCTCATTGTATGACGAATTATGATGGCTGTTTGGTAGCCGTTTGCATAGTATGCATACTCTCTCTCTCTTCATGTGTGTGTGTGTGTGTGTGTGTGTGTGTGTGTGATAGATATCAATCCCGGTCCATAAATCCTGCATTATAAACACATTGGTTTTCCCTTTTCAAATTTGGAGGTCAAACAGTCCAAAATTTTTCTGTTTAACAATTTCTATTTTTGTTTATCAGAGTATATCACTGGCAGGATGTAGTAAACCGGATCAAAAGCATAACCTTTCAATTCTGGGTTAAGTTTGGAAGAACTAAAAGAGAGAATTGGATGAACTTTAACTTTCAGTTTTGCTGAATTTTTAAGAAAGATGGATCATGTCAAGTGATGGTAGTCAGTCAACTGAATTTCTTTTAGTTTCTTGAAGATAGTTGATGAGAAGCTGATGGGAAGTCTCATGTATTTAAACTCTAGCCCAGGGCTCCCTGTCAAGTTTTGTAACCGGATGAGTGAAAAGTCTTCAAGAACCTGAAAAGTTTGGAGCTGAGGGGTAATTTGAACTGTGTTGGTAGATAAGCAAATAAGAAGCCACAGGGAACTTCCTTAAAAGACATAAAACACAAACAGCTTAATGAGATCGGAGTTTAATCAGTCTGAGGTGGAATCTCCGCTGTCATTCTAATGAATATAAACCTGCATTGTCTGTTTCCTTTTCGTGCCCTCTCAGTGCAGATATCTGCGGAGTGACAACGACCACATGCAGCTAATCTTCCCTCCTCCGCGCACACACAAAAACAGCTCCTGACAACCACAACAACATATGGTGAGCGCTAAGCTGCCGTCGGGTCACAACAGCAGAGCTCGAAACTCTGAGAGCGGCGCATACGTCGCTGCCCCGGGTTCTCTGCGGCCGTCAGAGGGGATTACCAAGGAGCTGCACTTCATCGAGCTGAGACTTCTAAGTCAATACAATGACTGACACAATGCAAAGAAGTAATCCTGTTTTTGGAAGGTTTGCGGGTGCTCTTACGTGGCTGGTTTGAAAAATAGGAGGCTTAAGAAACTGTATATTGCAACCTTTGAAGGAAAGACAGTTTAAGCAGTTTGAGGTCAAAGCCAAAACTTTGTCTGGAATAAGTTTGAAGTTCAATGAATCTCTTCATGTTTCCAGCAGCTGAGCACATTTTGACTGAATAGAGAGAAAGCAACAATTTCACCCTTTGGAGAAGCTGGAAACAGTGAATGCTGGCTGAGTGACCACAGGGACCTCCCCCAGCTTTATTTTCATGTCCATGCAACAACGGACAGAAATGACGCTGTCCTGATCCCCTGTAGTAAAAACTGTGTTGCCAGTGTAAATATAGCTATATACAGCTAAATAATATATTCATAGGTACAGAAACAATTTTGTGCTAAAAGAACAAGAAAAAAGAAGGAAAAGAAAAGAAAGAAAATGCACCGAGTGGTTTGGTCCACTGCCTGTTATCCCCTAACTTCTTTACAAATGATGTTTGTTAATAATGGCTTCTTGACAGCCATCCGTCCCACTGAGACCATTTCAGATGAGACTTCAGCGAACAGCAGACGGATCAACTTAAGGTCCAAATGCATCTCTCAGGTCGTGTGTCAGAGAGCTCGATCCCAGACTATGGAAATATGGGATTGCTACTGGTTGCAGAATCTCATCTCGATATTTGATGAAGTCTTTTGCCCAAAACTCAAGCCACTGTGCAGTTTCATTTTACTGTGTACCTTTAATCCGTGTGGTTATTTATATTTCTTGGACAGTAGTCGGGTGGAGCACACAGCATTTACTTGTATATGTACAATGGCAGTAAAGAGCTATTCTATTCTATTCTGTCTGCACTGAGATTGTCTCCAGTGATGGCAAGCATTGGTTTTCCAGTGAGGGAGATGTGGCAAACACCATCATACTGCCTCCACCAAAAGCTTTCCGCATCTTTACTGCACTTTGACCCTACGATCTAACTGCTGTAGGCAGAAGTTCCTCCACATGTTCAGGTTCCAGCATATGTGTTGCAGATGCCAGTGCCACTGGGCCTGACAATGAATAGCAGTCATAACATTCTTAAGGGCCCTCAAATGTAGAAACATTATAAACATGAAGTATGACCAACTACACCTGTGCAACATGCATGTTTGCTGACAGTCTTCATATAAGGGATACAGAAGTGTCCATTGCAATTAAGCACAAACATATGTTAGGAGATTTTTGTACTTTGCAAGCTACTGTTTGAGGATGCAGAAAAGTGCTTCTTTTCACACTTCTATATCTATGTTTTGTGGTGGTAAGTCGTGCCAACAAACATGTAATAGTAGAAGTAGAATAAAGAGTGTTAAGTGATCTAAAAAAGATGTATTTGTGATAGATTGTAGAGTGACTTTTAGTGTCTGTTAAGTCAGCATGTAGAAGAACAGCCGGCGTTTTAAAACTGTTAATGTTAAACACTTCTCATCATATCCAGGAGGAGATTTGTTCATCGTGTTTTTATCCGAAGATACTTTGACTCGAGTTTCGCTCAGAGTAGCTTACAGCAGATGCCGTGTGACTGACAGGCGGGTTAATCAAGTTGTTTTTAATCTTGCTGAAAATCTCCCCGGCCTTTTCCTATTATCATAATGAGCTCTCGTGTTTGTCTCAAGTCCTCACTGCGGCAGCTGTTAGAGCGTTCACATTGGCGCAGCGAGGGATGGAGTGCACTTCCTGTCGCTGAAAGGCCACAGGGTCAATCTGGGGAAAACAGTTGCTGCTGCAGGCTGCTAATCAAATTTTAATTTCAGCTTCAAATCAGTGAATCTGACAGCGTTTTTGGCTGGTTGCAGTGAGTTTGTATTTAAAGTCTTCAGGTTTGTTACATTGAGAAGATCTGCCGGTAACAGTGTACAGGTGAGAAAATATAACATGACTTAAACCTGCCACAACAATGACAAACACCATTTGTCAATCAGGTGCTGCAGTTTGAATGTTTTATCCAAGTGTTCGAGATTTCTGTTTAAATGAGGTGCAGAAAGCCGATGTGTGCCAATGTGAATTCACATAAATGGTCGCAAATAACCATTAAAGACATACTTTAACTCAAATGATCCTCTTTATCGTACATTTTTATCTGTTTTGATGTGAAACGAGTCCTCAGTTACCCACACTAGCATAAAAACTAATTAATCCACCTTGCTGAAAACCCGCAGATGGTGTGAGTGCACAGAAGGAATCGACCCTATAAACGTGCTTCTCTCAGCTCAGTGAAGCTAAGACATTCAAGAAGGGGCTTTTTTTAATAAGGCTGGAAAGTTATTAGCAATATGGCACAATTAATTTAGGTGTTTTGACTCAAAGTGGAACATTAAACTTTGCTCCAATGGAACAAGGAAATTAGAAATAAGGAAATTAGCTCCTGTATTGATTTCTTTGTGCTTTTTACTGAGGCTTAGACCCAGTGGTTCAAGTAACCTGAGGGCTACGACTGCAGAAAACGGGGTATGTGGACATGTACCTTACCCGGTTGATCTGATATCCTCGTGTTGGTGTTGTTCCCAGATCATCATACTAAATGTTGTTCCAGGATCAACATTGCAAGTGACCAATCAGAATGTTGTGACGTCATACTTTTGCGACTTCGGGAAAAACCGGCGTAAAACCAAAAACTGTACTAAAGCTGCGTGAAACCGCCTCTGTCCGCCGATCAACAGACCCTGACCCTGACCCTAACCCTAACCGTAACCCTTTAATAAACAGTAAGCAGAATTGATATTGTCCTTGCAACATTGGAATTTCATAAATGCACGAATGGCTTGGCGCGCAAAGGAATAACGTCACAACAATGTGATTGGTCACTTGCAATGTTGAACCTGGAACAACATTTTCATGATGGTCTGGGAACAACACCAACACGAGGATATCAGATCATCCTACCTTACCCAGTTACTTTGCTAGTGTCCATTTGGACCTTTCCCTTCAGGACTCCTTTAACTCTTGGCACAGAATCAACAGGTATTGTTCATGTTGACATGACAGCCTCACACACTTGTTGCAGATTTGTCTGCTGAACATCTATGATGTGAATCTCCTGTTCCACCAAATCCCAAATGTGCTGTGTTGGATTAAGTTCTAGTGATTGAGGAGGCCATTTGAGTACAGTGAACTCAGTGTCATGTTCAAGAAACCAATCATAATCACTGATTATTGACTGTTGACTGTAACCTGCGCTCTTTAAGTACAGCCCCAGTGGCCTAATGGTTAGGGCACTGGCCTTCTGAGTCAGGGATTGTGGGTTCGAGTCCCACCTGGGGTGTCCCAATGCATTACAGCCACTATCTGTTAGATCTTTTAGATAGCCACTTGTAATTGCAGGTTAAGAGTTTAAATTTCAGCTTGTCCAGCTAGCTTTAAAGCACTGCTCCAGTATGTGAGGAGTTCGCACAGGTCTAGAATCTGGTTGGTGACAAATGTGTTTTCAGGTGCTGGTTGTGAAAGTAGTTGTAGAAAGTTGCTTGCTGTGGATATTTGAAACTAGTTACAAAGAAACATATAGTGCTGCACCAAAAACATCCTTGCAAGTGATTCGGTCACTAGCAGAGTGGGTCACAGTTGACTGTAGTTTCTACAGAAAGCACCAAGTTTTTGCAAACTCTTACCGATCACTTGCTAAACAATTGTGAAGCTATGATGGAGGCAAACAAAACCAGAAATGGAAACCATTCACCTTCAGTTTAAAAGCTGCAGCTTTTCAAATGTGTTGGTTTCAATGGTAAGGCAAAACTTTTACTTTGAAGTGTAGAATGACATCAGTTTCAGTCAAACATTGCTATACCACCATTTGTCACTCTGTGATCCTATAATTTAATATTGGCATTTAGATGTCTTCAGACCAGGACTGAGCAGATTGGACAATGTTTTTTCGTGTCACATCAAAACACTGATGATGTGAATCTCCTGTTCCACCAAATCCCAAATGTGCTGTGTTGGATTAAGTTCTAGTGACTGAGGAGGCCATTTGAGTACAGTGAACTCAGTGTCATGTTCAAGAAACCAATCATAATCACTGATTATTGACTGTTGACTGTAACCTGCGCTGTTTAAGTGCAGCCCCAGTGGCCTAATGGTTAGGGCACTGGCCTTCTGAGTCAGGGATTGTGGGTTCGAGTCCCACCTGGGGTGATTTCAAATATGGTCAGAAACAGGCTTAGACCATGATCCAGTGGCCAATGGAGTCACTCTCTCCTAGAATAGCCAGCTTTCTGTTCTTGTTGGAATGGAAATTGTTCACATATACACTCACTGTACATGTCATTGCTAATACCTGCTTGGGTACCATTTAGGCTTCAAATCTCCCTTAATTTCACCAAATCCTAAAGGTACTCTATTGGATTTAGAGCTGGTGACTGCGGAGGCCGTTTGAGTACAGTGAACTCTGAGCTTTGTGACATGGTGTGTTACCAGAAGATGGTACACTGTGGTCATAAAGGGATGAACATGGTCAGCAAAAACACTCAGGTAGACTATGCTGTTTAAATGATGCTCAGTTGGTGTTAAGGCCCCAAAAGCGGGCAAAGAAAACACCTTCTACACCACTGCACTGCCAGCACCAGCCTGAGCTGTTACACATACTAGACAGAGCATGTGGAAATAGTACACATGACACACGCGATTTGTTTGGTGCCGTTTTGGTCTGCATAGCATATTAAGCTGGATAACTGAAGCCTGTATTTACAGGATTTGATTTAATTTATTTTTTTTGCTCATTTTTTCAAAGGAAATGCCCATGTGATTACCAAGCTTGATTATTTTTTTCAGACCCAAATAAACAGATCTGACCAATCAGATCAAAGCATTTGTACCTCAAAATGTGCACCAGCTTAAATATACAATGATATGGAAATAGTAAAATATTACTACATTACCTCAGACACACAGATAGATGCATCTCTGAAATGATTTCTCTGCCTCCTCAGATGTGATTCCAACTCTGCCAACACACGTCAAACTGCCCCACTGACATCCTGAAAATTGATCACGATAAAGCTTCAACACCGGGATCAAATCAAATTTTCCCTGCTCCTGGTTTCTACTGAGAATTGGATGAACCAGAATCTCAGTTTCTTTTCTTTTTGTTTAGAAACATCAGGATAAGCTAATCATCGCTTGATTTTGTCTTCATTTTGTTCATTGTGCGTCTTTGAGAGGGAATTTTCAACAAAAACACACCACGTGTGTGTGTTAGTCCCCATAGGGAAATAGTTCCTTTGCATTTAACCCATTCACCCAGTGGGCAGCCACCAATACAGCGCCCAGGGAGCAGTGTGTAGAGACAGTACCTTGCTCAGGGGCACCTCAGAGTAGCCGTTCAGTGGAGTCGAACCCCCAACCTTCGATCATGGGGCCACCACTCTACCTACTGAGCTATCCCTGCCCACCACGTTAGATGTGCACCTACAGTACACGGCAAGTTTGAATCCGTGCTGGCCTGAAATGGTAACACAGCCATAGGTGGGAGGGTCTCAAACCAATGTACTCCTACTGTTGGTGCCAAGCCAGGATAAAAGGGAAGGGTTGTGTCAGGAACCGCAGCCGGTGTAAAAATCTTTGCCATGATTGAATTGCTAAATTGCCAAGAATTTCCATACCAGATGCGGGATAGGGTGAGATGGAGTCAGACTCATAAAGGGGCCATCCAAAAGAAGAAGTAGAGGAAGAGTTGAATTAAACAGTTCAATGTAAGAGTTGGCACCTAATTTTAAAATGAGTGCAGATGATCACATTCAAACTACAGCAATGTTGATGAACGTGATCTCTTTGATGGGCCTTTGGATAAAATATCAGATAAACACAGTTGAGAAACGTTCTCTGTGAGGAGATCCTTCCTATTCGAACACACTGCTATCCCACTTTGTTCTACGCAATGGGATTCAAACCAGCAACCTTGACAGTGTGAGTGCCATCAGTTAATTAGCTATAACTCCTAGATTCAGACTCATAAATCATGTCATGCTGCTCACTCTGCCCGAGTATGTGGCGTTTGGCCCAGAGGTGAAACAGCCATTTAACCTTTATATTGAGCTTTAATTCTCACTTGGCCTTCCCGTCGTTTTCTGTGGTTCACCAGCTTAGCCAATTAAATGAGATTTACACCAGTCCAAACTCATGCTTTAACACACAAACACAAACTTCTGATGAAATTAAAGCCAAGTTCTGACAGTTATGCTCAAAGTCATCGACCTCGTAAAGCGCTACGTCTCGCTTCCTTGACGGCTTCATCAATCATGGCTGATAATTGTGATTGATGGGGGAGGAGCTCGGGCAAATGAAGGCCAGAAAACATTTAGCCAAGTGCAGCCGGGAGGAGTGAGATTAATGGTGATAAAAGTGACTGAGCGAGGGTGAAGGTGCACCGCGCGGCATTTTAACACCAGTAAATCATTGGTACATTAATGCAGAGATGTCGGTGTAAGTACTGTAAACAAACAAGCAGCCTGTCGGCCTCTGCTGCCCCTGCTTTCCATCTTTTTCTGGGCTGGATTCAAAGGGAAACCTGTTGGTTATTTTCAGAGCAATAAACATAACAAAGAATAATGTTGCTCAGGAACATGCACAGCTGGATGTTTAAGACTTTCTACTATTAAAAAATAAATAAGGATCCTTTAGAGCAAATGTCTCTTTTTCTAATTATGTTTTAGTTGCTCATGATTGCAAAAAGAAGTGATTCAAACAGGAGATGTTAACAAGAAGTTAGTAAATGAAATTATTTAATGTCCAAATTTGTGGCAACCTGTGTGCTCATTACTGGGAGGTTTAAAAGGATTAATTTGATAATATTGGTTAATTAGAGAAAAAAAACATGACATCATGATTATTTGTTTCTGTAGATCTTTTAGTTTTCTTCAGAGAAATAACAACAGTGAATAACTTTTAAATATTCCAGAATCATCCATTAGGATCCAGACTCATAAAAATGTAACTGTAACATAACTTTATATCAACACTCACAGATGTTTAATTAGGTGCACCTTGGTAGTATCAGGTTGGACCCCCTCTTTCCGTCAGATCTGCTTTAATTCTTCATGACACAGATTCAACTAGTGCTGGAAACATTCCTCAGAGATTTTGGTCGATGCTGATGTGACAACATCACACAAATGTTGCAGATTTGTCGGCTGCACATCCATCTGTTCCACCAAATCCTAGAGGTGCTCTATTGGATTGAGATCTGGTGACTGTGGAGGCCATTTGAGTACAGTGAACTCTTTGCCATGTTGAAGAAACCAGTTTGAGATGACATGGTGAGTTATCCTGCTGCAAGCAGCCATCAGATAATGCCATCAGATATTGGTACACTGTGGTCATAAAGGAATGGACATGGCCGGTGAAAACAGAGAACTGCTCAAACGCAGCCCCAGTGGCCTAATGGATAAGGCACTGGCCTTCTAAGCCAGGGATTGTGGGTTCGAGTCCCACCTGGGGTGTCCCAATGCATTACAGCCACTATCTTTTAGATAGCCACTTGTAATTGCAGGTTAAGAGTTTAAATTTCAGCTTGTCCAGCTAGCTTTAAAGCACTGCTCCAGTATGTGAGGAGTTCGCACAGGTCTAGAATCTGGTTGGTGACAAATGTGTTTTCAGGTGCTGGTTGTGAAAGTAGTTGTAGAAAGTTGCTTGCTGTGGATATTTGAAACTAGTTACAAAGAAACATATAGTGCTGCACCAAAAACATCCTTGCAAGTGATTCGGTCACTAGCAGAGTGGGTCACAGTTGACTGTAGTTTCTACAGAAAGCACCAAGTTTTTGCAAACTCTTACCGATCACTTGCTAAACAATTGTGAAGCTATGATGGAGGCAAACAAAACCAGAAATGGAAACCATTCGCCTTCAGTTTAAAAGCTGCAGCTTTTCAAATGTGTTGGTTTCAATGGTAAGGCAAAACTTTTACTTTGAAGTGTAGAATGACATCAGTTTCAGTCAAACATTGCTATACCACCATTTGTCACTCTGTGATCCTATAATTTAATATTGGCATTTAGATGTCTTCAGACCAGGACTGTTATCAAATAGAGGTTGGAGCAGATTGGACAATGTTTTTTCGTGTCACATCAAAACACTGAAGTTGGCTTTGGCACCACCATCGTGTTGTTCAATGAAAACTCAAACTTTCAGAATACTTTGGTCACCCAGACTAAATGAGATGTTTTGATGATGGCATGAATTACAATAGAACTTGAAGAGAAGAACTTAGCAAAAAACTGATTAAATCCAAAGTGCCAGTACCACTGACAAATATGTATTAAATTTTGGTATCACCAACATAAGTAAGCAGCTTTTTTTTTTTAAACTGACACCATCTAAACAATTTGTTCAAATTAATCCAGTTAATTAATAAAGTTTGCAGAAGTCGTAAGAGTTCATTTAACTCACAGTTTTAATGTGGTTCAGGAACTTTTGAGTGTTTATTAGCTCCTTCTTGGCTTCTTTTGTGATTAGTTTGTGCCCTTTCTGCAGTCACGTTGTTAAAGTCAGCTCTTCTACTGCATCAAACTCCCACTGCTGAGTCACCAACTGACAGCTTTCAAGTCGGACTGTCACTGGGATTTAAACCATGTTCGTACTAATCCGGGTAATCCATGAATCTTCTTCTCTCTGTTTTGACCCTCCGCCTCTTTCATAACAGCATCTCTTTCCACTTTTTAAGTTCATAAATCTGAAAAGGGATGGTTTGACAGGCAATTTAGCTCTTCTGGGGTAACAGGGAGATGCTTGTAGACACTCATTCATATCATTGAGAAAAACAATTGTACCATATTTTAGTGTTTTGTTTTTGTTCTTTTTACTGTAAATGATTTTAAATACTGTTTTCATTGTTCCGTGATATTGTTAGTGAGGAACATGTTGCAAAATTTCCTCAACTACAAATGAATTAATTTTAGTCTGGACCACTACAGTCAACATTCATTCCTATTAATGGGTTGCAAAGTGGCTTGCAGAGGCAGCAGCAATCATGGGGAGACTAAAGCAGCCTAAATAACCAGTCTTAAATTAGACCTGCACATTGGATGTGTAGAAGGGTGTCAGTGGAGCTTTCAGATAAGATGATCTGCCACGACTGTCTTGAGCTGGACTTCACAGCCTGACTGAACTAACATTGTAGTGTGAGAGCAGATGTTGATTACATGATGATCTCACGCACAGAAGCTCTGGCTCCGAGCACAGAAGCCACACCCACTTAGTGTTCCAACCTTTAGAGATGCAACCAATCAGAAGAAAGTTGGCTTCAGGGACGTGTGGGTTTGTAGGGGGAGGAGCTACAATGACTTTAAATAGACAGTAGATGACTGATGACTGAGGGTAAAGGCCCAGTATAAGATTTTTTTAAAAGGGTCATTTTAAACTGTGAACCATCCAAACCTGCTCTAGCATACGATTTGATCCCAAGTGACTTGAATACCTTTGTCACTCTTCCAAGGTAGAAGCATTATTTCATGTGAACATTAAATTTCATGACCTTTATCAACTTCTCGGACTTTGTCAGGGTAGCTCATGGTTTGGAAAACTTTCTCGGCATATGCTGAGCAGCGTTCAAATCAGGTGCCAACATGTATATCAACATCCACGGGGCCTCTTGTCCTTAATGCATCCGTGGCATTTTAACGTAGTCAGTGATATTTACAGAAACAAGTTCAAACATCTGCTGCGGACGCGTACAAACAGGATTTTAATGCCAGCTGTGATTTATACCTGCACAATATCAACAGAATTAAAATGTCACAGGTGCTGAAACCAACAGAGGTCACTGACGTACATTCCTGTCTCACGTTCAGCTGGAAACTATCAGGTACTGAAGCCTTCAAATCACATTTACTTTCTGTGCAGTTTGAACGGCTGAATTGATCTAAAATTAACTGACTCATAAGCTTGGCTGACTCAGATTAATTCCCACCTTACACTAATGGAGTAAAGAACTGTGTGGTTATGAACATAAATTATGGATTACAATTAGGAGCTCATCACTCCCCCATTAACTCTTTTATCTTTACTTCTTCCCAGCCTCTTAAACTCTCAAGTGATACAGTTGGAAAGCTTTGGTTGCCATGGGAAGCCTGTGGACAGAGAGGGTTGTGGGTAATTGGTGTTGAACTCAAGTGGACACCGCTGAGGTTTCGGAGATAATGAGTTTACAAAGGAGGCCCCACAGAGAGGAGATGTGAGCGGGTCCAGCTCTATAGTGCTGATTTACATTACCGAGGTGGACTCTCTGGCCGAGCTCTGATTGATCGCAGAGTGAAGCCCCACATGAGATTTAGCCCCCAGCTGTAAAGTGTTTGCTTTTGCACTGAGGTAAGCGCCTCAGACCGCAGAGGAGCACACAGTCGAAGACAAATATTACCTTTTAAAAAGAAATGCAATCTTTAAAGCTGCAGTCATTTTCCCTTTGACATTTTTCAGCCCAGAATCTTCACATAAAGACTCACAAATCAATTTGAAACTTCATTTGGCGGCTGCTGGTAAAGAGAGTTTTATGTCTGTATTAAGTTAAACATGTATTTCATCTTTGAAAGCTAAAAGCAGAAATATTTGCTGGGTTATTATTTTGATCTGAATAGATGGGTAACTGTTTTTAATACTTGGATTAAGTCCTTGATTGCCTGAAGTCGAGAACCCATGAACATCACCACACCTCTCTTTAGATCCTCATCCATTCCTTTACCACAGCTGCCTTCAGTTGCTATTAACCCTCTATATTTCTATTCATGAAGCCGTCTCTTGTAGACCTTGGCAATGATACTCTTTTCTCGTCCAGAGTGGCTTGGTTAGATGGGAAGTTCTCAATCATGGAGATAATTCTGTCATCATCAATTTTAGGTTTCTTCTCCGGACTTTCCTTCATTTTGCACCAACATGTGAGAGTTCCAGTGAAAAACTATGAAATGCATATTCAACACTTGGAATGAACTCCTGAATCAACCAAGATTAATTTAACAAATAAATCTAAAATGTTAGCAGTTATATAACGAGGTTCATTGACTATCCACTTGTTAAGTGATGACATATAAACCGTGCATCCGGTTCCAAATTACACTGTGTTCATTAAGGCTGTTGCCTTTTTAACATGTTTAATGCTTTGATTTGAACAAGCCCCTAAAAATAGTATATTTTACTACATATACACTATATATACAGTATATTAATGACTAACCTCATGTCGGGGATGGATTATCTCAGGTGTTCTCCTCACTGAAGTTATGTTTGTTTTCAGCATCTTGTTCCTGCCATGCAATTGCATGTGTCCCTGACCATTGGGAACCCTCATGTTAACTTTTATTGCAGGTGGGAAAAGTTAGTATTCATCCTCCAACTTTACTATGCTAATGTAAGTATATGTTTTTTTAATATACTTTAATATACTTTAATGTACTTATATACTTATAATATAGTTATATTTCATGTAACTCTAGAGTAAGCATATAACACAAGTAGTCAATATGAAAGTATTTTTCTATTAATGGAATCAGTTATATCCATGCAGTCCTTACTCTCTGTGACGAGATTCAGTCCCATGTGTCTTTAAGATTAGATTACAAAAATAAATGGATTTATTGGAACTTGTTAGGAACATGTAGCACTGGCAAAGGAAAAAGAAAGTAGGAAATACGTCTAGTGTAAGTGCATGTACTTATAAAGTTATGGCCTTTCTGAGCTAAAGTGATAGGACATGTAAAGGTTGATTTAGCATCCAAATAATCAGCAGCACCTAATGAATTGATTAAAATGAAAGACAGGAACAGTTTTTATCCTTGAAACATTGAAAAGGTTGTTTATAAAGCATAAATAGCACCTCACCAGTCTGAGCCACAGTCTGTGTAAACCTCATCACACACGGACTCTATTCAGACCTATTTAAACTTTAAAATATCAAAATAGACACATTTTCTTCGGTTTTACAGAAATCTGCTAGTGTTATTTTGTCGGTCAGCTGATATGAAGAAAGGTGTTTCTTGAGCCCAAACAACTTTAGCAAGCCTTTCTTACAGCCTCTTAACCTTTAAATGAAACAAACAGGAATTAATCTGAATCTTCACTCGACTGCAGGAACATTGATAAATCTGTCAAACAAATACTTAAACATAGCTCTCTCTTATAAATGGGCATTTACAAGGTTATTCTATCTATTTACAGGGGATGCTTCAAAATGAATGGTGAGCTTTAGCTTGAACTGAGCAAGCTGCAAATGATCTGACACATTCAATAACAGCCATCCCTCATTTTCATTTTCCGAGATGAATCTGCATCTCTTGAAGCTGCTGCCAAAGGAGTATGCATCCATTTATGTGGGAAAAACATCATTACCCTCTGTTGCTCATGTTGCATCTTGACTGAGTGTCCTTGAGCGAAAATCCAAATCCCTTCCTGCTCGCTCTCTTTGTAAGTTCCTCTGCATAACAGCACCACAAAATGTGAAACGTGGTTGATGCAGAGGATCTAGGGAGAGAAATGGTAATCATTTACTAACCAGGGATTTGTGGATTTAAAGATTCAAAGGCTTCCCTTTCAACGTGGCATCATTTCATCATGTTGACAGAGTGGGTTTTGTCTGTATTTAAAATTGCAGATGGAGCTTTCAGTTTGCAATTGGATCAAAAGCAGGAGCACTTAAAAAAACTGAAAAACAATAGATATTTGTGGGGGGAGGAGGGGTTTCCAAATCTGGGTAGTGTCCAAACCTCAAAGGGATTGTTGAAATGCTTTATGGTTTGCTTAAATGCAAATTTACTACCGAGGAATTATTAGTAAATCCTGAAAAATGCTGCCTAAGGACAGAAGAAGCTACATCCACATTTCAGGTGTGTATTTGTGTGTTTGCCTGAAGATACAGGCCTTTAATCCACGGCCTTTCCATAGCTTCAACGGAGGAAATGATGAATAAGTAATTTCCTGTGAACAGGTTGTGCAGCCTCAAGTGTGGAGTCATCGTAAACGGACAGCTGGAAGCAAGAGAAACAGAAATGGGTTGTGAAAAAGAAGAAAGGAAGGGAACGTAATAGAACGAAGACAGCCGGAAGATGAATTATCTTGATGTCTCTGCAAAAAGTTTTATACAGCTGTAAAGAATTCCAGTGCATTTACAAGGCATCTGTTTGCATAGATAATAGAGTTTACTTTGTCTTTATTGTACCATGTGTCTACTATCGCCTCCTCTCAGGAATAATTAAACAACTTCTACAAACTAAACAAGGAAGCTTAACTGACCTCCAGACCTTATTTTTTCAAATGGCAATAGTTAACTTTATCATGAAGGGAAATTAGTTGGGATTGAATATTTCATATAAAAACTGTGAATTTTGCAGACCAATCTATCAACCAAGATCTCCTCCAAGAGATGTTGAGTCTTTTCCATTCAGAGATCTGAGTATAATTGTAGGGAGCACAGAGATCTGCACAATATGAGGAAACCCAGCCAACACACAGTGGAGAGCTAAGAGAGGAAGTGAGGAACACAAAGACGTGACTCCGGCCACGAGCTAAAACGTAGCTAAAACGTAGCTAAAACGTAGCTAAAATGTAGCTAATGTGCAAGTTCAAAAAAGAAAACCAGTAATCAGTCATCTGCCTGTTTTTCTGTTCTCTTCCTCACTACCTTTTCCTCACGCTGTCAATCTCAATACTGTCATCATTACTCTAGTCCAACTATCTTCTTGCCTGCCTTCTTTAGACAAATCAGCCTCCACTTTGCATCGTTTAAATCTGTGGTCTCTCTCCCTTTCAGACTCTCCTTTGTGCAACCCACCTCCTCCCCATCTCCACCTCACAGACACCTCAGTCAGAGCTACATCTTTAGTGTCTAGATTCTGGGGGGGCTGTCCTAAATCCTATCTGGTTCCATTTAGCTAAAAAGGGTCATCAGAGTCTAATCACCAAATACCAAATACATTAATTTCTCTATCTTATTCTCAAGGAATAAGACTGGATATTTCAATGTCCATGATGGAAAGTCACAAATTCATTAGTTTTGTACCAAAATGACCTGCAGTGCAAAAGCACTAAGATTAAATTTTTTTATAACAACTGATAAACCCTGCTTATTAACTACCTAAATAACAAATAAACATCCACCGCAGACTGTTTTGTGGTTTTATGTTTATTATGTAGTTTATTCGCGCACCGGGAACTGTTGAGTCATATTAGTGAACCGACACAAAGTGAGTCCAGACACTCCATTTACATTTAACCAAACCACAAGACTTCGTTACAATAACCAAAGCAGTGCTTGCTGCCTAAAACAGAAGCAGGAGCTTGGTTCTGTGAGCCCTCCATCGACCCCGACCACCAAGTCCAATGCAGTTCATAGATGTTGAACTTAGCAATTATGTAATTGCGTAAAGGAAATGCAAAAAAAATATTTTAGCTGGATGTCCATTAAAGAGAGCTAAAGTCGTGGAACAACATCTTGCATGTACTCTTTTCCACGAGCTTCTGTAGCTTGATTTAATCACTAATTCAGTGATTGTTATTTGTCATGCTGTGGGAAAAGTAAGCCTGTGTCCAGGGGTTTTCCACAGTCCATTCATTTTCATGACCCTATATATGCTCATTCATTCATAAAATTAGCTAGGTATATTTCCCTATGATTCTAATGTTGTAGTATTTTTTCATCCATCAGAGTATGAATGAATTTGAATGTTAGATAGGAAGCATGTAGAAAAAAAAGTGCTGGCTTGAATGTATAAAGTGCTTTGAGTGCTCAGAGTAGGAAAGAACCAGCTATATAAGAACCAGTCCATTTTACATTTTAAAAATTTTCAGTAATTAAAAAAAAAAAACTATTTTTCTATATTTATACATACAGAATTACAACATCTCTGACTATTTGGGAACACAACTAATCTTAAGAGAAGCTCTGCTGCCTTTTCTTTTTCTACTTTAAGCTCCTGCTTACTACATTTTTTCCAGGCATTCCTGTTTTTGCATGTGGCATGTGAAAAAACCAAATTCCTGGTGTTCCTTCCCATAACCAACCTGGCTGACAAGCAAACGCTCAGTTATTCTGATGCAAAGTGAGCCATGCTGATAGTGAAGCTCCTCGATAAAGCCATGAATAGAAGCCTCCTTTTCACGTCCCACAGTTCCCATTCAACCCACATGAATAGACGCGTCCAATCCAGCCTCGGTCTCTAATAAGTGCTGAACTACAGGGCAGCAACGGCTGCTCTGAGCGTGTCGTGTCCAGAAAACATTTACCTCTTCATGCAACTCCCAGCGTTCAGGGCCAGATTTCTCAGGGGTCGTCTCCTGTGTGGGAAAAAAACCCTCAGTGTTTAATTTTTGCCTTTAATGTTCTTGAAATGTGCAAAACAAACTGCGCTTTTAAAATTCCATTAAATAATATCTTGCACTGCAATCAGCAACCTTTGCAGAAAAACATGAGGTGCTTTTACTGCCTCCCAAGACAGAAAATAATCTTCAAGAGAAATATTTACCCTGCTGCAATATATTTATACAAATTAAACGATAGACATCAGCAGACCTCATGGTTGCCTGTTGTTTTTTGTTTTGCTTTTTATTTTTGCTGAGGAGTTTTACCTTTATCTATATTTAACATCCCTGCTGGAAAAATTTGCTTCTAGTCATGACTACAATGATTGCAAAGGTAGATTATCCATCCATCCATCCATCCATCCATCCATCCATCTATTCTTATCCAGTTCAGGGTCACGGATCCTCTAGTGCAAGGGTGGGGAACTCCAGGCCTCAAGAGCTGGTGTCCTGCAGGATTTAGATCAGGAGTGGGCAACTCCAGGCCTCGAGGGCCGGTGTCCCTGCAGGTTTTAGATGTGTCCTTGAACCAACACAGCTGATTTAAATGGCTAAATTACCTCCTCAACGGCTGTGTCCCAATTCAGGGTCTGCAGCCTTAAAGGCCGCATTTTAAGGCCGATTACGTCACCGCGACGCGACGAAGGCTGTCCCAATTCGAAGGCTGCTCGAAATGCGGCCCTCAAATGCGTCCTTAATTCCCCTGAATTTTAAGAACGTGGCGGTGTAGACTTCATGGCCCAACATATCCCAGAATGCATAGCGCGGCGGTGGGTGTGGATAATTTTGCCGAAAAAAAACGGCAGATGAGGGGCGCCCGAAGAGTAAACTTTAAATACTGAATATTATGTCACTTATTTATGTGCAAATGTTTAATAACGAAGAACATTAAAACATTACTGTTGGCCACATGTCGGCAAAGTTATGTGACATTAGTGACGTTTGTACTAACTTGGTTTTAAAGCCTTTACTTTAAAATATACGCCGTTCAATAGCTGAGCTTAATCTTACAGAGAATGATCAAAGCTCATGTAGAAAGAAACCAACAAATGAACAAAAGATTTTCTCCTTCATTTCTGTCAAACAAAGCTGTACGACACGTTTCCAGCTGTTAGTATCATGGTTGCTAGGCAACCTTTGCAGCGCAACGGAGGCTAGACCGTCCCATTTCACAAGCCTCGCACTTCCAGCCTTAGCGGTCTTTAAGTACGCGGCCCTTGAGGATCGTTGAGGCTGCGTACTTTAAGGCTGAAGACCCTGAATTGGGATACAGCCAACATGTCTTGAGGTTCTCCAGAGGCCTGGTAATGAACTAATCATTTGATTCAGGTGTGTTGACCCATGGTTATATGTAAAACCTGCAGGAAACTGGCCCTTGAGACCTGGAGTTCCCCAGAGCATCTCCCAGTTTTCACAGGGTGAGAAGCGACATATACCTTGGGCAGGTCAAAAGTCTATCACAGGGCTAAAACAGAGAGACAGAAAATCATTAAGATCTACAACCAATTTAAAATCACCATTTGACCTAACGTGAATGGTTTGGATGATAGCAGGAAGCCGCAGTACCCGGAGAGAACCCAGATAGACACAGGGAGAACACAGAATTCCACACAGAAAGGTCCCAGTCTGTATTCAAACCCAGATTACAGCGTTTTATTGGTAGAGGCTTCTACTTAAGTGAAGCAAATTACTATCATTTATTTTTTAAAGTTTTTCTACTGTAATTTTTCCCCAGGAAAATACTGTAAAAATCTCATGATGTTGTTTTTATTTTTACAGTATTTTTACAGTAATAGTGCAATTTTCCTCTATATAACCAGTAATTTGTGTAGTTTCTTTTGTGAAGAAAAATACTTCATCATATCTAAGAGATGACTGCCAATTGCACGAAACACTTCTAGTTAGCTGAAATCCTACAATGCATTGGTAAATTTGACATTTACACTATAGTACATTTGATCTAATTAGCTGATGTGGGCTCCCAGAATAAATTGCTGTTAAAAGAACTTGCAAAGAATATACAACCAACACCATGTGATTTTTACAGCGATGAGTTACAGCACATGCATGTTGGTAAAACGGCCATAGGTCTGAATAGTTGCTGTCTCTCTCTCTCTTTGTCTTAGCCCTGCAACAGAGACTGTCTGCAGGGTGTACCCTCTCCCCTCTTGCTCGAACAAGCTCCATTACCACCACATGGCCTGTTCTCATGCTGTCCTACCATGGAAGCATAGCATGAGTTGGGGTCTCTTTTTTTCCTCTTGTACTTTCCCCATTGTAGTGTACATTTCAATGTTTTTTCTCTGATTCTACCAATCTCCGACCTGTATCCCCATGTAATGTTTGTGCTATATGTGTAAGGGGGGGGGGGGGTCCCGTTTCACTGCAGGGCAACCTGCATGTGACGAATAAAGCTTTGATTGGTATTGGTATTGATTGGATGGATGGTCCTTGGTGCTTCCTTGATGACATGCAATTCAATGAAACACCAAAAGCTATGATTGGCCAAGGAGTTTGTCCAAGTCACTGCAAAAATCTTAGGAATCCAATCCAACATCTCTTACTGTACAAAAACTCTGTGTAGTTCAACTTCTATGTATGTTAGGACCCAAAAGAAACAAGCAACCAAAATAAGATCAATGTCGATCTGATTTATTCCATGTAAATAGCTAAAGTGTGTTTGCTTTGAAATAGATAGATCTGTGCCGCCATTTAAAGTGTTTCCCAAGGTGATGCACATGGAGAAAGTTTGCCTGGTCAATGTCAAAACTAGTACATAAAAAGAAACAAAACAGAAACATAACTCTAAATTCAAGGTCATCTTTCAATGCAAATTTCTCACTTTCTAAATCTTTTGGAGCATACATTTAAATAAAAAAGAAAACACACACACAAACAAAGATAAATGTGAATAATTCATTGTTCAAAAAACAGTTCAGATTCAGTTTCCTGTAGTGCATCATGTGTTTTGTCATGTGGAAAAAAATGAAAACTTCAGCCTGTATGATTTAACTGCAGTTATTCACAGTCTGAGACACTGAAAATGTTTTTTAGAAATGCTTTTTGAAATGTGAGGGTCCAAGGTGACTTCAGCCCGCTTTATGGATATCAGCATTGCATTGATCTCCAGTCACTTCATAGCTCGCCTTACAGATATCCATCGCACCCCCGTCGGCCCCTGACAGAGCAGAGTGAGAAAGCATGCGATGTTTGGTCAGATAAATCACAGCGCTTTCATGTTTCTGAAGCTGCTGCAGCATTCATCATGCACAGAGCGATGCTTTCTAAAGTCCTGCCGGTTGTTTCTTTTTCTTTTTTGGGGGGATGTGACCAAACTGTGAAATAAGACGTGAATGCGAGAACTGAATAAGATAAAGAACTCGTGAATAAAACGCAATGATTCATCCTATCTTCGTGTTCACATGTGAAATGGATTCACACAATTAGCATGGCGTGCAAAGGTACAAATATGACGCTTTGAGGTTTGAGTGATAAACTGAAGGCAGTGGATACAAATCTGATGGGGTTTTTTTCTGAGATTAATTGGGGCATTGCATTTTAATTTCCTCCCTTTCTCCTTCTCCAGCTGTTGATCTAATTAGCGGGCTTGTTGGAGACTTTGGGTTCTGCCTTTAAAAGCTCCCTCAGGCATGACTGCAGGGGGAGCAGAGAGGCAACAGGATACCTCACTGCAGCATGTGGGCGTTTATCTCTTCCACTCATCTCCTCTGTTCATAAAGAGCTCTGAGAGTCCAGTTTGCTCAGCTTTTTGATCAAAGTCAGATCTTTTTGTGTTTTTTTCCTCAGTCCACTTTATATTCAGACTGGTAAAGGTGTTTGATTTGATCTTTTGTGTGTGATGGTGGACTTAGTCTTAAAAGTAGTCAGTCAGTGGGCTTTGGAATAGTTTAATTTATGACTGGTATTTTGCTTGCTGGCTGACTAGCTGACAGTATCTCAATTACTGAGGTTTGGGATACAGAATAAATGCTATATCACTATATAGCATTTATTCTGAACTAACTAAAGCACAGTTAATTTTTTTCTGACTTTTCTGAATGTTGATCGCAATGTCACCCAGACCCCAGCAGCCACAGAGGGATTTTAGCTCGCTTACAATATTCAGTCACCAAACCATCTATGAATCGCGGCTCATTAGCAGAGGACCATCCTGCTCTATGAGTCATTAACCCATCAGCTTTATTTATAGACAGCCTCAGTCAGTGCTGATCATTACTGACTCCTGGGACAGTTTTATTGTGTTTATTGACATTTTATTCTCTATTTATGGAAATAACAACAGGTTCATTTTGTTTACTGAAAATTGAAACATGTGTTGGAACTAAATAGATGAAACTTGGCTTCCTTTTATGTCACATGTATCATGGACATGGTAAGGGTTAGTCAAGTGGCATGCCACATTTATTTATATATTTATATTTAATAATTCTGATTCATTTCATGATTATATTTATTATACTTTTTTTTTAAATTTTTTAAAATTTTATTCATTTTATTACTAATTTTCTTTTTTGCATTTTCTTTGGAATTTCTGTTTAATAAGATAAACTTTTTATTTATTATTTTTTAAAACATATTATGTTTTATTTTCTTTGTGCTTTATCATTTCTCTTCATCAGTTCTGTTTATCTTCTATTTTTTACAATTTAGAATTCATTTTACTACATTTAAGCTTTTTGAGGGTTTTATTATCACAAATTTGCCTCTTTTTCTTTTGATTCATTTTATCTAATAATTTATGTGTTTTGTTCCTTTTTACCTCTTAATTTTTTACTTTTGCCTAATTTTGATTAATTTCATTTTATGTTTAGTATACACTCTGCACATTCTAACTTGAAAGTTAAATGTAACTTTTTATTTAATAATATTTACTTTTTTAATTTCTAAATGTAATATTTATTTGTAGTTTATAGTTTATAATTTATAATTATTTATAAATATTAGCTTTTATTTAAGATTTTTCCATTATATTTAAGTTTTTACTTTGTATTTTATTATTTTACTTTTTTTATTTTTAACTATTATTGATACTTTGATTACTTTATTCTATTTCTTCTACTATTGTTTGACAGTTGTTATTTTCATAATCTATTTTTTAATTCAATTTCTTAATTTTTGTTTCAAACTTTTACCTTGTATTTTTTATTCCATTTTTAATTTCATTTTAGTTGTGAACTTTACATTTCTGTTTGAATATGTGACAAATCAGACGAAAACAATTTTCATTAGACTGCTTCAGTAAAGTAATAGATTACTTTAGTGTAGCCATCCAATGTGCGCATGTATGTGCATGTGTTATGGCCCCGCCCCTCGTCCTGACGTCACCACTCCTCTCCAGCGTCTGTCCCCAGTCCTCCGGCAGAGCGGAGCAGAGACGGACGGTTCAAGGGAGTTGAGATCGCCTGTAATCGTTAAAAACTTCTCGGACTAGAAACAAGCTCTTACTTTTTCTTCTCACTAATTTACCGTTTATAAAAACAAAAAATTGTTGTTTTTTTTTAAGGCAAATGTCGCTGGAAAAAAGGGGGAAAAGCAGAAGAAGAACCGTCGCGCGGCTCTCCATCAGCTCCACTCTTCACCTTCACTCGGACCGTTCTCTGAGCGCACGGGAATTCCAGCCAGCCGGGAGGTCAGTTCACATTACAACCAATTTTAGAATTACAGCCTCTGACTCTGTTTCAAAGTACTTAACCGCTCAGTTTAGTGGCTACCTCAGCAGAACTGTGCATGGAGACAAATTCGGCTTTACTCACATGATGATACACGTTATATTAATTTATTCAGTTGCGTTGCTTCACACTGACTTTTTATCCCCCATAATGACTTTCTATAGTGTTTTACTAATATTTAATAGCATTTTCTCTGATAAGTTGTTTTAATGGTGTATAGTGTATATTGTTATTTTATTTCCTCCAACATTTTCATGTTTTCCTTCGTGACCTTTTTGTCTTATTATTTTATATACTGTCTTTAAAGCGGTGGTTCAAAAGGAGAAGTTCAGCAGCAGCACAGTAAAAAGTGACTGGAAATGGCAATTTGGCGATTAGAGCTTATTGTCACGCGTGCACACGCTGTTATGCGCGTGCACGGCCCTCTCCAGCACCTCTTTAGCCCTGCAAGTAAGGTCATCTGATAAGCTCAAAATCCTCTCCCTCTCAGCTTCAAGGTTTAACAGGAGTGTTTTCCATGTTAAACACTTCTGCAAGAGACCTTTTGTCCTGTTTTCACCTATTCCTCTTCATCTGCTTGTCCTCCTCCTCTCTTTTTGCCTCAGCATCCTCCTGACACATCTTCCTCCTTTTGCACTTTTTCCCTGACTCTTCTCTTGCTGCATTCTCCCTTTTCCCCCTTTCTTTTCCCTCTGGTATTCTCCCCCTCCTGTTCCTTCCCAGCCCTGCTGCATCCTTTTTCCCTGCTCTCTTCTCCCACTTGATTTTGACTGCCTACTCTTGATCCATCTCTTTACTCCCTCAAGTCCTCTTTCTCTTCTCCTCCCTATCCTCTTTTGTCCTTTTATTCACCTCTGTCTTATAAACCTTCACTCCCCCTTTGTATCCTCCTCCTCTGTCCTTTCCCTTTCCTTCATTATTTCCTGTCTTTTCCTCCCTCTCATTTTCCTCCTCTTCCCAGCCTCCTCCACTGAATCTCAGTTAACACACCTTGCCACATGAACCAATCACAATTAAACTGACATCACGTTCATGCTTCCCACACCATAAAACATGGCATACTTAGTTTTTATAGTCTGCAAATTGGTCATCATGACCTCGTGGAACGGGTTGCTGCCTTGAAGTTAGATAATCGCGTTTTTACACCTGAAGCTCTTCGGGTTGGTGAGGAAAAAAGTCCAAAAGCAACCAATTATATTCTCATTATCTCCTTCCTTTTAAAAATGGAGCTCTGTCACATTAGCACATCCTCTATTATCACTTTAAAATGAGCTAAACTCCTTCATGGAATTATAAATGCTGCTAATGTCACCATTAGCTCCTTTTGCATTTTCCCTGAATAATCACTTTTCCCCATCACTCAACTCTTAATGCTTTGTAAAGCACCGCTTGGCTGTTTTCCTGCTGGAAATCGAGACATCGGAAGTGAGTTATAGCAATCAAAACACAAATTTAAGCGATTTGCCGCCCCGAAGCTGACCGGTTGACGTGTGCAAAGTGCCACTTCTTCTTAAACAGCCGTTTGCTGAAGAACCTCCTTCAGCGCGGAGGAGGAAGTGACACTAAAACTGAGCACTTAGCGAGCCTCGTTTACCTGGAAATTCATCCCGAGGGGGCGAGAGAGTGGCGATTGTAATATTTTATGGATGAATTTCTCCGGTGATGAACGGCGGCATTTGAGGGCAGAGCATTTCTGCAGACTAATGTACTTGACCACATGCCAAGAGGAAGGCTTTTTTATTTATTACTTTATTTCTGCGGGGCAGAAATGAGCAGGTTGGCAGAACGTGGTGCTTCTCTGTGTGCAGACTTAAAGAAAAGACGTTTTAAATGTTTTCTACAAAACAGAAGAAGTCCTAGTATTATGGTTGCCCATAATACTCCTTTATTTGCCTCGTCATCATATTATTTGGAGATTTTTCAATAAAGAGTTGAGCCTTTAATTTGATCATTGATGTTGTGCTGGCTCATTTTAAGCTAAGAGAAGATTAATTTAGGTAAATAAAAGATCCCTTTAATGTATTTAGCACACCGTGATATAACAATCAACTGTAGCCTTCGGTCTCATTGGTAGTTCAATCACTCGCCTTGAAGTTCAGAAAAGCTTACATTGGGATCCGCCCACTTTGCTTAAGGTTGCTGAAGATCATTGACTTCTTTTCCTGTGTGGATGCCCCCTGATCCATCTAGGGTTAGGGGTAGATTTAGCATTGTCATGTTTGGGAAAAAATTGATTATTTAAAATGTGGTTAAATTACAAGATAATCCTACTCTTAAACAGGTGGTTAGAAGTGACTCAGGTAGATGGACAGGTAGGTAAGAAGACTGTTTGGCAGACAGGCTGATAGACCGATAGGTGGGTAGATAGTCAGATGGATAGGCAGGTAGGTATGCAGAAAGAGTGATAAACAGGTAACTAGGCAGTTAGGTAGACAGATGAACATACAGATAGGTTTGCATATAGGTAGGTAGGTTGGTCGACAGATTGATAGATGGGTAGGTAGGTAGAAAAATCACACACATACCATAAAAAGTAAACAGATTAAATACGCAATTAGTTGCATATATATATATATATATATATATATATATATATATATATATATATATATATACAGGATCGAGGGATTACTGTAAATGGACTGACAGGGACATTTCCACTTACACTGGTGGATCAACAACTCAGCATCCAGAGTATCTTAATTATTCCCAGTAATAGAATCAGAATCAGTAAAAACAGAAAATAAATGGATGCCTTGCAAGTGTGATTCACTTCCACATTGGCTTCACTTTATACAGTCTTTACGATCAGCATTTTTTGGGGGCAGTTTAATTCCCTGTCCTTTCAGGCTCCTAGAAACATCTACGGTGGCCCACAGAGACCAATCATTAAACTCCTGTCCAATCAAACCAACTGAAAGAGAAGGTGAAACCACTAATTAGTGGTGACCGTTATCCTCATTCATTTTTAATTTCATTTGGCAGCATGCAAACTTCCAAGGACATCTTTGCCCCGGAGTTCTTGCTTCATTTCGACCACATCGCAGGTGTAAACACACGTCCCCTGGTGCATGCTGGGGGCAAAGCTGCATCGCCTCGGGCAGGCCTGGTCGCCACTTGACTCAACTCGACCTAATGTGTTTGCGTCTCGAGGTTGGCACTGAATTAAACCCGAGAGCCTGTTCTCAGTTTCCTGCAGAACAGATGAAAGAGCTGACATTTAGTGGAGCTTAAAGTCGAATCAGACTGGCTTTTTGATGGCTCCAGCTTCACTCTTTTGCCGAAAGAGGTGTTTATTTTTCACATTAATGGAATGTGGAGGTTTTATCTCATGTTTACTGTTTGAAGATTTAGCTAACAAGCCTATAAAGGTGTTTTTATTTCATCTTACTAAACTGATCTCCGAGAATTACAGCACAAGAGGAAGTGAGGAGCTTTCTTTGGGGTGCTTGATCTTGATTTAGGAGACTTTTAGTCCTGCATTGATCTGACATTGCTGCCTACAATAGATATTGTAGGTTAAGTTTAAGGCTTTGTTTTCCTGCCAGCAGATGTGTGCTGCCCATCAGAAACACCGATGATGGAAAAATGATAAAGTCTCCATGAGCATATGGCTGCTGGAAATAGTCATTACAGTTACATTCATCCACAGGGATTTGGACCGGCCCACTCTCGGCTAATTAAACTTTCGACTCCCCGATGTGCTCGCCGCTCCTGCGCTCCATCAGCCTGACCGAAATGTGTGGATAACTCGTAAACATTTTGACAACTCGCATGTGAATGCAATGCAAAGGCTGGCCAAGAAGCGCGCCGGCAGCTCACTGCAAAGCCTCTAAAAGATGCTGTTTTGGCATTTTCACTGCCTCTGAATTGGAAATTTATCTGCAAACATGAAGTAGAACACAAGTGGGAGAGATCATTTTGCTCTCTGTAGTTGGAGTTATTATTTCTGTATCTCCTCGGTTCTCAGAGGCGATCAAACAAGCTTGTTTCTCTCTTGTCCTTTTAATGACTTGTGTCATTTTCCTCATCAGATCCTAGATGGGGGTTTTTCTTCCCTGACAAAAGTTTGAGCTTCTAGCACTCCATTTTTCTCAGAGCTGAACCTCCTGCAGTGAACTCCCCCTCCCTCACCTGTATCTGTCAGAGCCATCCTCACCTCCCGCAGCATTTAGCACTGATCGTCGTGGCATTATATCAAAGAGAGGACACGGTATTTTTGTCTGCTGGCTTGTTATTGATAGCAGCCGAGCCGGCTCGCTGAGTGCTCATTTTTGAACAGGAAGGAGGGGTTTTATTGATGAGCCGCACGCTCAGGAAAATTAAATGTCACCTCAAAGGAGTTTGACCGGCTTTCAGCGGGAGCTTCCAGGTGAACATTTGCAGCATTAAGCAATTCCCCCACTTTCTCTTCCCTGCACACTCCACATCTGAGAGTCCACCTCCGCTGCAGTTTTGTTTAATCTCCAGAGAGGCAGATGTGAAAATATCAGCAGGTTTGCAACGGAGCAGCTGAAAAACTCAAGGATAATAAACACACGCATGAACCAAAAGACTAGAGGAAGTTTTGGGGTTTTTTTTTTCAGCTTTAATGGAGATAAAATGATTGTTCATTAAGGTAGAGTACTTAGTGTTTGAGCCACTGTAGTAGAGCTGAGCACAAAAAGAATAACCAGAGAACATTTCAACCTTGACAGTGGCGAGGATGCAAGAAGCCCTGCTGCTCAATATGCTACTGCCCAGATAGATAGGAGACAATATGCACCCCCCTCCCTCCATCACCACCTTCAGAAACCATGGTGGGTATTGGCAGCCTCAAAGAATACAATAGGACGATCAGACTATTGAAATCACCCAACCCTACACTGCAATATCTTTTGTTCGCTCGTTCCTCTCCTTACATTCATCCTTCTTACTGGCACTAATCACTGACTTGGTTTCATCAGTTTATACTGTACTCTAGTATTCAATTGGGTTTTTGTCCCTTATTCCCAGTGAAATGCTGGCGTGTCTTAGTCCACCCCAAGAGTTTAGCTTTGTTTTCTCTCCTGAGAATCAGGCTAGAGATGCTTTTTTATCCTCTGAGATTACTAGGCAGTCTTCTTCTTGTTATAGTTTTGCTTTTCTGTCTTAGTGCAGAGTTTTTAAAACTTTTTTGTGCCTAAGGCCCATTTTCACAATTTCAAGACTTGCTTGTATTCATATCTGCACAAAATATCCTCAGATCACATCAGGTTTCAGGGAGAATACTGGAGCCTCTTTTTCACTGGAACCTATTCAGTTCGGCTCAACTCGACTTGGTTTCAGTCGTTTTCCATTACAATTGTGTGTGATGTTTGATGATTGAGAGTCTGGCAGATCCTATGTGAAAAAGGTAGGTTATTCAAAACATTAGGAGCCGCACCTGTAAAACCTCTGTCATCTCTGCTTTTGAGCCTGGATCTTCTGTTGTCTTATGAAGGCATCTTTGACTGCCCTTTTGCCAGATCTGGATCCAGCAAGATGCCTTGTCGCCAGTCTACTAGCATTTACCTTGCCTCCATCACCTTATCCAACACTTTCACACTGTTCGCAAATGGCATATCTGCCTCTGGAGTGGGATCTAGCGCTCTTTAAAATACATTTTTCCACACGGGGATTTTTACTTTGCAAGTGCCTTTTCAGCTTGTTTGGCGACTTCCTCCATGGTCTGAGAGCTGCTGATGTCACGAGACAGAAGTTGCATCGCCCTCTGCTACCAGTTTTTCTCCTTGCTTTAGGTGGTGGGACTTGTGCACTGGTGGTTAGTCGTGGTTTACTCCACAGAAGTGTTCATTACTCCTCACTGTCAATCAGCGGCATTGATGTGTCACACTTTAATAAGTCCTACCATGCTGTAACTGCAAACAGTCTGGGTTTAGCTGGACTTCCCCTAGAAAGGATTTTTAAAATACTAGAAACTGGTTGCTTCCTTGCCTTTTTTTGCAGTGTTATATCAAAATTGGTTGAGGCAGGACACTCAGACACAGCTGCATTTGGCTCAAAGCACACCATTTGGGAGATCCTTATCATAGGGTGTAGTTGGTAATGGCTGGTTCCCCCCTTGTGCTTTAGAGCGCCTCACAGTCCCTGATTTAGAAACTAGTCATAATCTGAGGCTGAAAACACCCCTCTTTGCTTAGAATAATATTCTGAATTCTGACTCATTCTCTTAATTCTGATGCTTCCTGCTATCAAATTACTGCTTAGTCAGCAGTGTTCGGCGAAAAACTGACACACAGCCATGTTTCTGACAGGTGAACAATGGCTGTAGGTTGATTTAGTCGAACAAGCCCCTGATGAGTCCATCAAATCCACCTCAGCTTCATCTGAATACTTCCTCAGTGGAAGGTTATACAATAACGGCATGTAACAATAATCGTCAATGCCAGACATTGTTCAAAGAGAGCTGAGATTTTCACATAGTTGAAAATACAATAATTTCAAAAGGAGTAGGGACCTTAGACAAAGTACTCAGTGTGCACAGATACACTGAAGTTGTGAATATCACAATTTTACACTGAGGATTAACCTCCAACCCAGATGAAGCTCAGTTTTTGATGCTTTGCTTTTGGTTTTCTTTCAGTTTGCAAGCTTTGATGCTGCGTGATGAGAGGGAAGACAGTTTTTAGAAGAAGTTTTATGTTTTAAACCAACAATTTTGTCCTCCAAAACTAGTATTGAGCCCTCTCAGGAACCTCTTCCAATAGTCTTTTTGGTTGAGCAGCTGCTCAGAGGAAGCAAAAAGCTGGTGTACTCTCAATAATGCATGTCAGTAGCTACTAATAATACTGCAGCTAATTTGCTGTGTTGTCTTTAGTTGTGCGTGAAAGCTGCAAAGCATTACTTTATGAAAATGAGCTGCATGGAAATCCACCTGCACACATTACAGCTCTAATAATGACAATCAGTGAAAGGCATTTTCATGGCGCCTCCTGCAGTCTGTGTTGCTTTAATCAGATTAAAATGGCATCATTAGTGTGCAAATGCAAATGTCCCCACTGTCGCCGCTCGCCACATCCTGCCGGAATAATAAAGTCTCGTGGGACGTTTTTGCTGCAAAACAATTTCTTGCCGCCCCTCTAATCAGATTATAGTCCTCTGTTGCCTGTGTGTTTTTCAAATTTAATCACAGCTCATTTCTGACAAGGAAGTTGGTAACTTGCTTGATGTGGTCTGAGATATAAAATAAGCACTGTGTGCAAACAGCCTCTGAGATTGGCCCGCAATTTTTTGCATTTCTGTATGTGTATGTTCAAAAATGCTACATGTCCTGAAGTATGTGAACAGAACTGTCCAAATATTTGATAATTAAATCAGTCTTTGTAGTTTTTCTGCATTTTTGTGGTTTTGTCTCAGAACAGGATTGAATGCAGGTATATTTTAGATATTCTCAATACTAAATGATGCCACCAGTACATAACAGACGCTTCAGTTTACAATTTTGTTTTGTTATCATCCATCCATTCTGTACCGCTTATGCATTTAAAGGTCGCGGGGGGTCGCATCGATTTAATCAGAGGTTTTGTAATATTGGATTGCAATGTGAATATGGACCTGAAGCTGCATTAGTTTGGTGTAGAAAAACTCAACCACTACCTTTAGCCCACTCACACAACATAAGCTGTAGTTTCTGGCTAGTGTGATGACTACAGTTTCTTGGACGCTGAGTACTAGCTAGTTGTGAAACTCTTCCATCCATATTCTACCACTTATTGATGTCCAGGTCACGTGGGTAGCTGTCTAAGCAAAGAGGCCCAGCCTTTCCTCTCCCTGGCCTCCTTTAGTTCTTCTGAAGGGGAATTGAGGCAATCCCAAGCTGGTCAAGGGCTCACCTCAACTCAGGAAGCACTCAGGATTCATTTAGTCAGATACTCAAACCGACTCCAATACACTTTTTAGTGTATTGGAGTAAGGACTCTACTCTGAGCCCTCTCAAACGGTTGAGCTCCTCACCGTATCTCTGAGGGAAAGCTTGAAGGAAGCTAATATTGCCACTTATATCTGTGAAGTATCATTGAGCTCATTCTTTTGATTGTGGCTGTATGACCGGTCAGCAAGACTCCTGATATACAGTAACAGATCGATTTAATTTTTTTCCGTAAATCCTACGTCTAAAGGACTCCAGATGAAATTATACACATGCACACTTGGTATTAGTATTCTCTATAGTCATTTCAATTGTATAAATGTGCATTACACCATTTCAGTTTTTTAGATTACTTGTTCTTTTTGTGCGTGTGTTATTTTTAAGAGACTCCTTATTTCTTTAAATGTATTTAACTCTCTGTTAAATGAATATGTTACAACACTACAACGCTTCATGAAGCACTTCAGTCAGTCCACACTAAGTTTCCTCTTTTACCAGCTCACTGAGCTCATCCATGTTATTGTCCAAACACCTCCCATTCCGCATGATGATCGCTGGAACAGCTCCAACTCTGAAACCTTGTTGTTTCCTTCTTAGCTTTTGAGGATTGTGTCTCATTTCATTTAATAAAGATGGGCAGGGGAAACATATCTCCAAGCTAGTCAGTGAGCCTGTTGAGTTAGTTGCTAAGGGGACAATAAGTTTGCAGTGTCTTTTCAAAATGTTGCGCCATCTGTTTGTGTCTTGTAAAGGGTCTAGATTTAAATCTGGGTTGGAAAAGGTTTTTACATCCATGGTTTTGAGCAATCAGCTATCACATAAAGGATATCTAAATACTCTTTGTCTTTGGATTTGTGTGTTCTTTTTGTAGTTTGACTCGCTTTTTAGAAATATCTACTGTTTCATGCTGCAAAGTTTTGAGGATTTGGAAGCGATAGAGGTGGTATAGCATGCAAAGAGTTTTCTACACTCTGTTATTCCTGCGAAGAAATAAAAGTGAGGTTCCCTTGTTCTTTACAATATGTTCCTGACCTTCCTCACTGCCACTGTGACTCAGAACTTAAATCTGTTTTGGATTTATTTCTTTATTGCTTTTCAATTGTTCTCATGAATCACATCTCTTTTTCTCCCCGACTTCAACACACTTGCTCTTTGCATTGATTCAGAAAAACACTCCCTGTTCATGCTGGGGCTCATTTCTTTGCCAGCCTTATTTTCTGCTCCTGCAGCTTTGACCTTTGACTATGCTACTGATGTAGAAAATTAGCATTGCTTCTGGAAGTTGCACCAGATTTACTTGAATGCCTAAGTGAGTGTTCTTGAATGTTTATAATTGGCTGGGTGCTCCCATCCAGTCCCTAAATCCTTTATGTTTGTTTCCCATTCAGTTGAAAAGCTGCCGATGAGCCAACATTTTTTTTAAGTACCGGCCATGGCTGCCCATCGAATCATCAGAGTGACTAACAACAACCACATCCTGCCTCGATGTAAGTCTGAGGGGACGCTCATCGACCTCAGTGAAGGGGTGTCCGGGGCCAGTCTCAGCGATGTCAAAGGTCAGTGTCCAACTGCAGCCACGCCACTTTTGTGCAGTTGCAACGCGTTTGTTGCCCTTTGAGGTCCAAACCCATGATTCGTTTAAAAAAACGTTTCATTAAATTTCACTTGAAATCTGGAATTTAAATAATTTGTTTTAATTTTTATGCTTTTCATCTTTTTGCAGTTAAATTATTCAGCTAAAAATAGGTTTATTCATTTCCGAGTTCTTTCACTTCACTGGTTTCATCTCATTACAGCTTTGTTTACATGCTCCATATACGCTAATGAGGTGATCTAAATATAGTAAATTATGCAGTAAATTATGCGCTTCATCTGATCATACACACCTGAGAAAATATAGTTGGATTCAGATTATTAGAGACAAGCTTTTGGTTGTTCTGTGGGTACTGTGGCTATCTTATGATCTGTTTTTACTGAACCACTGACCCATTTGGATACAAGTCTCTCAGGGAGATCCAAAGTACGACTACCTAATTAGCTCAACTGGTTCATTATATCTGTCTCTGATTATGAGACAAGCACTGTTAACTACAGCACAGTGATTAAGTGCACTTACCTAAAGTAGGGCCAAACCAGTTACAAAACTCTTTGCAATCAGGACAACTACAGTGTAATCTCTTTTCCTTTTCAGTGCCTTCTCCGAGTGCCTTAAGGCTGGACACTTCAGCCTCCTATGGAGCTGCACAGGAAGTTGTTGCCATAAAGGATTATTGCCCGAGCAGCTTTACCACTCTCAAATTCTCCAAAGGTGATCGTCTGTATGTGCTGGACACATCAGGGGGAGAATGGTGGTATGCCCACAACAACACAGAAATGGGATACATCCCAGCCGCATATGTCCAGCCGGTCAGCTTCAGGAACTCTTCGCTGAGCGACAGTGGGATGATTGACAGTGCTGGGGAGGGGTATGAGGATGGACTAAAGGAATCTGGAGGTCTCGGAGAGTGGACAGCAGTGAGCCTAAGGCCCTCTCCAATTTACAACAACAGCCACTTTTCTGCAAACCCCTTTATCTGTCCCTTAGATCAAAACTGCAAAGAGGCAGATGTGAGACACTCCGCAGATCTCAATTTCTTTGATGCTCTGGCATCACCATCGACATGCTCCACCTTTAGTACTAGTACAATCGTGAACAATGGGTTTCACAGCTATAATTTTAACGGTACTAACCCTATCAGCCCCATCCAAGAGATTACACCTAACCTCCACAGGGATAATCCATTTTTCAGGAGTAAGCGTTCCCACAGTCTGTCTGAACTGTCCGTGCTACAAGCACAATCAAATGCAACCTTACCTTCTTCTGGATTCTTCACGGGCCTTAAGGCTCCGTCACCGGAGCAGTTTCAGAGCAGGGAGGACTTCAGGACTGCATGGCTAAACCACAGAAAACTAGCCAGGTCTTGCCATGACCTTGACTCTCTTGGTCAGAGTCCAGGATGGGGGCAGACACAGCCGGTGGAGACCAACATAGTGTGCAGGTTGGACTGTAATGGAGGGGTTGTTCAGCTTCCAGACACCCACATAAGCGTGCACATTCCAGAGGGACACGTTAGCCATGGAGACCACCAGCAGATCTCCTTGAAAGCCTTACTAGACCCTCCTCTGGAACTAAATAATGATCACTGCTCTACCATAAGCCCTGTGGTGGAACTCAAGCTCAGCAACATGGAGACCAAGTCTTTCATCACGCTGGAGATGAAGGTATCAGTAACTGTGAAGAGAGAGAGCTGTCACACTGCTGAAGTGGTTTGTGTTCGTAGTGATTTTAAAGAAGGGCCTTATACACCAATCCCTAATGCTTACATATACAAGGATACAGTGCAGGTACAGCTGGATAGTCTCGAGCCCTGCATATACGTGGCTGTTGTGGTTCAGTCACAGTACCTCAGCCACAATACAACTGTTTGGGACCACGTGCAGAAGAAGGTAACTTTGGGTGTATATGGACCCAAGCACATTCACCCATCCTTCAAGACAGTTGTGGCCATGTTTGGGCATGACTGTGCTCCTAAAACCTTGCTGGTAAATGAAGTCGGCCGGCAGTCTAGCTCAACTCCGCCAGTGGCCCTCCAGCTGTGGGGGAAGCACCAGTTTGTTTTGGGATACCCTCAGGACCTCAAGGTTGGTTTGTACTCCAACATGTCCAACTACCAGGTAAAGGCAAGCGAGGGCGCTGGCATGATTCGTGGATTTCAGGTAAAACTGGGGAAAGTGAGCAGACTCCTGTACATGATCACATCGCACAACCCCAGCAGTATCTCAGACTTTACTCTCAGGGTCCAAGTCAAAGATGCCCTCGATTGTATCCTGACTCAGTTCTGCGTCCAAACCCCACAGCCACCGCCAAAGACAGGCGCAAGGATTACAGGCCAGAGGAGGTTCTTGAAAAAAAAAGAGGTGGATAAGATTGTCCTCTCACCTTTAGCTGTCACCTCAAAATACCCCAAATTTCAGGAGCGGTGCATTACAAACCTGAAATTTGGGAAACTGATAAAAACAGTTATCAGACAGCACAAAAGTACCTATTTGTTGGAGTACAAGAAGGGGGATGTTATTGCCTTGCTCAGTGAGGAGAAAATCAAACTACGAGGGCAGCTGCGGACCAAAGAATGGTACATTGGATACTATCAGGGGAAGGTGGGGCTTGTCCACGCCAAAAACGTTTTGGTTCTGGGTAAGGTCAAGCCCATTTATTGGTGTGGACCGGACTTAACGACCACAATGCTGCTGGAGCAGATCCTGAAGCCTTGCAAATTTCTTACTTATATTTATGCGACTGTGAGGACGGTTTTAATGGAGAACGTTGGTAGCTGGAGGGCATTTGTGGATGCACTTGGATATGGGAATTTGCCATTGAATTATTTTTGTCGGACTGAGTTGGACAATGAACCAGAGAAGGTGGCATCAGTTCTGGAGAAACTCAAAGAGGAATGTACCAATATGGAGAATAAGGAGAGGAAGTCCTTCCAAAGGGAACTCATGATGGTAAGACAGAGTCATGGAAGTTTTGGTATTAATGTTACAGTATAACGATATAATGGATGATATTCTTGTTTGTCTATTGATAGATGGCTTAGACCAATCTTGGTGAAGCTAAATAGCTTAAAGGATTTTGTGACAGTTGGTGGAATATAACTTTATTTCTTTGTTTTCTGTAAACTGATTGAAACCTGAAATTTCCATAACTTACGTTGTTTTTGTAGTCCTTTATGTGTTGCATTTTTCAAGAACACAGACCGGTCATTTCCCACTCATAAACCTAGCTTGATTGATCTGCCTCACATAAGTATATCTGATTTTTATTGGCTTCATAATATAGACATTTGCATAATAAGCAAAAGATCCCTGATTTAATGCCAGGAGAAGACAAAGATTGTGGCTATCAGGGTGCTATTAAGGGTATCCAGTTTTTTAAAAATCTGCTAACCTGATAACCAGCTAACGAAAGCCCTTCCTGTCTCATGAATTACTACTTTTGTGGCAGTCCTCATTAGGGCTGCTGAATTATGGCAAAAATGCTAATCACGATTATTTTCACTGAAATTGAGATCTCGATTATTTGACGATATTTATTTAACAATAACAATGTATTGAATAATGACTTTAAAGATTGTCAAAAAATAATATAAAATAGTGTGCAAATACCGATAACAGTGCAAATGTTTGCAATATAAATGAAATGAAAAATGTAAACATTAATGTTTAGTGAACTTTGCAGTGTTGCTCTGTGGTGCAGCTACGACACTGTAGCTTACACACTATGTCTAATTGATCCACGTCTGACTCCCCCAACCCATAATGTTTCCACACCACTGAAGGTTTTTTTACCTCTCTTTTCAACAACGGCAGTCACTCTCCTCTCCAAATAACTTCTGCTTAGCTTTCCGAGCTTCCCTCGGGTCCTCTTAATCAACGGTTCCCAACCCCCGGGCCTCGGACCAGTACCGGTCCGTGAGTTGTTTGGTACCGGGCCGCGAGAGTTAAGGCTCAGGTGTGAAATGTATAGTTTTCAGGGTTTTTATCGGTTTTCAGCGTTATTTTGTTATCGTTTTGATCGTTAACTCGGTTTTCCTGGGTCTTTTCACGTGTGTTATGAATAAATTTCATTTTTTTCGGTACCGGTACTAGTTTTATTTTGTTGCATTTATCCGCGACACCTTAAAGGCCGGTGCATGAAAATATTGTCGGGCATAAACTGGTCCGTGGCGCAAAAAAGGTTGGGGACCGCTGCTCTTAATTGTTGTGACACGTGTTCGAAATGCAAAGAGGTGCGCTCGATTTGCCACACGGAGCAGCGTGAGAGTAAAGCACGAGGGAGGGGCTAATAATCGGCTCAGTCATTTTTAATGATCGTTGAAAGCCCAGATCGTAATCGAGATTAAAATTCGATTAATTGAGCAGCCCTAGTCCTCATCCTGCTGCTTCTCCAGTGAGTCTGTCATCCAGTTTCACATCCAGTTTCACTATCTTGCTAGTGTTGGTCCTTGTTGGTCTGGAGATCTTGAGGAACCTCCAGCAGATGGAGGACTGGTTCATAGTCAGCTACTTCAAGTTTACTGAGGCTGCAGAGCAAAAACAGGATGTCCAACTGCAACAACAGTGCTAATGAATTTGGAGTTTTGGACACTTGAATACCTGCCTAGGTATTCTGTTTGGCCAAAAAAAAAAAAGACTTGCAGGGAATGTTTGAAAATGCTCTTTTCTCAGGCACTGCCTTTGAGTGCAAGACATTTAAACTTGAGTGCCTCCCATTTTCACCAACGTACCATGGCCTCATTCTCCAGGACTGTGCACTCAACAGTTGTGAAACTCCATCCTTTTTGTCTACAAAAGGTGAGCTTAAAAAACAAAAATCTTACACTGTCTATTAGAGAATGAGGTCTTGTCCACAATGGGAAAGTCATTTAGCTACAAACGTATTCAGAAATAGTAATAATGCTGATGACAAGTTTTGGAGCTCAAGGTGACATCTTGAAAAAAAAGCAGCAAATTCTCACATTTAAGTTGGAGGAAAAATGGACACTTCGCTGCATAATCCCTTTGGAATAATGCAAGTTCACAATCGATACATTTTCCGTTATCAGAGCTATAACATAAAGGCGTGAAATGAGTGCCATTCCTCTAATCCTCCAACAGTTATAGACTATTGAAGAATATATTCAAGCTCAGCAATTCATGCACTTCATTAACATATCAATAAGTATGGGCTTTTATTCTGAAATGTGGCATATTACAAAGTGTGAGAGGGCTGTCAGTTGATTGCTGCATCATTAGGTTTGCTCCCCGTCCCTCTTCCCCGCTGTTTTTCTTTCCCTTTCTTTCTCCCCTTTCTTTCCCCAGTCAAGTCTGTCCCGTATTTAACAAGTGAAAATAAAATAAAATAAACAATAAAAGGTGAATCAAATAGACCATTACGGCAAGGCTGGGGTGGTCCATTTGGTAAAGTAAATCCGTAAGCCAAACGGGACAGGCAAAAAAAAAAAAAAAGGTTTGCTCTGTGGTGGCAAAAAGAATCATGTCTCTCAGCCAATCAGAAGAAGTCGCCATTTGATTTATTGCTTCTTTGCTGGAACAGCCATCAACATTATGTCTATGCACTACTGTAGTAGCCCACAGTGTGACACAGTCCTGGTGTGAACTGGAAGGATTTGAGAGTGCGTGCTCACGCACATGAATGGTAAACAACTCATCTTAGAGCCTGAGGTGGGCTCACAGTGGAAACGGCCATCACATGAAAAATGAAGGCGAAAATAAGGAAGAAAATCCTGTAAAGGGAAAGCACTGAAATGAACCTTAACATCTGCAGTTTGGGGTAGGAACGGCTCTGTGAGGCACATGCAGGGCGGCCTTGATGTGTTTTTCTTCTCCAACATTGCTGGCACCCTGGGGGAAGCAAAAGTAGTCCTGAGACATTTCCATCACCAAACGGCATTATTCTGAAAGTACTTCTGCGACTGCTGCTTATCTGAGCAGAGTTGATGAAGCGTGCACGCGCTGTTGCTACAGCTCGGTGCGACTGCAGGTCACGGCCGCCGGAGCAGGTTGAGGTGGAACGCCTTCCTAAATGGGATTTAGAAGTGTAGCTGTTGCTCATTTTCTCCTGATGCATTCTCCCTCACTGTTTTGTTTTGGGGTTTTTTTCCAGGGTAACTTGATTGTAGCTGTATGGCTGTAAGTCATATCATCAGCCCCATAATCAGCCATCCTGCAGAGGAGGAGCGCTCTTTTATGTTTCATAAAAGGCTTTTATTCTGGTGAATACCTTCAGCCCCTGTTTAGAGCTGGGCGATATAAGATTTTTTCATATCACGATATGTTTTTTTTTTCATTTCAGGCGATAACGATATCTATCACGATATAAGCCAAATAACTATATTTGTAAGATTTAAATGTGCCGTTGCTCACAAGTAAAATGTGAAATAATCAGCAGCTTGTTTTTATTTAAATATTTATTTCCCATAATAAGTTCAACAGGGTAGATGTACTTAAGGAACATGAGACTTTTTCAGATAAATAAAGGCAAATATTGCAAACTACACAAAAGGCAGCCGCTAAAGCGTTTAAGTTTCAAAATAGAACAAACAAATGGTAAATGGCCTGTATTTATATAGCGCTTTACTAGTCCCTAAGGACCCCAAAGCGCTTTACATATCCAGTCACCCACCCATTCACGCACACATTCACACACTGGTGATGGCAAGCTACATTGTAGCCACAGCCACCCTGGGGCACACTGACAGAGGTGAGGCTGCCGGACACTGGCGCCACCGGGCCCTCTGACCACCACCAGTAGGCAACGGGTGAAGTGTCTTGCCCAAGGACACAACGACCGAGACTGTCCAAGCCGGGGCTCAAACCGGCAACCTTCCGATTACAAGGCGAACTCCCAACTCTTGAGCCACGATCGCCCCACAGACTAAATTGTCAATTCCACTTAGAAACAAAATATTAATTCTAAAAATAAATCTTAGTTTGTTTTACAGAAGAACAGACAAAATTTACTAACTTTTGTCAATATCAAATAAACTGAGAACTAAAAGGAAATTCTCAATCTCTCCTTGTTGTATAGCTTAGCTTTTCAAACAGTTTTAACAGTTACTTTAGTCTGACAAAAGCCGAATGACGAATTAGCGCTTCCAGTCAGAGACTGAGGCTACGTCCACACGTACACGGGTATTTTTGAAAACGGAGATTTTCCGTTTTCGTTTTAAAAAATAATCCCGTCCACACATAAAGGCAGAAATGAAGGAAAACGCTGCTATGAACATGCCAAAGCAGCAGGTGGCGCTAGATTCCTAACCGTGAAGAAATGTTGGCCAATCAGAAGTCTAGAAGCCTCGGTGGGAAAAAGTAAACAAAGCTGGGGCATAGAAGCAGAACCGAGTCGTATGTGTGGACGGACAGTAACTGTGTGTATATGTAAGCATTTAAACACTGCAGAGAGTAGAATTAACAGTAACAGTATTGTAGAAATTCATTTCACTGAAACAATAACGTGGCGCACAGTGTGACGTCAAAAAATGTGCACACCTTTGACGCTGCCCGTATTTCTCGTCCACACGTAAATGCAAAAACGGAGTTTTTAAAAATCTCCGTTTTCAGTGACCAATAACGCCGTTTACGTGTGGACGAAAGGTGCAAACGCATAGAAAAATCTGAGTTTTCAAAAATACCCGGGTACGTGTGGACGTAGCGCATGCACCAGTTTATTGTATTTCCAGACTTGCTTTCGGCACAATTTACAGTGCACGCTACTCTGTTTTTTGTCAGACTTGAAATAGCCGAAATACCTTCACACTACGGAACTTCTATGGCTCTTCCGTTCGACAATCTCTCCGGCATTGGAACCATCATCTGTTTTCTCTTCGGTCACACTCGGTTGATTTTTCTCACACTCATTTCCTCCATTACCCGGGTGGTACGGTGGCTGGCTGCTTCCCAAACAAATACACATGTGCGGCTTGGCACTTGTGCTGTACGTAACAAGTCACGTGACGTGAAGCTGCAGCTGTGATTGGTTCGGCTCTGCGCTACGTAATTTGGATTGGCTGTTGTTTTTTTTTTTGGTTTGGTTTTTTTTAAGAGGACAAGAGCGGCGAGGTCTATCGCGATAGTTTAATTTTTCTATCAAGAAAAGGTTATATCGCGATACATATCGTTATCGTTCTATCGCCCAGCTCTACCCCTGTTGAAGCTTTCCAGTTTGCTGTGTGGACAAAGTGTGTCTTGGCTTTCTTATCTCTGAGCCAGACTTCATCCTTGACTCCACTAAACCTTTTTTTTTTTTTTTTTTTTTTTAAATCTTCGCAGAAAAATGAAACAAATACACGCACGTCTGTCACTGAAGTCCAGCAATTTCCTTTCATCACCAAGGACAGTTAGAAATGTGTCCCGCTGACCTCAATAGAAAGATTTGTCCACATGGTTTACAGAGTTAGACTGATGTATTATAAGGGTTGTTTTGTTTTTTCTGTGTGATCTAGCTGAATGCTGCTGCAGAAAAACAGCCTTTGACCTGTTTTGACCAACAACAACCTAAAAATGTCTGATTGCTAAGCTCTTTGAACTGAATTACACTTAAAGTCTCTTTGAAAACTGAAATCTCATAAAACTAGCCTGTGTCTCAGGCCTAAAAGCTCACTTTAAAAACATATTTAAAGATTTAAATAATACACTACCGTGCAAAAGTATTGAGCCAGCCTTGAGCTATTGTCTTGAGCAATAGTTTCTGGCTTTCTGAAGGTGTTTCAAGGTTTTTTGGGGACATTGGTTACTTTTTCACTAATTTCCAGTCCAGTCGTTGTACTTGCACATTGTTTGTTTAAGCCACTTAACAATTAAAAAAAAAATATGACAGGGGTGACATAGTGTTGTGTTTACACATAAAAGACAACTTGGCAAAGAACCTTTTTTAAAATTGTATCTTTAGGCACTTTGTCAATAGCAGCCTGTCACAAAAGCACAATTTTCACGTTTCCCAAGTAGCTGTTACTAAACAAGGCAAACAGGGGGGAGCTGAGGTATCCCAAATTACACAAGAACTGGAGTGAAAATCTGTGGCAACAGGTCTGATGGAGTGATGAATAAACATTTGATGTTTTTGGTACAGATCATCTTCAATATGTACAGAGGAGGTGAGGATCTAAAAACAGTGATCCCAAACACACTGCCAATGCAGTAAAATCATACCTGGATAGAAAAACACACAGTGGAGCACTATCAGTCATGGATCGGCCTCCCTGAGCCCGGACCTCAACATTATTGAAGCAGTGTTGGGTCATCTTGAACAGAACAAAAGGCAGAAACATCCAAAGAAGAGCTCTGAATGCCCGTCAAGAAGCCTGCAGAACTATTCCTGAAGACGACTTAAAGACGTGACAAGAAAGCTGCCTAAGAGAGTTTATGATGGTGCAAAGAAATTTAAAGAACATTTATACCTTTTAAGTACTCATTCATACTCTAGGTCAGTCTGATATTTAAATTTTGACTGTAACTTTTTGTGTTCCTCACTAGAAGAGGTTAAAGTCTTTAAGTTTCAATTTTCCTCTCTGTAAATTTTACTGCCTCTTTTTGCCCTCCACAGTGGATTTAAGGCATGGGCTTCTTTATAGTTTGATAATTCACAGGGAGCTGGTTGATGTTAATATGAGGTTAAGTATTGCTGAAAACAGCTGGCGGCAGTTGCAGCAGCTGGTGATGAACTGTGAAAACCAGGATAAATTAGGTTTATGTGGCAGAGAAACAGAAAACCCATCTCACAGATCCAAAATGATAGTAAATATTCCTCGTTTACATGCTTCAAATAATTTGTGTTTATGTATCAAAGAGTTTTTTTCTTCTCCTCTCACTTAAACCAAAACATGTTGTTGACTAACTCTGCATTTGGATGATGGTAGCGTTGAAAAACACGAGTCTGATCTCAGTCCAAGCATAGAAACTGCAGATCGTCTTAGTGCCGGTGTTGGTATGCTTGACACCCTCATCTTTCATCAAATAAATAACCAAAGAGATACTTTATCTGAGTGAATACAACTTTGAAAGTTTAAAAATTTACAGATGATAAAAGGTGATGAAGTCAAAATATATGTTATTGCAGTACTCATCATATCACAAAATGCTAAAAACTACAGTAATATCGTATCGTGGGTGAAATATTGCGATAGTATTGTATTGTGGTGTGCCTGGTGATTTCTGCTTCTATTGCCATCAGTGATTCCAGTGAGGAAAACATTAGGTGGGCTACACAATATGGAAGATAACCTGGAAGTTTGAATCTTTCTTGGCAGGCAGGTTTTTATATATATATCAATGAATGGACAGATTTCCAATATCCAAAATGTCTTTTCTTGTTTTGGACTTCAGGTAATCATAGCTTCTGTGGGTTTGGATAAGGTTTGGCTGCACAACAAGATGGCTCAATGAGTAGATATTTCAGTATTTAACCAGCTGCCTGAAGTGGTGCTTAATTTTTTATGTGCATTATACCGCTAGTCATTATCTTTTATCTTCCAGAACAAAGGCGTTTGACTTTGGTACTAAATTTACATCTTTTATGGTTTTGCCTCATAGCATTGGTTTTTTTTATTGGACAAATGAGACTGAGTATTATGATGCTGTCACCATTTGTTTGCCTAATTTGTCTGTTCAGTTGATGAGGTTTTATGGTGTATTTGTCATCATACCCTGAACACAGCTCATGGACTCCTTAAAACTATCTCTGGGCTTTATGTCCAGACTCATCTGGACCTTATTGCCTCCTGTTGTGAAAAATTCCTGCTGCAAGGTTTTCCCCAGAGAGCGGTGAATTGTGTTAATCAAGCTGCAGGAACAAAAGACCTGAGGCTTGAATTACCAGATCTTCTCCTCAAAGGAAAAAATTGCTCGTCTTATGTAATTGTTACTCAACAAAACACTGAATGAGAACCAGCGGCTTCAAAATCCTCGATTAACAAACAAGGCATTCATTGTTTTCTCTGGCTTTTACTTTAGCTGGACGAGATCTGCAGGAAAGAATGCCAGATCCACAGTAATCGGTGTGTCCGAATCAGGATACAACCAGCAACACAGGGATTATATGACTAAATATGTTGTGGGTTTCCTATAATCAAATTTAGGTCATACTAAAGGTCACTTGTGTATGTTAATGACTTCCTTGGACAGATGTGTGAGGAAAGCAGGATGAACAAAGACGGGTTAAAGATTGATGATCGATGATGGGTACAAACTCTGGAAGTAAGTATCTACATCTTGATGGGATGTCATTGGTTCATTGTGCTGCCCTGTGGTTTCTGTTATAAGAGAGGAGGATGGAAATTATCCTTTGAGGGAACAGTGTGAGAGCTGATAAAGTGAAGAAGAATTTTAGACATGAGTTGGTAAGAACAGGTTCCTTAAGTGGAACAAGTAAATTTAAAGTTCCAAATGATCTGATTTTTGATAATAGCATTTGAAATAACCCTTCTGAAATGTCACATTAACATGATTCCTCTTTATAACTGAAAAAGAAAAACACTCCACGTAGCTGGTACGAGGGGTAGTGGAGGCTCAAAAAAACACCTGACAGTTTGGAAAAAAGTACATCTTTTTACTCTGTGGTTGGTTAGGCATCAAAAGCATTGCGGTTAGGGTTATATTTCAGCGTAAAAAAGAAGATTCTCCTCGACATCAAATGTTTATTAAAAGTTCTAACTCGTGTAAAGGTGACAATACTGGTGCACGTTTTACATACCCTAAAGCTTGCTTGACTTTGAAATGTAACTATAGGCTGCAACAGCTTGCACAAACAAGTGGGACTGCTTTCTGCTTCACTGATTGATGCCTCTCGTGTCTGTCAGTAGATAAGTGGTGAGGCTTTTAGCTTAACCTTTAAAGAGCCAGCCTGGCAAATTATAGCACACAGGTATTCCAAGTCCTTTTATAAAATTAAACATAAGCAGCAGCCAGGTGCTGCTAATCAAATGCACTTGATTAAGTGTGAGCACCTCTATGAAAGCAGAAGGTTTGGCAGTTTGCTGGTCTGAAGCATCCAGGAATGGACGTCCCAGCAGACCGTCAGACTGTGCAGTGCCCAGAGAAAGTGCAAAAATACAAGAGCTACATCTTAGACTCTACAGACCTCAGTTAGCATGTTAAATGTTAAAGTTCACGACAGCTTGTTTAGGAAAAAGACTGAACAAGTATGACTTGTTTGGAAGGAGAAAGGTTCATCTTGGTAAAAAGAACATGGGAGCACAGCTTAGGTTTGCAAAGTACAGACAGAAAACAAAGTGGAGATGTTTGGCTACAGTACACAAACCCAACTCAGCTTATCAGCACAAACACCTCATACCAGCTGTCAGCACGGTGGTGGAGGGGTCATGATTTGCGTCAGACTATGAAGTCCTCTGTATACCAAAGTATTCTAGGATCATATGCGAGGCCATGTGTCTGAATGCCCAGACCAAAATGGGTCACGCAACAGGATAATGATCCAAAGCACAGCACCAAATATACAACAAAATGAATGAAAAAGAAAATAATCAGAGTGCCTCAGTGCCCCAGGCAAAGTCCAGACCTCAACCAGATTGAAAGGCTGTTGCGGCACATACAGCACCTCTCATCCTGTGACAGCTTGTATAGGCTTCAGTCTAAATGCAAACCTAACCAGGAAGTGAAAGACAAACTAAAAAATCTATTTGTCTGAAAACAAAGTGCCAAACAAAACTACTGAATCATGGAGTCCAAATCACAGACTCCAGGCTGTTGCTAATTTGAATTAATGCCATTAAACACAGTGTTCATTTTGTAAATTATATTCCCTTTTAAGGTGAATACCTAGTGACTGACTATTAGGCATGTAGCTTTTCTTCAGTTTGTGACTCATCATGCCTGGTTTCAAAAATCAAAATGCAGAAATTCAAGATGAGACTTTGCTAAGCAATGTTTAATGTCACACTGGCTGGAATTATCTTTTAAATTAAGTCACAAGATTGTTCAAAGAAAGAGCGTGTGCTTAGCTCCCATAATTCTCCTCTCACTCCTAATTAAGGTGCCATAATTGTTCCACCAACATTTTCTTTTAATCCATTTTTTTGGATCTATTACTACTTATTTCTCTTCCTGGCTCCCTCACTCTCTTTATTTTCTTTGTGAGCCCACACAGCAGCAGAGTTGAAAAGATTTCTCAGGATTTTTTTTCCCTTTTCGCTCTTATTTCTGTTGCTTTTTCTCCACAGCAGCAGTCATTACAGGAGGTCTGAGATGCAGCAGGAGGTCGAAACAAGAAAGAAAGAGTGAGGGGGGCAAAATATAAAAGGAGGAACAGAAAAAAGTAGTAGTTTATGAACTATCCCCCAAACTCCCTTTGCGTTAAATTGCTCAGACCGCTGCGCAGTTTATCATTTTAGCCATGTGCACTGGAACAACTTTTCATTTCTCTATGGCATTGTGTGAACGTAGAAGGTTCAGTGATGAAGTTCAAGCCGAGGTTTCCTCTTCAGGGGAATAAAAAAATGGCCAAAGTGGCAGTTTCTCCCCCCCCCCCCCCCTTTTTTTTTTTTCTCCAACTGCTGTGTCCAGGGTATGTTGCCAAATAAACGCATCATAATGCACTTCTCAGTCACAGGGGCACATTTGCACCAAGGCAAGACATAAGCAGTTTCAGGCGTGCTGGCACAGCTGGATTTTTTTTCCTGTATGACAATCACAGTAAAAATCTTTTGATGATGTGCACAAACTGCAGTAAGAGCCTCCTGCTACTGCTCTGCAAATATCCCGCTGTCTGCAGCTTTCTCTTGAGTTCCTGCTCTGCAATACTTAAAGCTGATCTGCTTATGTACCGTAATTGTCGGGCTATAAGCCGCTACTTTTTGCACAAGCTTTGAACCCTGCGGCTTTTAGTCAGGTGCGGCTTTTCTATGGATTGTCCATGATTTTTGTCATATCGTAAGACGATTTGTTTTGTTTGTTCCGCTGTTGTACGGCACTACGTTGCCTGGCGGAAGGGCATGTGATCAGACACACAGTATCTGGGTTCAAGAGTGGTATGTTGGTCACGTGTCCATCCGCCAGGCAACATAGTGCCGTACAAGTAGCGCGAAAAACAAACTTCAAATTAACGCTACGCGTTCAGCGGGAGTCGTGGATGACGAGCGGCGATAAACTTGCGAAAAGCAAGTTATGCTCAACTCCACCGGTGGAACCTGACAGCGTGGAAAAGTGTGAAAACATCCACGATCACCAACGGATTTTGAAGGGCTGCACTGCTGCATGATGGAGAGGAGGACACCGCCACGGCCCTTCTGAGGGTGTTTGACTCTGACACTGACAACGAGGATTTCTTTGGTTTTGTAAGTGACAACGAAGGAGAGAAGCTGAGAGTGGATGACGAAGCCATCCTGAGCCTGTTCGTATCCGACACTGGAGAAGAGGACTTTGGTGGTTTTAGTGCGCAGGAAGATGGTGGTGAATGACTGACTTTTCTTCTTGTTAAAGCCGTGTCACTGCACCTGAGCCTAAAAGGTAGTCTGAATCTATTTTTCTGGTGTGCTGTAGGTTATTGTTATGTACTACATTTGTTACTCATTTATGAAGCACAGTGCATGTTTCGTACTTGTAATTACCGCTACTTGTACATATACCTAAAAAGTTATGCAAATATGTACCCATAACTTGTTTTTCAAAATATTAATAAAAGGGGTGTGTCTCCAAACAGCCATCTCTTTCCTGACAATTCCCTTTGTGCACATTCTCTTACATATGATAAGTCAACATTGAAACACCTGCGGCTTTTGGTCAGGTGCGGCTAATGTATGTACAAAACAGGATTTTCCCCTGATTTTAGCTTGTGCGGCTAATATTCAGGTGCGCTTTGTAGTCCGGGAAATACGGTAATCGCTTAAAATATATCCAAATCTTTTTATTATCTTAGACAGTTTTCATTGAACAATAGCTGCACAAACAAAGCCCTGCTAATCTTGCCGTCTTTAGTCTCCAGCATGACCGCACATGTGTTCAAGTAATCAGTTTAATGCAAGACAGGGAGAAAATTACACCAGAGAAGCAACAAGCTGCAAACTAAAAGGGGGGAATATGGCAAAAAAACACTAGAACTTTTTGTCTTTAAGAAAGTCAGAGATTTCTGCTCTAATTTCCCAGCTCCCTAAAAAGGGAGAATATTCCTGCAGAATAAGCACTCTTGGTTCAGGATTTACAGCAGCCCTCTCCTCCACTGGCCGACAGGTGTTCCCATGTGAAATGCGAGCACAGGCATTGATCAGGATGGAGCTGGAGGGCTTGGGAGCACCTGACACCAACCCGGCAGATCTTTTTAACGCCCTGTATCGAGTTGCAAAGGCAAAGGACGATATGAGAAAGCCGCCCCTTATTCTTGTCAGCAGGGCAGAGTAGCTCAAAGGCCAGGAGGCCGTCTTTTAATAATAGATCCGTGCATGGAGGCGGGGAGAATCACTCCAGAAGGGGACGTAATCAATCCTCCGAACTGAAACCAAGGCCATTAAACTAAAGAGCAATGGCACCACAGCTCAGAAAAATTAGGCTTCTTCATACATGCACATTCTCTTCCTTCCCCTGTGACAGCCAGTAAAAATCAGCATGTTAATTAAGCGATGAATATTTGAACAGACTGATTAACCAGAACAGGCTGCAGCAGGTTTGTTGGACCTCAAAAGAGAAATGTGTTTGAGAAACATTAGATCCTCTGCAGCTAAGAACCTCACCTCCACACAAACAAAGAGTGTTTTTTTCCAAATAAATCCTGGCCAGTTTGTGCTAAGGACCCTGCAAAGAGAAAAGATCCAAGTTCTTGATGAGTCTAATAAAGTAACTTTAATTCCTGTTGGGGAATCAGCTAGAGGCTTCTTCTTCAACCTCTTAACACCCACAGGGTTTCTTGAGAACTACGCAGAGGTAGCCAAGCTTTAGGACTCAGTGGCACAATCCCAGGGATTGGTCATTCATCCCCTGGCAAGTTGCCAGGTGATAGCAATTGCTGGTATTTCATTTGTTTTAATTTGCCATTTTATCTCTCACACAAGGTGTGCTTTGTCAGTGTTAGATCTTACGATATAATGGTCTCTTTTTTTCTTTTTGAGCCCACATTAATAGGTTGAAGGGTTGGTACTGTATGTAGTAGACCAAGTGAACTTTGTAAGTTAGGATACCTCAGTTCATGTCTCGGTTAGGAGCTTCTTGTTTTACTTTCAGGTTTGGCACCAAGAGCTGTTCACCTAACTTTAAGAAAAGATTGTGATTTGGGTTAATTTGAAACCTCTTAATCACATCAGCCCTGTATATAAAAAATTACTCATTGATTTAAAGTATGATGCCCAGGGGGCCTCATCTGTAATGTTGATAAGAGTTAGGCCAGCCACTTTGACATACTGGGATTATATGACCAAAGTGATAAATTAAAATATATAAAATATTGAGAAATGTCATGAAACAAGTTTATCAGTTCAGTTTTAATTTTTGTGTTTTAAACAGAAACTAATTTCTCAGTTCACATTTAAAAATTAAACCTAACCTTCTATTCAGGGTAAAGCTCACTATTGATCATAAAGTAATCTTTGTGTTGGCAAAAGCTGCTTTTGCTCTTTTAATATGAGGACATTTAATGGTTTTGGCTGAATGTTTATTAAATTTAATGTCATTTTATGATAAAAATGACAAAATTGGGCAAAAAACAACATTTGTCTGTTTGCTCATCTGTCTGAGATACTGTTGTCCTTCAGCTTTTTCTGTTTGTATTTCTGTTCTCATCTGCCTGCCTTGTATTCATTTTCTCTGTCTGGCTCTCTTTGCTACCTGTCAGTATTATCATCCGCCCTGCTCGTGCTCACCCCCTCTTTCCCTGCCGCTCTCCTGTCAAAGCTTTTGGAAGTGGAGCTCATTTATCTGACAGCCGCTCGGTCAGCTGTCAGCTCCGTCTGTCCGTCTGCTCCGGGGTCTTCCTGCAGCCCGCTACTATCTCCTACAGTTTCAGTGCTTCAGTCACTCGTGGAGCAGAACGTTTTCTATTTTTGGTTCATAAACACGTTGTTAGTTAATAAGCTGGAAAAACCAAGCTCGACATTGGAATTGGATGAAGGAATGATGCATCAGTTATTTTGTAGCTTTGTAGACTTTGCTGCTGTTTTGCTATCAGTAGTGGAGTTCCTCAAGGATCCCGTCGTGGTCCTCTAATTTTTATGTTATCAGTACCATGAAATGGTACAATTCCTCAGATGTAATTTTACCAAAATGTTTAAACTTAATATTGGTATTGTGCATATTTTAGTTTGTAAACGTCATACAAGGTAGGCTCTTTAAATACTGTATGACTTCCTTCCTGCTTTTATGATTTTAGTTGTTTTTATTAACTGACATAGCTGTATCAGTCAAAGTAGTACATTAAAACTGATGTTTTTCTTTATTATAGGCATTTTTATTAGCGATAAAATAAAAATACAAAGCAGCATTATTTAGTAGAATTAAGTCCAGAAAACAAAAAATGTCCCCAAAGACAAAATAGAGAAGGTAGTGAAATGTAAATGACTCCAGCTGGTGCTGAAACAACAGCTGACAGTGTCCTTGAGCAAGACACTGACCCCTCACCTCCATCTGGTGCACACTGAGCATGTGGTACATATCTGAGAGTTGGATGACTATTATCTCTTTCCAGAAACCAAAAAAATCCAGGACTGCCTAATTCCTTTTAAGATGCCTGTTGCACTCACTGGTTTCCCAGTTTTCTTATGATCTCATGAACCACCAGGTCCTTCCTGCTTTAATCCTTTCTGGCTTAAAATAACACACCTCTCCTACATTTGTAGGAGCTCCAGCCTTGCATTCAAACACATCATGCCATTTCTAGACAGCACCTGACATGTTTGGATAGCCTGGCCTGACCGGCACTATATTTAGGCTGAGACCTGCGTGAAGCCTGAGTCAGCAGATGGAGGACGTCACAGTGAAAGGCCAAAGTACTCATCAGGCAGGTGTTAGAGAGAAAATAAATTAACATCTCAGTTTGGTTTGAAAAGACTGACCTGAACATTGTAGGTGATTCAGGTTAATTAATCTTATGGCAGGCCTGTAATCTGCATTAGGAAAGACGGAGGAGGTAAAGAAGTTTAACCTCCTAGGACCTGGCGTCCACATATGTGGACATCACATTTTGGGATGTCTAGACGAAAATACTTAATTTTTCTCTACAAAGGCCACTTACGAGGACATTATACTGCCACCGTTCTATCAAAATTTAAAAACAATGTCCTCATACGTGGATCTCCTTTGACTCCGAAACAAAAATTAGGTAAAAAGAAAAAATTTGGTAATTCTTTGTTTTTACATTCCTCAGGTCCCAATCAACCCAAATAGCAAAGAAAAATTTAAAATGCATGCCATGAAAGAGTTCAGGTCTTAGGAGGTTAAACTAGGTTATTGTAATTACTGGAAGTTACATGGTTCTGGAATTATAAGGTTAAAGGATTAAGTATTTTGGTTTTGCACAAGCTGTAAAATAAATCAGATGGATTATTATAGTAAACAAAAACAAGGCTTTTTCTGGGTTCACCAAATTAAATCAAGGACTTTGGTATTTGTTATATTTAACTGCTTTCTTAAAGGTTAAACCAGCAGGGAGAATTAGACCTGCAGTTATTTCTAAAGGGCATGAATTTTATTAACCTTTATGCTCACATTTTTGCAGCTGTTTACAACAATAATTTCCAACAAGAACAATAATAGTGGCTCAATAGTGGCTCAAGAGTTGGGAGTTCGCCTTGTAATTAGAAGGTTACCGGTTCGAGCCCCGGCTTGGACAGTCTCGGTGGTTGTGTCCTTGGGCAAGACACTTCACCCGTTGCCTACTGGTGGTGGTCAGAGGGCCCGGTGGCGCCAGTGTCCGGCAGCCTCACCTCTGTCAGTGCGCCCCAGGGTGGCTGTGGTTACAATGTAGCTTGCCATCACCAGTGTGTGAATGGGTGGATGACATGTTGTGTATAGCGCTTTGGGGTCCTTAGGGACTAGAAAAGCGCTATACAAATACAGGCAACCTCTGTAGAGTCCAAGTATGACATCATGTTACAAGTAGTGACACTGACCCTACACTGCTATAGGCTCAGTGTCGCTGCTATAAAGTGTTCCTTTTATTTATTTAATTTTTGAGCAGTGCATTTATATGGAAACTTTATTGTCCATCAAAGCTAAACCACATCTAAGTGTAATATTTCAAATATCTTTCTCTCAGCAACAATTTATTGATGTGTTCACTGGGAAGCTGAGATGTGTAATAAGCTGTTGGTATATATCTTATGCACAAGGACTCGTTTGTTGGAAGTGATCATAACCCCAAACTGTCATTTATCAATACGGATGGTTATTCAGTTATATTTTAACCTAAACAATCATCTTTTTCTAAACACAATGAAGCACCTTTTAGTTCCAAAATTTAACCAAGTAGTTGTTGCTGCAGTCAATTAGTTTTAGTAGCTGTTGCCTAAACCTGTCATAGAGTGTAGATAATGGACCCAAATGGAGACTCTTGAGACTAACAAAGCAAAAAAATCTTTATTTTGGTATAGAGGAAATCCAAAAAAGCTAAATAAAACAAAGCCCACCAACATAAATAGAAGTTATACTGTGGATAAAAACAGGAAGAGTTAAAGACATCACAATAAAAGACAAGGCGAAAACTGAGGCCAGACATACAGCCAAGTTGATAAGGGAAATTAGGAGCAGGTGGGTAAACAAGCAAGCATAACTCAAGTGACACAAGGTACAGGAAGTAAAACTAAACACAAAGCATAAGCGACAAAAGACTATCAAAATAAAACAGGAAGTAACAAAACAGCCCAGGTCCACAAACAGAAATTTGACAATAAGATGCAGGGAACACAGGGAAGAGATGATAACTATAACCTATAACTGTCAACAGGAAAAACACTTCCCAAGTAGTTTATCGTACCTAAACTTCACTGGGGTGTTTTTAGAGCCCAACCCTGACCCTGACCCTGACCAAGAGCTTGTTACCACCTAAACCTAACTGAGGCTTTTCAGTGGCTAAACCCAATCGATTCATTGTTGGTCCTTAATGTTAAACAGTGGGTGAAAGCAAACATAAAAGCGAAAACTAAACTAAACAGTGAGTGAAAAGGTTAAACAAAGTGCAAAACACAGAGGTCCAAATGGAAAATGAACCATGGCTGAAGAAGCTCATTTTGGCTGCTGGTATTCCCAGTCTCATTCTTTCGGTCATTACCCAGAGCTCATGACCATCGGGGTGAGATGGAGTGTGCCACAACCAGTAGAGCTGACTCTTGTTGCACCATGAAATAGTAGGAAGTGCACAAATAAAAACTGTTTATATATCTATAGTAAAAAACATCTCGTCTTTCATGTTAGCTCCGTATCATTAAATGTCAGAAATTGCAGAAAGCTATAAGACCTGTAAAATGAAGCCTCTGGGCTGTCTTCTAGCATTTGATATCAATTATTAATCAATTACTCGTAAGAAATGAATAATGAATTAGTTCAGTGGTTTTCAATGGAAACCACTTTCCAGTAGCAGCACAGTGAGAGGTTTTACTTTACCCTGATTACATGTCGGAGGTTTGGTTTCATCTGAGCTGAAGTGAAGCTCCTGCAGTTCCTCATCTCATCATTTCCCCTGTTTTTCACTCCCTGACCCTCTGAAATACCCGATTTATGAAACAGAACTGACAGTTTTTATCCGCAGTTAGAAATGCACAAATTAAATGCTATATGCACGCTCATATATTGAATTAAAAACCAATAGCAACACATTTGATTTTTTGGGTTGGGGTGTGTGTGTGCGTGGGGGGGGGGGGGGGGGGGGGGGGGGGCTAGTTGTCTAGAGACTACAACCCTTCTCTTTTGGCTAAGGTATTAAGATGCTTAGACTTCCAGGACCCAAGCCCCCGAGGCCCGGCCCGGGCCCCAGCCCAGAGACGGAGCGCCCCCAGAACCTCACGCCCATCCCGGACCCACCCAGGGGCAGCCAGGTTGCCAGGTCAGTAACCCACGTCCGTCAGCACAGACCCTCCCCTAGCCCCGCTGCACGCAGCCGCGAGGAAACAGTCACCTGAGAGCCAACAAAGCCCCCAACCGGACGTGACCGCTACCCCGGGTTGAGCCCCCCAAGGAAGATGCCTGGTCCTGGTTGGTGTGTTGCCGGGGTTGTGGGCGGGTGGGTGCATGGGGGCCCGGCCCTGGAGCAGGGTGCCGCCGGTGCGTCGAGCCGCCTGGGGGGCTCTTCAACTGGTGGGGGGGATGGTCACATCTTGCAGGAGCTTTCTTCTCTTCAGGAACTCTCTGCAGGAGGGGGAGATACAGGAGAGGTGGAGGAAGATCTCAGCCTGGGCGTTTACCGTCTTATGTAGTCTGGAAGATGTGTGGATGGTGGGGTGGGTGCAGTTTTCTCTGTGGTGGGGTTGGGTGGACTGTCCAGGGCTCTGTGGAGCCGGAGGGCGCTACTGCACTGGGCCCCGGTCTGATGGGCCTGGGCCCCCCTTCCCTGGCGGGTCGCGAAGGATGGGAGTGCCTACTGGGGTCAGCGGGGGAGCTGGCCCCAGGTAGGGGTTACCTGCCCCTCCCTTCCTTCCCTCCCCATCTCCAGCTGCCTCCCTCTTCCCGCTCCTCCACAACCACCCACACATGCAGGGCCTTGGAGTGGGGGTATGTCACCAGGGTACAGAGGAGGCTACCCCCCCCCGTCCCCTTCTGGCTGCCTCTGCCTCAATTTTATCCCACAACTTAGACATTCACATTATTCACACTCTCATTACACATACATATAGGATCTTGGGGGTGGGCACAATCACGGAGTCCAAATTACCATCAGGGTGTATACCTCACCCCTGACGTCATTGCCCACCTCTCAATTTTAAATACACTTAGTCATTGAGGGCTAGCAGGAGGGACTATGCGCTTACCTGCTGCTCCTTGGCAGGTAGCTCCATGCCCTCCTGGGTTTTAATTGCACCTTAGAACACATATGCATCAACACTACAATGAGCGGGTGGAGGGAGGTTTGGAGTCTTCTCCCACCCCCATTCTCTGCGGCCTGCTGGAGCGGGAGGGCTAGTAGGAGGAGTTGGCCGTCCAACTGCGGTCTGGGGTGTGGGGCCTCCCTGCTGCTGCGGAGTCGGGGCGGTCTGCCTCTCCCCACCGCAGGGAAAAGGGTAACACCACCTGGGTCTGGGTGCAATTCCCCCCTCCAGGGGCAAGGGTACCTAGACCCGGTTTGTAGAGTACGCTTGGGGAGTGTGATTGTGTGTACAGCGTCTCTTTATGTCTGTCTCCACGTTGGTTGAGTGTGGAGTGAGTGCATATGAGAGCATGAGGGTGGGAATGGATGTTTGTGTCTGTGTGTGCCTGTATGTCTGTGTCTATATGTCAGGTTGGGTATCAGACGCCACCTCTCTGGGGACACCTCAGGCCCTCCAAGGTTTGGAGGCCTATCTCCACCCACCACCACTTCCCCTGCCGGTGGCGGACTCCCTCAGGTGTCGGTGTGTTGGTGGTTCTTTGTGTCTGGGGGTGGGCGTCCGGGTACACACCGGCTCACTCCTTGGCGGCCGCTTGTTGGGGCCTGGGGCCTGGGGCTCGCTCGGGCCCCTTTGGAGGTGGGGTGCCCCCGGCCTCTCGGCCTGGGGCTCGGTCACTCAGGCACAGCTGGGGGCCGGCGGAGCTCACGGGCGCGTCACTGCAACTCCCCCTGACTTCTGCTCCGCGGCTGCTGGGCAAGCCCTCATCTGGGACTCTCCTCAGCTCTTACTGGAACAGTGGCGCGGCTGCCCCTCTGTTGGTCTTCCATGGTCTCTTGTGTTCTGGGGGCCTCTGGATGTCTGGAGTTTTGATCTCCTCCATACCCGCTTCACACCCTGGAGGACGGGGCTGTGGCCCCCCCACACTCCCTAGCAGATCATTACATGGAGAAACCTTTGGAATGCAAGCATCCACACAGGTATGCACACATGGGTATTCACAGACGCGGACTAAAGCTTTCTTGGCTGCTGCCTCAAAGCACACTGTGCGCTGTCTATCTTGTGTGCTGCACAATATCGTTTATTATTTAGTAAATATTGATATCTATGACTAGCTAGTTTATTGTGATGGTGCTTTGTTTTCTCTATTATTATGTTGCTCTTTGTTGTTTGCTGTCTCCTCTGTTTGTTTTTTTTGTTTGTTTGTTTTTTTTTTTCTCCATACAGGTGACCCAGGAGTTCTTTTTTTTTTTTCTCTCTCTTCCCCCCCCTTCTCACCGTCTCTTCTCCCCTTTGGTTTTCTTTCTTTCTCTCCCCCTCTTTCTCTCATTCATTCCCCCTGTCCTATTTATTTAAAAAAAAAAAAAAAAATGACAAAGGATGAACTGAAGCTCTGCCATCACGTAATGTCGCATACTGCTGTTTCTGATGTCATTTAGAAAAAAAAGAAAAAAAAAAAAAAGATGCTTAGACTTCAAAGGCTTTGATCTGATATCAGTACACAGATATACAAAGGATGGTCATTTCTTGGGGTAAAAACAGGCAGCTGATGTGTTGTATTTCATTTAAAATGTTATTTAAATGGCTGACTTGTACATCTAATTAGTTTTGGTGGTGTAAGTAACAGTGTTTGTACTCCACAGCTAAAAGTTGTTTTCATTTCTGATCAATCATTTAATTTCTATAATATAAATATCCAGCAGACGTGAAAAATCAATGTCACACTGTTTCCTCCAATGAAAGAAGTATTTTATAATTGCAGTTGAAAAGCAAGAGCACGTTTGATTGGTAATCTAGGTGGCTATTCAGTGTCAGTGATCAAATACCCACCAAGCTGCAACCTCAGCTCTTCTAGTGGCCACTTGAGGCTGGTATTTTTATAAGTCATCCATTTGGATACAGGAGTTAGCCAAAACCAGTGGATATTTTATATACAGTCCCTGAGGAGAACATTATTAGTATTACCAGACGTCCTATTAAATTTCCAGATACTGTATTTGTTACATTATTTGCATGCATGTAAATTTGGATTCACTGTGTTGTGTGGTGAACTTACTTGCCTGGACTGTAACATTCATCCTCTCTCTCCCCCTTTGCTGTCATAAAACTCCAGTTTAACTTTTCTTCCTTTATTTTGATAGAACTGCTCCCCAGTTGTTAGACCTGGTGGTGCAGTAGTTAGCACTGACACCTCACAGCAAGAAGGTCCTGGGTTCAAATCCCTTGGTATTCTGTGACTGTAGTTTGCATATGTCTGTGAAGGATCGTAGTCTAGGGAGCTTGGAAAGAAAAGCATCTGGACTTTTTTTTTTAAGTTGCTTGAAAACATCTTCAAGCAACTTAAAGAAGTCCAGCTGCTTTTCTTTCCAAGCTCCTTAGACTGTAGTTTGCATCCTTACTCTGTGCTTCCATGCGATTTCTCTAGAAACTCTAGCTTCTTCCAAAAGACATGCAGTGTGGTTACTTGGTGATTCTGCATTGGCACATCTTCATGTGTCAGCCAATATTGCAGCACCAAAACACAGCAGAGTGAAGCTGACCCCCCACCCACTTGAAACGTAAAGGCAAATAGGCGGAGCGGTTAGTGCTACGTTTGTGCAGATTTGTGCAGGTAAAATTAGCGTTTGTGCTGCTACGGTTTCCGAGATATTAAACTTTATTTTATAGGTCATTCAAAGGTCACCATCCCCCCAGACTGCTCCAAAACGGGCCAAAATGGTCTACTTTTTTAGTGCTACGTTTGTGCTGGTTTGTGCTGCAAAGATTTTCGTTTGTGCTGCTATCATTTTAAAGATATTAATAACAATTTCTAGAGGTCATCAGAGGTCAACCAGCCCCCCCACATTAATTAAATCAAACAAAATGGGTGTCAATCAACTGTGCTACGTTTGTGCTGGTTTGTGCTGCTAAAATTTTCGTTTGTGCTGCTTCTGTTTTAAAGATATTAATGAAAATGTAAAGGTCAAAAGGTCAACCAGCCCCCCCACATTACCCAAATCCAACAAAAGTGGTATCAAACGTTTGTGCTACGTTTGTGCTGGTTTGTGCTGCAGAAATTTTTGTTTGTGCCGTTATTATTTTAAAGATATTAACAAAAATTTCTAGAGGTCAACCAGCCCCCCCATATTAATGGAATCAAACAAAATGGATGTCAAACGTTTGTGCTGCAAAAATGTTTGTTTGTGCTGCTAACATTTTAAAATGTTTAATAAAATAACGTCTTGATGCGTGCTTAATCATCCAGGTAAGTAAATCCCAAAAGGTTGATTCTGTTCATCTGGACATTTTCAGTTGGAGAAACGTTTCGTCACTCATCCAAGTGACTTCTTCAGTCTCAGCTGACTGTAGGTTTCCCCAACCATATAAACAGTACATTTGCATAGTGAAGGAAACTAGCGCCACTGAATGAACAATGTGCTGGGGGGTTAATTCCATGATTGTTAGTATGCAAATTCTTATGACCATTGATCAATGACAACTAATCAAAGCCTATTGATCAATGGCCATGAGTACCATTCACAGAAAGTGGGGAATGGCTACAATCACAGCATTGTAGGATGGCGAAAGATGTACCCTTGGGCCCCCCTTCTCGATCCAGAGATGGTCAGCATCCTGACAGCCCGATGGACGAAGCTGTCTCTCAGTCTGCTGGTTCTGGCCCGGAGGCTCTTCAGTATCCTTCCTGATGGCAGCAAACTGAAGACGCTGTTGAAGGGATGAGTGGAGTCACCTGTAATGGAGACGACCTTCCAGATGAGGCAGGTGCAGTAGATCTCCTGGGGAGGGAGGCAAGAGAGGTCCCCACAATGCTCTCGGCTGCTCTCACTACCCGTTGTCATTTTTTCCTGCAGAACCCAATGCAGGAGTCATACCACACAGTGATGCAGCTGGTGAGGATACTCTCAACTGTGCCTCTGTAAAAGGTGCTCATAATGGGGGTTGAATCTCTTGTGCTTCTCAGTTTGCAGAGGAAGTAGAGTCACTGTTGGTCTTCTCCACATTCAGGGACAGGTTGTTGTTGCTGTACCACTCTGGCAGATGGTTAACTTCACCCCTGTAGTAGAGCTCGTCGTGGGTCAGCAGAGTGAAGAGAAGGGAGCTCAACACACATCCTTGGGGAGCCCCCGTATTCCGTGTTCTTGGGCTGGAGGTGTTGCTGTTGACCCGTACTGTCTGCTGTCTTCCTGTCAAGAAATCTAGCAGCCCGTTATACAGCAAGGTGCTGATCCCCAGCAGATCCAGTTTGTGAATGAGTTGCTGGGGAATGATGGTGTTGAATGCTGAACTGAAGTCTATGAACAGCACTCTGACATATGAGTCTCTAGTGTTCAGATGTGTGAGGGCTGAGTGAGGGGCAGTTGAAATTCCATCATCGGTTGAGCGTTTTGACCGGTATGCGAACTGAAATGGATCCAGGTTGGGGGAAAGCAATAATTTGATTTGATGCATGACTAACCGTTCAAAGCACTTAACTTAATAATGATGGAGGTGAGTTTGACAGGACGGTAGTCCTTAAAGCAGGAGATAGATGACTTCTTGGGTTCAGTAATGATGGTGGAGGGATCTCCACACACTGTCTGGGGATTGTGTCACCACGGTCTGTAGAGTGGGCTTGTAGTCTGTGATGGTTTGTATTCCTTGCCACTGCCTCCAAGTATCTCTGCTGTCGCTGAAGCTTTGCTGTAGCTGATGCCACGTGACAGGTTTGCCCTTGCTGTTCTTAGACTCACCTAATTCCCGGCTCTGAAGGCTTGCATTTTTCAACTTTAGGAGCATTTAAACCTGACCTGTGAGCCATGGTTTCTGATTGGCCCAGACAGTGATAGTCCTGGTCTCTGTGACATCATCGATGCATTTTGGGATGTAGGCAGTGACAGTTTCTGTATATTCCTGAAAGTCTGTGGTGTTGTCGTGTGTGGCGGCCTGTGGTGGAAAAGCAGTGCCTCTGAGGACCCTTCTGGCCACACCTGTACCTGCTTACGAACTGGTTTGGTGACTTTGACCAGGGGCCTGTGGGAACCCATGGCACACCTAGATTTCTGCCTGTACTGACCCTTATGCAAAATAGGTGGAATTAAGACAGTTCCAAAAGCAAACACAACTGATAAAATAATAACGGCACAAACAAAAATTTCTGCAGCACAAACCAGCACAAACGTAGCACAAACGTTTGATACCACTTTTGTTGGATTTGGGTAATGTGGGGGGGCTGGTTGACCTTTTGACCTTTACATTTTCATTAATATCTTTAAAACAGAAGCAGCACAAACGAAAATTTTAGCAGCACAAACCAGCACAAACATAGCACAGTTGATTGACACCCATTTTGTTTGATTTAATTAATGTGGGGGGGCTGGTTGACCTCTGATGACCTCTAGAAATTGTTATTAATATCTTTAAAATGATAGCAGCACAAACGAAAATCTTTGCAGCACAAACCAGCACAAACGTAGCACTAAAAAAGTAGACCATTTTGGCCCGTTTTGGAGCAGTCTGGGGGGATGGTGACCTTTGAATGACCTATAAAATAAAGTTTAATATCTCGGAAACCGTAGCAGCACAAACGCTAATTTTACCTGCACAAATCTGCACAAACGTAGCACTAACCGCTCCGCCTATTTGCCTTTACGTTTCAAGTGGGTGGGGGGTCAGCTTCACTCTGCTCCAAAACACATGTGATGGTCCGGTGTGAGAACCACACGGCCAACCACAGGTTTACACAGTTCTCCAAATGATCCGATTTTTACAAAAACCTTTGAAAACCAGGTACGCAATGTGTTGTATGTGTTGTTTTTAATGTGACCGTCAGTAAATGGGAAAGAAACTGCACAACCTCTCACTCCTGTCATGTTGTTTTGGTAGTTTATTGTGTATCACATAAAGTCAATGCTTTAGTGTTACAGCAGAGTGAGTGCAAGTCAGATAATGTGGCAGCAGGCTGTTGCTTATCTTGAATCTGAATGCGAGCGACAGGGAGAGAATGAGAGAAAGAAATTTGATCTTTTTGATTCAGATTAGAGTGTTTTGGTGGCTGGAGACTGTGTGTGTGTGTGTGTGTGTGTGTGTGTGTGTGTGTGTGTGTGTGTGTGTGTGTGTGTGTGTGTGTGTGTAAAGCTTTGAAGCTGCAGCTGACTGACAGGCAGGCAGTAGAGAAAGCTTTATCAAATTTTGTGATGCTCTTGTGTTCGAGGTTTTCTCCTAACAAACTGAAATAATTATTTTTTTTTGGCTGGATAGTTCTCAATTACAAAGCTCTTTTCTTTGAAACGGCTTGCATAACAGCACAAAACTTGAAATCACTTTACAATATGAGGCACAGATATGATAACAGATGTCGTAGAAAAGGTATCAAAATGGTTTTATTCAAGATAGTGGGTCAAGAATCTTTTTAAAATGTACAAATGATGTTCAAAATCTGATATTGTTTACATTTAAAGTAAAGATTGAGCATAAATTAAAAACAGATTTGTTTGAATAATAAAGTTTTATTTGGGTTACATGCTTTTATTATCAAAGGTACTTTTGTATTTACTATTTGTAGCATGTAATAATATTAGATGTATATTATTAAATATACATTAATAACAAGGTAGCAATGTTTTAAGTAAGTAAAATGTATTTACTTATTTGGCATTTTTCACAGATTAAACACAGGAAATAAAAGTATAGCATATCATTGTAATGTAATACAACAATAAAATACAACATAAAGCAAGAAGTTAACAGAAAAAAGTTTTAAAAGTGCATGCTTCTGTTTAACTTTAATATTTCCTTTTAGCTAATCCCATTTGATTAATGAGCCCCATATTTTACAGTTCATTTCCTAAAAACATTTCCCAGTGAAGTTCCTGTTAAATAAATGGTTATTACTTAGGTAATAGTTAAAAAGTTATCATAGATAGTAACCTGGGTGGCACATATTTTAACGTTAGCTGTTTAGCTACTAGCAATTACCACATTAGCCATCTTATTATTATTCGGGTTGTGGCATAGGCACTATAGCAGATGTTCGTAGCTACGCTGGTTTCTGAAGTCTTGTTTTGAACCCTCGAGTTGGGCGTTTTTTGTCAGGATGGCGAGCTGCTTTCCTATAGACTTCTTGAGGACTGTAAGTGTTTTTGCAGCCACAGCTGTTGCCATCTGGTGGCCTTCATTTTTATGACTTGTCCATGTTTTATGTCATCTGTGGATACCAGCTGCCACCTAGAGCTAATAATAGACTTATAACATTAATTTTGTGGAGTTAGGCAGCAACCATTATCACTCCTGGCTTTTTTAAAGAAGATAATAATTATTTGTGTGTATAAAGTGTTTCTCTTAAAGTCCCAGATTGAACCTGAGAAAATACCAGAAATGTCATGGTGCGGGGTCGTTGACCCAGCGTTTTGTGTTTTATAATTATTTTCCTCTGTTCTAGTTATTCTGATTTTGGTATTCTGTGTCCTCCCCCCTTGTGTCCGGTTCGTGTTCTAGATTTCCTGTTTTATTCTGAAGGTCTCTGTCTGTTGTCACTGTGTTCAGCTTGTGTCCTCCAGTCATCATGTGTATTAGGATCAGCTGTTCTTCCCTTCTGTGTGTGATTACCCGATTACCTTGTGTGTGTATATTTAGTGGGTGTCGTTCTGTGTTCGTTGCCGGCTCGTCTGCGTTCGTCTGCATTTCTCTGTGTTCCATGGTGTTTCGTTCCTGTCTCTGCGTCGCTCTGCCCCGCACCCCTTTTGTATGCTCTCAGGTTTGTTATTTAGTTCTCCCAGTTTAGGTTTCTTCAGTTATTTTGCTTGCTTGCCACTATCCCACCTTGTAAATAAACGTCACACTCTTCATCAGTCAGCTGCCTGCATTTTGGGTCCTTTTCATTCCACAACACGACTGCTGCCCCAGCCGTGACAAGAAACTAGTCTACCAAACACATTGGTTGCCTACCTTACCAATTCTTATTTCATTAGCAATGACATGTGGTGCCAAGTCACCAGAATCACAGCACTGCCTCAGGCAGCCTAAAAATATTTTCTTTTTTGGGCTTTTTAGCGCTATCTAAGATTATATATATATATATATATATATATATATATATATATATATATATATATATATATATATATATATATATATATATATAGCTATAGCGTACAGCCTCAGCACCCTGAGGCTGTACGCTAAGCGGAAGGAAGGGGGCCGGGGACTGGTGAGTGTCAGCACCACAGTCCAGGATGAGACAACGAACATCCAAGAATACATTGGGAAGATGGCCCCAACTGACCGAGTGCTCAGTGAATACCTCAGGCAGCAGAAACCCAAGAAAGAGGAGGGAGACGAGGAACCATCATGGAAGGACAGGCCCCTGCACGGTATGTACCACCGGCAGATAGAGGAGGTGGCTGATATCCAGAAATCCTACCAGTGGCTGGACAAAGCTGGACTGAAAGACAGCACAGAGGCACTAATCATGGCAGCACAAGAACAAGCTCTGAGCACAAGATCCATAGAGGCTGGGGTCTATCACACCAGGCAAGACCCCAGGTGCAGGCTGTGTAAAGATGCCCCAGAGACAATCCAGCACATAACAGCAGGGTGCAAGATGCTAGCAGGCAAGGCATACATGGAACGCCATAACCAAGTGGCCGGCATAGTGTACAGGAACATCTGTGCCGAGTATAATCTGGAAGTCCCGAGGTCAAAATGGGAGATGCCCCCAAGGGTGGTGGAGAATGACCGAGCTAAGATCCTGTGGGACTTCCAGATACAGACGGACAAAATGGTGGTGGCTAACCAACCGGACATAGTGGTGGTAGACAAACAGAAGAAGACGGCCGTAGTGATCGATGTAGCGGTTCCGAATGACAGCAATATCAGGAAGAAGGAACACGAGAAGCTGGAGAAATACCAAGGGCTCAGAGAAGAGCTCGAGAGGATGTGGAGGGTGAAGGTAACGGTGGTCCCCGTGGTAATCGGAGCACTAGGTGCGGTGACTCCCAAGCTAGGCGAGTGGCTCCAGCAGATCCCGGGAACAACATCGGAGATCTCTGTCCAGAAGAGCGCAGTCCTGGGAACAGCTAAGATACTGCGCAGGACCCTCAAGCTCCCAGGCCTCTGGTAGAGGACCCGAGCTTGAAGGATAAACCGCCCGCAGGGGCGTGCTGGGTGTTATATATATATATATATATATATAATATATATATATATATATATATATATATATATATATATATACACACACACACACACTAGGGGTGCAACAATACATGTATCTGTATTGAACCGTTCGATACAGTGCTTTTGGTTCGGTACACATATGTATTGAACGATAGAGCAGGGCGATATGACCAAAAATATTTATCACGATATACATTTGAAAATTTGCGATAACGATATAACTGACGATATAATTGACGCTAGACAAAATACTTTACAACTCCACAACTTTATTAGTGCAAAAAACCCCATCAATGTATTTTCACTTAAACAAGCAGCTGTTTTTTATGTGCATTAAAGTTGTATAAAAACGTAACAGTGCAAATTCCTTGCTGACAGTCTAACCAAAAGGCATTTCCAGTGGAAAATGGCCGACATATCCTCAGCATAACCATGTATAATATCCACAAAACTTAAAGAGCTTATACACACACAATACGGTAATATTATGTTGAAGCGCAGTACGTATCACTCCACGAGGCGCCTGCCTACGATAACCGTAGTGCTCTGACAAGCCATCAAGCGGTGCGGCTTTGTAGCTTAGCAAAGTCGTACTCAAACATTTTTGACAGATTTTTGAGCAGGGTACCACATAAAATCGGTTCGAGGTCAGTAAGCACAACCAGAATTCATACATAAGGCGCACCAGGATATGAGGGGCACTGTCGATTTTCAGAAAAATCTGTGTATCTGACCGACCAAAGCTAAACCAGTTCCACACCACTGAAGTTGCAGCATTTTTACAAACCAATTCTGGTTCATCCGTTACATTCAACGAACCGCTTTCGCTCTTCTCATCCTGTGTCGTAAACATCCTGTATGTAAACAAAGGCACTGCGCATGCGCGTTTTACCCATATTCTATCGCGATATTTCATTTTCCTATCGTTGCCCAAAATTACACCGGTATTACCGTGAACGGTATGATATAGCCCAGCCCTATTGAACGATACAAAATTTTTAATTTATTTGATCAACTTTTCTCCTGACGATGCTGTCTGTGTTGAGAACTCAGTGGATCTGCGCTCGACAATGCAGCCAAGGCGGAGTAATCGAAGTATGAGTGCCGCCCATATGCATTCACTCAAGTTAGCATGGCAACTGCCTCAACGCTACCCAAAATTGAACCTCATCCACCGTACTTCAGATCTGGTGTTTGGAACTATTTTTGTTTTCATGTGAAGTATGACCCTACTTAAGCGCGTCATGGACAAAAGTACAACAGTATGTCGGATGTGCCACGCAATGCTCAGTTATATCGGTCGGAGCCATTTCTCTGTAATAAACTCTCTTTTCCACAGATTAGTGATTTCTCCATCAGATACATTTCTTTTTTAAATTATTTGATTGTTTCAGCAACATTTAATTTAAAAACTGTACTTTTGAGTTAAAAGAAATATTTGTAATTTTAATAGCTTAAAAAAGGCATGAACATTTTTTTGTATCGAAAAATATCAAACCGTGACACCAAAGTATCGAAACGAACTGAACCGTGAATTTTGTGTATCGTTGCACCACCTGGCGCTATGTCATCATTAGTAATAATGTTGTCCTAAATGATATTGTTACATTCTTAAAAATATTTTGAAATTTTAATAATCTTTAATGATTTTCTTTCCCTTGTTGTTGAAAATAATTTTGAGTATTTTCTGCACTGAGTTTGAAATTCTAGTATTGTGACAACCCCCCGGTGGTGCTTCCGTTTAAATAATAACTGCACGTTCCCATGAATGCTTGTATGGCAGCTTTCAAGGAGTAGTTCACATTAAATTCTTTTTGAACTAAAATGTATCTTTATGCACGGAAATATCTTCATGTGAAAATCCTAAAGATGTGTGCATTACATTCCTGCTGTTACTCATTAAAGTCATAGCGGAAAACACAAAACCGTAAATACCTCCACACATTTCCACTAGGTTGTTCTTTTTCTGGGGCTCCCAGCAAAGGAGAAAAAATAAAACTTCCTACAAAGAACCTGAAAGGTATCACCACGGGACAGTGCCTCACTTTGATGCCCGGAGCTTTGTCTTGAAATAAACACACATGCACACACTGCTGGGTTTTTTTTGGGTGTGTGTCATTAAAACAGAAATAGTCTTTTTGGCTATTGTGCCTCTTTTCAGGAAACAAAAAGAAAATCTCCCCTGGAGCAAATTTTCCAGTCAGCTGCGTTCATTAAAACTCAATACATTTTAACCCTCATTTAACTGGGTTAGCTGAGTTAGAATGTATTTACAGCAGCAGGAGCCCTCAGGGACAGGATTACTAAGAGGATGGTAACAGATTATATTTATACAGAAAGCCCTGTAACTATTTTCAGCTTTTGTTTTTACTCTTCAGCTCACAAATCTTAAAAAACAACAACAAAAAAAACCTTATTTGTTCTACATATTCCTGACTTCTGTTATCTTTCCCTCTTTTCCCATGACACAATGGATTCACCGCTTTAGTCCTCTACAATCTAATTTGTTTGAGGTCTTGAAGACTGAAAAATACTTTTAAATGGAGAACAAAGAATGCAGTCTAACGCAACAGCCCTGCAATAAATCACACCTCCTGAAGGTTAAATCTTATACTGAACAAAAATATAAACGCAACACTTTTGTTTTTGCTCCCATTCCCCATGGGATGGACGTAGAGACCTAAAATTCATTCCAGATACACAATATAACCATCCCTCCCAAACAGTGGTCACAAATCAGTCCAAATGTGTGGTAGTGGGCACATCTGCCATATTGAGATAATCCATCCCACCTCACAGGTGTGCCACATCAGGATGCTGATCTGACATCATGAGTAGTGCACAGGTGTACCTCAGACTGCCCACAACAAAAGGCCACCCTGGAATGTGCAGTTTTTTGCGCTATTGGGGGTCTGGGGACCCAGAACCGGTCAGTATCTGGTGTGACCACCATTTGCCTCATGCAGTGCTACACATCGTCGCATGGAGTCTATCAGATTGTCAATTGTGGCCTGTGGAATGTTGGTCCACTCCACTTCAATGGCTGTGCGAGGTTGTTGGATATTCGTGGGAACTGGTACACGCTGTCGTAAACGCCGGTCAAGCACATCCCGAACATGCTCAATGGGTGACATGTCCGGTGAGTATGCTGGCCATGCAAGAACTGGGACATTCTCAGCTGCCATCTGCCCTGAACAATGTGAACCATGATTCATCCGTGAAGCGCACACCTCTCCAACGTGCCAGACGCCATCGAATGTGAGCATTTGCCCACACAAGTCTGTTACGGCGACGAGCTGGAGTCAGGTCAAGACCCCGATGAGGACGACGGGCATGCAGTTGAGCGTCCCTGAGACGGTTTCTGACAGTTTGTGCAGAAATTGTTTGGTTGTGCAAACCAATTGTTCCAGCAGCTGTCTGGGTGGCTGGTCTCAGACGATCTTGGAGGTGAACCTGCTGGATGTGGAGGTCCTGGGCTGGTGTGGTTACACGAGGTCTGCGGTTGTGAGGCCGGTTGGATGTGCTGCCATATTCTCTGAAACGCCTGTGGAGACGGCTTATGGTTGAGAAATTAACATTCAATGCACGGGCGACAGATCTGGTTGACATTCCTGCTGTCAGCATGCCAATTGCACGCTCCCTCATTGCTGTGGCATCTGTGGCATTTTGCTGTGAGACAAAACTGCACATTCCAGGGTGGCCTTTTGTTGTGGGCAGTCTGAGGTACACCTGTGCACTACTCATGATGTCAGATCAGCATCCTGATGTGGCACACCTGTGAGGTGGGATGGATTATCTCAATATAGCAGATGTGCCCACTACCACACATTTGGACTGATTTGTGACCACTGTTTGGGAGGGATGGTTATATTGTGTATCTGGAATGAATTTTAGGTCTCTACGTCCATCCCATGGGGAATGGGAGCAAAAACAAAAGTGTTGCGTTTATATTTTTGTTCAGTGTAGTTAGTATTACAGAAACACCTCTCTATAAATTGCATTACCTTTCAGCAGCCTCCAAAAGGATCAGAGTTACATCAATACCTCTCTAAAACATTGTGGAAAACAAGTCTGAGTGTAGATATGTATTGTTCCAAAGGGAAAAAAAGGAGATTCTGTGTTGGAAAGGGAAAAGGAAATGGATAGGATGTCTGCAAAACTATGACGATAATAAAGATCATTATAGACCTTGACAGTTTCTAAAACAAGTCAACTGAAGACACATTGGCTTTGGGTAGGTTTTCCACATAGATTGTGTAAAAAAGATGGATCTGAAGCCAATGTGGAAGTGCCTTGAACCTCAAAGTTTGATGTCCACTGCAGAAAACACTGTCCTGATGATCTGATTATGGTCTTAATTGCTTGTTTCAAGTCTTATTTAATACAGTGTTTTAATACTCGTTTTGGAAAGTCATTTTCCAGAGGGACGTGCAGCTTACAAGCCATAAGCATACATGCATATCTCCCTCTCCTCGCCCCCAACCGGTCACACTAGATGGCTGCCCCTTCCCAAGACTGGGTCTTCCGGAGGTTTCTTCCTCTTAAAAGAGTTTTTCCTTCCCAATGTCGCCAAAGTGCTTGCTCATAGGGGGTCGTCTGATTGTTGGGGTTTTATTGTAGGGTGTTTACCTTACAATATTAATCTCCTTGAGGTAACTGTTGCTGTGATTTGGCACTATATAAATAAAACTGAATTGAGTTGAATTTCTCTCAGTTTTTCAGCCATAACTTGTGACATTCTGGTTTCAGAAATGGTGCCACTGAAAACTTTCCTAATCAGTGGGCCACGACATGGTACCTATGGCTTGCTTTTATGCATGATCTATGGCTTTTCACAGGTTTTTTAAAGGTCTTATCCAAATTTTTAGACCTATTCTATCACTTATCTAGAGTTGGGTCTTTATAGCAGCACACTACACAAATAGTCCAGATGTCCTTTTACCGGTTTGTTCTCCATCTGCTCCTCGAGATTATCTCAGGATAGATTAGATAATCTCTACAGAATATCTCTTGCCGATTGGATGTGTCCAGAACACCTCCAGTGGAATAAACCCGACATGTGTCCTCTAACCTTGAAATTTTAAAACATGTTTATGCTCGAACTACAAGTGGAACTATGTAGTGTGGTTGTGTTTATCCAGTAATGACTGATCTTGAAAATGGTTACCCTGCCAACAGGGTCCTTGAATATGGAAAACACTATGAAATGTCGCTTGATTTGACAGATGTTGCTGTTTCACAGGACAGAGCCAAGTCTCAAATTTCTTTCAATCGGTGAAACAATACTGAAGTGGTTAAGTGATTTGTGCTGTGAATGTATTATTACCAGAACACTTTCACGATTTACATAAATATGGATATAAATTCTCATTCCTATTCTTTCTCCATATAAATTTTGCATACATAGTGATTTTAAATTGATGCATTCCTTCCAATCTCATCCAAGTCAACATGCAGATATTTCTTTCTTTGCTCCTTGCTCATGCTGACTGACCATTTCTTTAACCCATCAGGCATTGCTGAAGATGGACTGCCAGGGTCTGGTTGCCAGGTTGGTCCTGGATTTTGTCTTGTTGACTACAGCAGTAGAGGTGGCATCCCGGTGGAGGGAGCTTGCTGAGAAGCTGGCCCGAGTCTCCAAACAGCAAATGGAGGCTTATGAGGCTCCACATCGAGACAAGAATGGTCTATTGGATAACGAGGTGAGAGGCCTTTAGTCAGTGTTACTATTTACCGGACAACTGGACACTGTCAATGCTGTGGATCACGTCATGAAGTCAATAAGTTAACACATGTACTACAACCAGTTTTTTTGTGTTTTGGGCAAAGCATTAAAAGCTTGCTGAATTAGAATTTAGGAGTTTTGGCTTGACGTATACCTGGATGTACCAACAACAATACATGAATTACTTTAACACCAAAGATAACTTTTAAGTTTGTTTCTTATTTCTTTGATTTATCAAATGTATTATTAGCTTTTATTCACAATTTACATGCTGTATGAGTTAAACTGTGTCTAAAAATTTGCATGTCATGTTTGTACACTTGAATTTTAAGTTATATGACTTATATACAAGATGTTTTAAGGTTTATGGTACAGTAATTATCACTATGCATCTCATGGCCTCTAGCTCCTGACCATATTTATTCTACACTCACATCACTTAAATATATATATATAAACTATTTTATATTAAATGTCTTTATATCAAACTGCCCTGTGATCCACAAACAGTATATTTGTCCAAGTTACTGTGCTTGGGTAGAAACTCTTCAAGAAAACACAATACTACTCAAAACATTTCAGAATTTCAGGAGAATTAGGTCAAAATGCTAACAAGTAGCTCACGGCAGCCTTCGAAATACTATACTAGGTGTGGTTTATGGAAAGGAGTAACATAGATCATCTTTAACCTGTCAGCTCTTTAGTACAAAGACCTGCTAAAGTTCAGTCTAAATGGGTTTGAGATTTCCGTCCCTACATGAACCTCTTTTGTGTAAGTCTTTGGCAAACTCTTGCCTTTTGTTCTTAAAAAGACATTTTCTTTCACTTCCCATGATCCCCACCCTGAACCCTTTAGTCTATGTGGAAACCAGCCTATGACTTCCTGCTGACGTGGGCTGCCCATGTTGGGGATAGCTACCGAGATGTGATCCAGGAGCTCCACCTTGGCCTGGACAAGATGAGGAACCCCATCACCAAGAGGTGGAAGCACCTAACGGGCACACTTATACTTGTCAACTGCCTCGATACCCTTCGCAGTGCGGCCTTCTGTCCTACAGGATATGGAGATTTTGCTGTGTGAAATGTGTGACAGAAGATTTGATGGCTGGTATAGTAACTAAAGCTCAATTCTGGGATTTGTGTCCAGAGTTTTGTTGACTCGTGAACGGAAGTTGTCGAAAGAATGGTACTCACAACATGTCTGGAGTGGATATTTTCTTTGAAAGAAAAAGAAAACGTGTAGTTTTAGGGCAGTGTGAAGAATCTAGACCATCAGGTCTACTGTGCACATCCTGCTGTCTTGTCTGGACTCTCGTATCCACATCATAGCAGCACTGATTGGTTTTTGATTAGTTACACACCAGAAGTAGCAACGCCACTTTCTGGCTCAAAATACATTGTGAAAATAGATAATCTGGCTCTTTGTGTTTTTTAAGCATCATGTTGTCCCTTTCTATCCCTTTCTTGTGGTCTCTACCTCTTATGTTGTTTCCGCTTTTCTTTCCTATATTCTTCTTAATCTCTTTTCTACCTCACACTTTGTCCTTTCAACTACGTTTTGATGGCTTTCAGAATTACATGCTGCTTTTTTCTGTGTTCCTCTCAGCTTCCCCTTATGCTTCAGTAAATGGCATTTTCAGGCTTCTGTCCTAATGTTTTTCTGTCACTGTGTATTTCCTTGCTTGACCCTCAGGACAGCATCACTCCTCATCGCTGCAGTACAGTGACATTTCCACCTCCTTATATGTTGTTATTTTGTTCATTTGACTGTATCTCACAAGCATTTTTAATTATAAAAAAAGTTCTTTAATCAAAATAAATGAGAAAAACTTTCATATATTAAAACAGTACAAGAATTGCCAGTGATTAGCTTGCCAAAAACTATTAGCTTGCTGACAGGGACTGTCTATGTAGTAAAGCTGCAGTACATCTGTTAATGCAAGTAATTTTTATACTTACATAAACATTTGTTTTTCTTAGTTTGGATTTATTCTTGGTGGACTCCACTTACATAACAAACTAAAGATTTAGTTGCTCAATATCCCTAGATGAAATTGATCCCAAAGAGCATACTGTACAAAAAACTCCTTGAAATTGCTTTGGTCACTACAGCAGTCACCTGTAGTTTGCATGGTAGACACCTACCTGTCTGCAAACACTTCCCAAAGTAAAAGATTTACTGAGCAAGCCAACATATTACAAAGGTCTCTATTTCTAGTTTGTATGATACTTTTCACAGTTTTGCTGGCACTTGTCGAGTAAAGACAATCCAATATCTTCCATCCAAACTAGACAAAGACACAACAGTAGTTGTGTACAACAGCTAGTAACCAAAGCAATGACAAGGAGATTTTTTGGTGAAGCACTGTTTACATCTTTGTAGCTAATTTCACCTAATGATTGCCGGCAACCTCCAGCAATCATTCGCCAATACAGTTAGCTAACAATGTTAGCATGCTGCATGTTGACAAAGGGATCCATTATTAATTTTGAATTCCAAAACCAAATTGCAATGTTTCAGTGTTAAAATCCAGTCAATTGGGAAACAGTATCTGTTTGTTTACTCTCACATCACCAGCTATTTTTTGGTCAGCTATTTTTTGGTCCAAATGCTTAAGCAGCATTGAGAGTTAAAGACATCCAATTACTTTCAGCTCCAGTACTCAGTGGGACTGTTTTCCCATGTGTGGTAGTTAGGTTTTCATTACTAGGCATCCATGAAGAAGATGCAAAGTTTACTGGAACTGGAAGATATAAGAGAAAGTTAGCTAGCTGGCTAGTTGCTATCTGGAGACGTTATATCATGTTCTGACTGAAGTATTTCTTTTAAAAAACTGAACTGCTATGGCTATTGACCTTAACAATAAAAGAAAACTAAATACCAGAAATGTTTGGAGGGTTAGTAAAGTTTGGCTAGTTGACAGAATTATATGTTACTTACAGAGCCAACGTTAAGCTAATTTACCACAGGGACGATGCAAGATGAAACTTACACTGTTCTCTAACTTAAACACTACTAACACTACTACAAGTACACTAACTGAAAAAGAAAAAGGCTTAGGGGCCAAGAATGACAGCTGAATTTTGTTTTGGAGCTCTAGTCATTTCAGCAGATAGCATTAGTTTGCTTGCTAGCTAGCATAGATTAGCAAATTCAGTTTTCAACATGTAACATGGCTGCAAATACAAATAGTTTCATTAATTGAGACTTGAAAATAAAGTGAAATGCATTTTCCTTTATTTGTTAACCTTACTGAAATCCAGAATACTTATATGTATTTTCAAAATGTATGCTTTTTTTTTCAGATGGCTGAAAATGTTTCAGTGCATTCTCACGTCCTAACCCCATACTCTTTATTAGTTACACAAAAATGTCAAATGTGTTTGTTTTCATTAAAAGAACTAGACAAACTAAACCATCAGAAATATCTTTTTAAAGCTTTTATTTAGTTTTTGTTAGTTTTTTTTTGTCTTTTCAGATGTTCTTGATTCTGTGACTTTCAGCACGAATAATCAATCCACTTTGATGCTTTTTGGCGGGGTTTTGTGCTTTTGTTGTTTATCTCCATTATGTTTTTGTGACCGCTGCAATGTTTAGAATATGAACGTTTTCCGAGCAGAAAATTTGCAAGTTTATATATTTGTACCAAACACCGACTGAGTATTGACACATTTGTAAGTGATGCTTTATCACATGTGAGAATTTGCAGATCTGTTCAGTGTTTCTGTTCAGTATCAATAAAACCAAAAAACATATGAAAGTCTTATACGCTTACAGTTATTCTACTTACACTTATATTCATGTGTGCACAAATGATTTCTGCAAGACTGAAAACAGCATTTAGACATAACTAAAGTTCGCTCTTTAGGCTTGAGGTTTGGACTTTTACTGGGCTATTGCAGCACCTTGATTGTTTATCATTCATTTTGTTGCAGATTTGCTGCTGTGCTTGGGATTGCATGACCCAGTTTGGGCCAAGCTTTAGCTGTCAGACAGATTACCTCAGACTTAGACTCTAGAATACTTTGGTTTACAAAGGAGTTCCTGGTGGACTCAATGACTGCAAAACCAGGAACTCCTCTGTAACTGCAAACTCATCACCCCTCCACCACTGTCCTGACAGTTGGTATGAATATGTTTATGCTGATATCCTGTGGTCCTTTGGATTATGGACAAACATTTCCACTTTGGTTTTTTATATTTCCAAAGGACATTGTTTCAGAAGTCAAAACAAGTTCAAAAGAAGCCACATGTGAACAGTCTTTTTCTAATTGTACTGTCAACTTTTTTTTGCTAATTGAGTGTATGCAGTGTTCAGTAGATACTTCTCAATCACGAAGATTGTGGCTTTGTGTTAACACACCTGAAACTTCCAAAATATCTGCTTTTATAGATGTGGCCACTGTTATGGATCTCAATCACATCAACAAGCTCTATAAACTGCACGTCAAGTGCATTTTTTCTTATTCCAGAGTTAAGATAATTTGTTTGTCGCATAACTAGAAGATTTTGAATGTTATGGCAGCAAAGAGATGTGTAGCAACCTAGCAATATAAAAAAGACATACCTAAATAGAAAAAGATCATAATAACCAGTAAAAAAATATTTAAAACAAGGAAAAACCTAAAAAACATTAAAGATAGACAGAAAGACTGTTTAATAATGGCTAACACTGCTTACAAGGGCGACCGTGGCTCAGGGGGTTGGGAATCGCATCTGTAACCGGAAGGTCGCCGGTTCGATCCCTGGGCTCTCTGTCCTGGTCGTTGTGTCCTTGGGCAAGACACTTTACCCTACTTGCCTACTGGTGTTGGCCAGAGGGGCCGATGGTGCGATATGGCAGCCTCGCTTCTGTCAGTCTGCCCCAGGGCAGCTGTGGCTACAACTGTAGCTGCCTCCACCAGTGTATGAATGTGAGAGTGAATGAATAGTGGCATTGTAAAGCGCTTTGGGTGCCTTGAAAAGCGCTATATAAATCCAATCCATTATTATTACATGAGGTGGTAGTTATTTCACAGTATAAGACATATTATTTCACAAGTGCAGTTATGTCAGTGTTTTATTGTTTGATTTACTGAGAGCAGTTTTGACCAGAACAAGAATGAAGGACCTAGATCTCTACTTCAGACACAGCAGTGAAGGATCTGCCCAGTGATATCACTGTGCCGTCAATAGGGTAGGAAGTGGTGTCGATCAGAGTTGATTGCCTTTATTTGTTATTTTGTTACTTTATGAGTGTTGAGTGTTATTCTGTGCTGTACCTTTCAGTAGGCGTGTAGTCCTCTAACTTCTCTAGTTCTTTTAGCTCCTGTCTCTGTAAGGCTTCCCTACCTAACAGCCCACTTTCCTCTGATTCATCACTTTCTGGAAGCCAGCTGAGGGGCAGCACCTAGTGCTTGTGAGTTGTCTCGACATTGTGGGATTTCTGTGGCTGTAGCAGGTGACGGTGAGAAGAAGAATCTTTGGAAACTGAATATTCACGGCAGTCTGAAGCCTGAGCTTATGGCTCACGCTGATTGACACATAAGGCTGAAAAATAGAAAAAGACAGTATAATACTCTATTTTTATCTCTTAAATACACATACATACATACACATACAGAGAAGACATGATTTCAAAACATGGGCAGATTTAGGGCTGTCAGACCTCGTGCTTTTCTCTCTTTCCATGACATTAAACACACGCAAGACCCAACATTTATTTTCTTTTCCAACTTTTTTCCCAAAATACTTCAATATACCTTTAATGTGAGATTCTGTAGCGATGCACCAAAGAATTCATGAATTTCTGCACCCGGCCCCAATTGGGATTCTCTCTGCGCATGAGCTCTCATTGCAATGCAAAGTTTATTGTGTTGAGTGTTGCGTGACGCTGTCATCATGAAGCCCACAAAGACAATGCAGCAGATTACAGCGTGTAAACACACACACACACACACACAGAAAAACACATTCAGATATCACACATGGATGCACACGCTGGATGCATGCATGCTCAAGCACTGCACGTGAATGCATACGTCTTTCTGAGCACGCTCTTTTAACCCACCCAAGCATAATCCGCCTTAGACACACACACAGACACACACAGTTTAATGTACTTAATTAAAGCAGATAATTATTCTCCCTCAGAGGACCGGCCACCTTGACAGTCTCGTCCTTTGCCTCTCACTGACTCACCCTTCACATTCCTACCCGTCTCCTGGATACAAGTCGAAACTCACAACAAGGCCATGAATATGTGTGTGTACATGTGTGCGCTTTTTGTCCTGTTTTATCTAAGAATAAAAAATAAAAAGTTTAATTAGTTTTTCATGGTGGATCAAAATCTGAAAGTACCACAGGAGAGAAGAATAGACTGTAAAATGCTCTTGCTGTGTGTTTTAGGGAAAACACACAGCAATGCATTTTTGCCTGCAAGGAAATCCGCTTTTATTGCAATGCTGCTGCCATCTGATTGGCTCACAGGTTGTCTGCTAGTTGTTACAACATCTGGCTCTTATGTGCTGGAGTAGTAGAAAGTAACCTAGGATTCATTTGGCATTATAGGGACTATTTTGTGTTATTTGTTTTATTTGAAACCAACCAAATCTTTTTAATTAAAATTTGAGCTTTTTACTCACTCAGCAGTTTTCCTTAATCTGCATTGGTTTAATTAACCACGCAATGAGCCTAAATCTTGATGTTTACTTTTTTCTGAAGATAGATGGTGTTAAAAACACTATATAAGCAACCCTCTTGGGCCTGATGTTATGCCAGAGGAGTTTTGAAGCTGTGCAGTTACTGAGTCAGCAGAGCATTGGTGACTTTAATACACCTCAGCTCTCAGCAGTCTGTAACTTTATGTGACTGAGTTGCTGTGGTTCGTAAAGACTTCCACTTTGCAGTAAAACCACTCTGATGGTACTTTTCTAGCAGGCAAAAAATTTAACAAACTGACTTGCTGTAATAGTGTCGTCCCATTATAGTACAACCATTGAACTTCAGTGAGGTTTTTAAAGCGACCCATCCTTTTACAAGTGTTTGTGAAGGCCGACTGCATGGGTAGCGGCTTGATTTTATACACCTGTAGCCATGAGACTAAAGACGCCTGAATTCAATGATTAAGAGGTGTGGGCCAGTACCTTTGTCCATTTGTGCATTGTATCTCAATCTGATATGGAAATCATCATACAATAATGTGCATAAGGCTTCTTGAAGGACATTCAAAGCTCGTCTTTGGATGTTTCTGCCTTCTGTTCTCTGTCAGCATGATCCCACACTGCTTCAATAATGTTGATGCCCTGTTGAGGATTGGGGAGGCCAATCCATGACTGATACTGCTCCACTGTGTGTTTTTCTATACAGGTATGATTTTGCTGCATTGGCAGTGTGTTTGGGATCATTGTTGATGAAAGATGAAGTTATTGCCAACCAGATGCTTTCCAGATATTTCATGGTGGATCAAAATCTGATAGTACTTTTCTGTGTTGAACAATGTCCGGTCCAATACCACTGGCTGAAATGCAGCACCAAACCATTGCAGAGGTCCAGATGGATCTCTTAGGTCCTGTGTCAGGTCTTTGCGGGATTTGTTCCTGTTTCTTTAGGTCATAACTTTTAGATAATGCCCTGCACTTGTCCAGTTTCCTTAGTTTTTTTTTAAGGACAAACTACACACCATGCTGAGATATGGTGAGTTTTTAGCTAATATCTCTTTGGGAATCCCCTTATTAGTGTAAATATATTATTTTATGTCTGTCAAACTGTGCTATATTTGGTATTTTTCACAGATTCAACTAAAGAAATTGGAGCAAATTATTTATTTTTGCAACAGGCTGCTAATACCAAAGTGGCTAAAGACACAATTTAAAAACTGTTCTTTGCTAAGTTGTCTGTTGCTACCTTGAAAAAGAAGCTTAATACCCACCTGGGTAAGTTAGCTTTTAGTTAGCTTTAAACTTCATTTAAACTGTTTTAATTGTTGTCTTTTTGCCTTTTAATTTATTTTATATTTACATATATTTTGTGACTTTTGTACTGGAAAATTACTTTGTAAATACACTTTCCTTCCTGTGTTTTTGGTTTCCACTAAACTTCTAAAGGAAATATCAACTTCTTTAGGTTTCCTATACTTACTAGCTAGTCCCTCACGATATCAATTTGCTGCTGAGCAAATGTATGTGGTGGCATTTTGCAAGATTTTGTCTCTCAGTTGCAGGCAGCTGTGGACAAAAATGACATAAAGCAGTACAACTGTTGCTGGGCAACCAAAGAAATGTATTAAAATGATATATAAATGTCTGTAAGGATCAGAGATGCTGCAGATGTAGCTAATAATTCTATTTAGAGTACATGAATAATTGATACAGTGGTATTAGAAAAGTTAAGACTCTTATCCTGTTGTGTGTGTGTGCACACACCCAGACACACAGACTCTCACACACACACACACACATATATATATATATATATATATATATATATATATATATATATGTGTGTGTGTGTGTGTGTGTGTGTGTGTGTGCTAAATGTATATACTGTATATACATTAATGGTTGAACTGGAAGGCTGCATACAAGGCACAGTACAAGATAAGTAATGCTCTAGTGACTAACCTTATTTATGCAGCACACTGTTCATGCCCTGAATCCATGTGCTCGTACCATGTACAGTCTGAACTGCTTATTAAAAAGTGCAAATTTAACCTGAATCTGTGCGATAATGTTTCTACATCGCCTTTGTGCAAAGACACGTTTGGAGGGAGATAAGCTTAAATGTAAAAACTTAATCTTCTTCAAGGAAATGAATGCAGATCAGAGTGTTTCTATCACCTGAAACATATCCTAAACAATAATCTGCCATCATCCTGAGAGGTTTAGAAGCCGGTGTTATTGCCCTGGTCTGGAAAAACAGAGGAACAGAGATGTGCGCAGTAAGCAAGAGATCTTCTCTTCCCTTTGTTAATTCCAGACAAATTGGCCTGCTTGGAGCAGCTTTTGAAAATGCAGAACAGGTGGCGAGATGAAAAGCTCAGGGACGAGCCGCCGCTCTGTTTCATCTGCCGTTCCTTTTCGGAGGTTTCTGGAGGATGTGGGGAAACAGGCCAGGCTGGTTTCACCTCGTGGGCCTGACGAACATAAAGAGCCCTTGAAAGATAAAGAGAAACGCAAAGCAAAACTCCCTTCATCTGCTCTTTCTCACGTCTTGGGCCTTTGGCTGCACGCTGGATGCAGGGGAGCTGCAGATGTAGAAGCCTCGGCGGTGATCATCAGAGTTTCAGTGTCTCTGATGTGCTGCTAGCTGTAAGAACTTATCAAGCTAAAGATAAACAGAGCTGTGCCCCTTCTTTTCTTTCAGGCTGAAGCAAAGAGTAAAAAGGGGCCTTCCTCTTTATCAAAGTAGCAGATGAAAATCTTGATTGCATGTACATTTTGGCACCTGGGTGCTGAAAACTAGAGCAGCTCGACTCCTTTCTATAAACACAAACTCACAGGACTTCACTTTTAAGGAAGTGCACACATGTTTGTAAGGTGGACCCTCTACACCTGAGAGACAGAATAATAAGGAACTATAATTTATAATTTACAAGGTTAAGTGTAATTATTGTAGATAAGAAAAATCTGCTACAAAGAATACGTCTGAAAAATCCATCTACTAGCTGCTTATCTCCATATACATGTCAATTTTACATGTCATGGTCTTTTTTGGGGGGAGTGGTTTTGCCGTAGCTACCTGCTTTAAAGCCTGTAACCTACCACCTTATCCACTTCATACAGCAAAAACAGGTACCTTTTTTCCTCTGAGTGAAGAGGAGATGAAAGCAGCAGTGGTCAGCAGCAACAGCTCCATGTTATTTTATGTGAAGGAAAATAAGGCTTGGTAGGAAAGAGGAAAGATGTCTTTTTACTGACTATAACAGCTCCCTTTTGTCCTTTAAAATTACCAGATTTTACTCCTGGTGAGGATATTATCTACCAGCTCATTTGTCGAATATGTAAACAAAACTATAAGAGGGTATCTGTAAAAGCAAACGTTTTGGCAGTGTGCTGCTCTGGAGCATTTAGGTGTCTGTTAACACAATATCACAATCTTCCCCGGAGTGGACATCACAGAAAACTCACCCTCAGAAAAACTGCAGACTCTACAGGCCTGAGTTAGCATGTTACATGTTAAAGTTCATGACATCACAATTAAATGTGGACTGAACAAGTTTGGCTTGTTTGAAAGGGTGGCAGGAGAAAGCCGCTTCTATTTAAAAAGAACACGGCAGCTCAGTTTGTAATGCTGCATCTGAACAAAACACAAGACATCAGGAATGATGTCCTTTGGACAGACGAGACCAAAGTGGAGATGTTTGGTCATCATGGAAAACCAAACTCAACATATCAGCACAAACACCTCGTACCAGCTGTCAGCACAGTGGTGGAGAGCTCATGATTTGGGCACCTTGAGGTCACTGAGTCAACCATGAACTCCTCTGTATACCAAAGTATTCTAGAGTCAAATGTGAGGACATCTGTCTGACTTGTAAAGCTTGGCCTGGGCATGAAACAGAACAATGACCCAGTCAAAGTCCAGACCTGAACCTGACTATTGCTGTGGTAGGACCTTAAGAGAGCTGTGAATAAATGAATGCCCGCTAACCTCGATGAACTCAAGTAACCCATTCTTTCACATATGTTCCTAGAAGCGATCTGCATGCCTTAAGTGCTTCATTTCATACACCTGTGGCCATGGAAGTGATTGCAACACCTGAATTCAATCCTTCAGGTGTGTGACTGAATACTTTGGGCAGTATAGTGTAGAGATGGCACGATACCACTTTTTTATGTCCGATACCGATACCGATATCATAAATTTGGATATCTGCCGATACCGATATGAATCCGATATAGTGTTTTTTAATCAACAAAACTGTTTTTTTTAAATATCTTGCTGCATTTTGTATAAGTTCATACTCAAGTTTAAAACAACAACTACACTAAAGCTATTCTGTTATACCTGTATGCAAAAAAAAATATTTCATAGTTCAGCAATACTGATCAATCTAATAAACTTAAACCTACACCATCCTCCCTATTCTGGTATTTTAAAGAGTACTTAGCATAAATATTAAGCAACCTAACTAATAGGGTTCCAACTCCCAGCAACAACAAAAATAAATAAATAAAAAATAGGGAACCACCCCTCACGCTCCACCTCATGATGCTTAATCGACGTAACCAACCTTAATTTGATGCAGTGTGAAAAAAAAAATGCACAGAAATCAATTATTTTTCAAGAAATATTAAATAGATTCAACATCTTTCTTCAACAAAATTGCAGACTGCACAGATGGTACCTTCCCAAAGGAAAAAGTACTATAGCTTACTAGGCTATATATATTAGACTTAATAGTTACTATATAAAGTAATGGACTTCTATTTATTTTGCATCAAATTAAAACTTTGGGTGTCAGATAATTATTTATTAAAAGCTCGACATTTTAAACGAGAATAAGAAAGAAAAGTATGTCTTTGTGCCCCCTTTTCCCTGTTAATGCCCTATCGGCCCCCCTGGCTAAACTTTGCTAGATCTGCCCCTGCACAGTTACCAGCGTCAGCTACGTAGAAAAAGATCCTCGAGTAGAAAGTAATAATAAATAAATTCTAACAACAGCTGATCAAGCTTAAACGTGCTGCTGTTGTTCAGCCGCTGGTTTCCTCTTTCTGGTGCAAAGTGGGCCAAAAGCAAACTAGAGACACGGACTCGCGACAGAAAAGCTGATCAGCTGATCGTTAAGCAGTTTCATGATTGAAGTAGCAGCAAGAAGAGGCAGTCGCTCCATATATCGTTTGTTAAGCTTAACGCAGGAATGCTTTACAAACATTCAGAGATGGACTTACACACTTGCTTTACTTCTCTCGGGATAACTTTGTCGGAGATGAAATGCCGGGTTGCTAGCGAAGCTCCAAATGCTATCCAGACCACCGACAGGTCCCGCATGCCACAGCCGCTCTATCACGTGATGCATACTGCTCCGACGTGCTAACGTTCTGAGGCGAGTTACGGCGTGTTGCAAGTTTTGTGAGGTGCTTTCGTGATATTTAATGGATCGGATTACATTTTTTATTTTTCTCCGATATCCGATCCAGTAATTTAGGTCAGTATCGGACCGATACCGATACGTAATATCGGATCGGTCCATCTCTAGTATAGTGTAAGTGGTTTACATCATTTGAGTTGGCAGTCCTACAGTGTGGTCAGGGCCACGTTCACACTGCTGGGTCATGGGTAACCTAAAAGCCTCCCAGTGCAGCCTAAAGAGATCAGGTTTGATGTGCCCACAATGCATCCTAGTTTTATCATGTTTACATATTTTACCTTGGTAGTACTTTAATTTGGTGGTACTTTTTTAAGGAAATCTTTTTTGCAAGGACTCAAAATCCTCTGAGATGTAGATCACTTCAGCCTATGTATCTAATTAATTTTACATCATCTGAGTTATAGATGTGTTTTTTCTCTTTTTCTTCTGAAAGTTGGCAGTTGATAGTTAAACAGCTTGTTTGAGGCTCTCTCAGCATCTGTCTGCAGCTCGTCATCTGTTACCTGTGGAACATGGAGGAGACGGTGGAATAAATGAGAAGTAAATCAGAGAGGGAGACTTTTGTTTTATGGATGAGAAGGCGGCGTGGGCGGTGGGCGAGAGACATCCAGCCTAGTTAGAGAGAGGAAGAGAGAGAGGAGCGCAATTAGAGTGAGTTGTGGTCTTATAAAGTTAAGCTGTGTGCATGTGTGTGTGCGCACGCGGGCGTGTCCACACCCTGTTTATAATTCGTTTTATTGATCTTGAATGCAGTAATAAAAGGGAAATCAATAAAGGAGGAGGACAGCGAGGACAATTAGTCGGGTCTTGATGACTCAGGTTGTGTTGTCGTTTAGGGACTGGCTTTCTTTCCCCTCTGCTAACACTGCTGCTGCACACACACACTTGCTTTCACTTCTTCTGGCTAATTAGATGAATTATTTGTGCCCGGGGGGGGGGGGTGGAATTTAATGAAGGCTCACAATGAGAGCTGTTATCAGATCATATCCGATCAGCAGCAGGTACGACAGGTGCTGTAAAGATGCAATGTGAGCGATTGTTGTTGCAGTCAAACTGAAGAATGAGTGTCAGTCATGACAAAGCAAACGTATAGTCATTTATATCTGGAGGGATGCTGTGCTATGCTGTGCTCTCGTATAGATAGATAGATAGATAGATAGATAGATAGATAGATAGATAGATAGATAGATAGATAGATAGATAGATAGATAGATAGATGATCCCGATGTAGTTCTCCCTCATCCTGGATGTAGGTTTGGACTCATCATAATCCATGTTTGTACTGTTCTGACGGCCACTCCTTGTGCTTCTTGGACTCCCTCTGTAGTTGTTCCTTGGCTGCAGTTGGCTACCATGAAGGCCTGATTCACACCGTCTCCTCCTAACAGCAGCAGAAAATGGGCACATGGACCGATGGATGGATCTTGAGAGCTATCTGCTGCTTGAACTCTGGGCTTCGATGTGGACTCTAATCTTAGATGCTGTTAGTCGGGGATTGATGATGGTGATTTTCTGAAGCTGGTAACTCTGATGAACTCCAGTTCTTGATGCTCTTTTCCGGAGGCGGCCCTCTGAGGGAGCCACTTTCATCAGAGCGTTCGATGGCTTTTCCAGCTGCACTCGAGGAAGCTTTTAATTTACCCAAACAAATTAACCTTTACATCTTAAAGTAACAATGGACTGTTAATGCTTCTTATTTAGTCGAGTTGAGTCCATCACATATAGGGCTGTCACAATACTGACCATGATACGTAAAAACTTTAGACTATGAAAATTAAGATCAACAAGTTTGGGGACTCTTTTTGAGCTTTGAAAAGATGCGTCACTAGCACGATGTCAGTCTGAGTGAGTGTTTGTTAGAAGCTTTGAATGGAGGATAAGATTTTTTTATGTGAATTAACTTTGCTAAGTTTACATCTTTTTCCTGAAAAAAAGCAGCTTAGATTTGGACTGATCGTGAAGAAAAAGAACAGCAGTTTGATTTTTGTGTGTGTGTGTGTGTGTTTGCAAACTTTTCCTCTGACTACAGAAAACTGCTGGTACTCCAAGGAGAAACTCTGCCGCCATCTAGTGGTACACATGTTAAATGATCACATGCCTTATACTTTTAACACCAGCAACACATGTATGTAACAAAGTTTATGGGAACAATGGGTTTATTCTATAGCATAAAAAAGCCAAAATGTAATGATCTCCATATGAAATGAAGACAGGAGAATATTAAAGGAGCATTAATTCTGGATTATTGTTGCTTAAAAGGCACATTATTATTTTCTGTTATCCTGAGATGACTTTTAATGTTCATTTAGTTTTACAGATGAATTAAAGACAGCATAGATCAGTTAGATCATTAGTGTAAACCAATCAGGTGTCAGTTCTGTTACAGATCCCAGACCTGCTCCAAACCAGAATCTGAGTCAGAGTCTGCATTCCCTCCAACATGAACAATGTAAAAATAATTTTACCTGCAAACCACAAAAATTTCAGAATCGTGTTAAGCAATCTGACAAGGCATGTTTATGTTGTTTGATGAGGTGCGTCTTGTATTTTCTTATGGAATACCAAAGCTGCCAAAATTGAAAAATGTAAACAATTAAATAAACAAGGAACTAAACAAATAAATCACTCAGAATTAATAAATGAAACAATCAATACAGACGCAGATAAAAGAAAGAAAGAAAACAGAGACATATAGAATAACTCTTGTTTACAGTTATTTTATTTTTATTTTTTTATTTTAATGCATTTAATAGCATTGATTCTTTGTTTTTTATTATTATTAATATTATTTTGGCAGTTTTCAACCTCTATATTTTTAAGACGCCAGAACATGCAGTGCAGTGTTCACGTTTGGATTTCCAATATTTAAATCTGAGAAAAAACCTTATCAACGTCCCAATATTCTTTGCAATGATTGATGATTTTATTTTGCGTAGTAACGTGTATAAAGAAAATTACATCTAAATGATGAAATTACATTAATTTTGCTTTTAGTTGTTTTTTTTTTTTTATTAAACCATAGTTTATGATTTAGTTAACAGCTGATATACATAAACAAAAAGAGAGAGGAAACTGTTTTGGAACATTTTTGGTGAATTTTTCCTTCCATAACTATAACTCTATATTGAACACTACACATCTGTATGTCACTCAGCATTTCAACAAAAAATAATCAATGAAACTTTGGATTTATTTATTGGAAAATTTGTGCATAGAGTAAAAAAAATTATAATAATAATTCTGCAGAACAATCTTCATCATCACTGTTAAATTATTTATTTATTTAAATGTTTTACTGTAACTGCTGCATAAGTTAAAGGTGGATCTCGTTTTAAGTACTCTATATTCCGTTACTTACATTTGTAGTGGCTGTCCTGTGAGGACCACGTATCTCTGAATTTTTAAAGAAAACAGGCCTGCTTTTTGATTTTTTTAAAAAAAAGCAAAACAGCTGGCTGAACATATTACATTCAGTCATTGTCACAGATGCTAATCTGAAATTGCTGCTGAGCCGGCATCTGGTCAGCGTCACTGTTTTATTAGATGGTTAGCACTGACATCACCTCTCCATCATCGACGCAGCTTTCCTTGCTAATGTACTAAAGAAGTTGGTCATCTACATCTGGCAGGAGACTAAAGGTGATCATACCAAATATTGACTTTCAAACATGTTAGAATTGCCTAGTATGCTGTGTTTCCATGTATATTTGCACATTTTTCAATAAGTTGCTCCACCTATTTTCCGTTTTCCTAGAAACATATAAAGAAATGAGTTGAACACCTGTTTGGAACCACCGCTGAAATGCACAGTGAAGATGAATCCTGCTCCATGTGAGTGTTGCTTTTGGTTGAAACTAATTACTGACTGCTTGGAATAACTTTTAGCTGCTTCTCTGTGAGTCCGTCTGTTGGGGCCAGCTGGTGCTTCATTCTACATGTTTCCAAATTTAAGGGCCATGTTTCATGACTTCAAGCTGTGCTGGGTAATATTTGGTCGATATTGACTCACTCTCCATCCTTTCCATCTAATCCCAGGCTTTATTTGCCTTCTTCTTTCTTTTGTTTTATGGCGCCAGAGGCAGTCACTTAAATTACTGACTGCAGGCTGGGGGAAACCATTTTTGATATGTATTTATATTTATATATACTATCTTACAATTAGTGTATCTTTATATCTGCACTCATAAAGTCACAGCTGCTTGTAGTTGCGCATTTTTACCAGCAGGTGTCAGAGTCTCACAGCTGAGGACGCCTCCCTGCGCAGAGGAAAGGCGACTGAACACCTTTCATATTAAGATCCTTTATCCACCCCGCTGGCAGGTTTGCTCTCACGAATGTGAAAGGCTTTTATTTTTTAAAGCCCTTTCGCGTAACCGGAAGCCAGATTTTATTGTGTTTTTCCCGTCTGACTTGACGCGTCTCTCCATGGCAGCGTTCAGTGGCTGATCCACGCGTCACGCTTCATCGCTTCGTGCTTGTGTTGTGTGCCACTACATGAAGGCAGCTGCTCGGAGACAAGCGGCCAGATGCGGAGACGAGTGTGGTGCGCGAGAGTGCATGCAGCCGCTGTACGTGCTGTGATTTGACAATTTGTGGAGGGCAGATGCAGTTGGAGTGAGTCCAGGGATGCTGCGGCGTTTCTTGCTGCCGGAGTGCCGCCGCGCAACGAGGGGCTGTGCCCCCAACTTCTGCTGAGAGAGGAGAAGCCGTTTTAATTTTTACGCGTTTTAATAACCCACGATGGATCACTCCCGGGACCTTTAAGCGTCCCCTGCGGTGATCTCGCTCGCTGCTGTGGGGCTGTGGGAGTGCACGCTGTCTCTCCTCCCCAGCCTGCAGACATGGGGAATAGTTTCTCCAATCTGGCTGCCTTCCAGTCCCTGCACATAGTCATGCTCGGCTTGGACTCTGCGGGCAAAACCACCGTTCTCTACCGGCTCAAATTCAACGAGTTCGTCAACACGGTGCCCACCATCGGCTTCAACACGGAGAGGATTCGGCTGGGAGGCGCGGGGGCCTCAAGGGGCATCAGCTGTCACTTTTGGGACGTCGGGGGCCAGGAGAAGCTGCGGCCCCTGTGGAAGCCTTACAGCCGCTGCACGGACGGCATCGTGTACGTGGTAGACTCTGTGGACACCGAGAGGCTGGAGGAGGCTCGCACCGAGCTGCACAAGATCACCCGGTTCGCCGAGAACCAGGGGACCCCGCTGCTGGTCATCGCCAACAAGCAGGACCTGCCCCGGGCTCTGGACGTCGGGGAGATCGAGAGGCAGCTCGCTCTGGCGGAGCTGAGCCCCTCAACACCGTACCACGTCCAGCCGGCCTGCGCCATCATCGGAGAGGGACTGGACGAGGGCATGGACAAGCTGTACGAGATGATCGTGAAGAGGAGGAAGTCACTGAAGCAGAAGAAAAAGAAGCAGTGATGCCAGGCTTTGGCTGGATGATGGCTAATAAACTATGACGTATCCCATCTATAGAAACAGAATGGATTAAACAAAAAAAAGAAAGAAGAAAAAACACCACAGAAATACTGCAAGTCTCCATATAGGAGGAAAATATACTCATAGAGATGCAAAATGAGCTGAAAATGCATATCATATAAACTCATTAGCATCCATACTTTCCTGTAGGAATGCGTATTTGCAGATGAAATCTATATAGTATATTCATGAATAGCATAAATTCTAAAAAAAAAAAAAGTCATATTAAAGTCAGATTCATGGGAAGAATATTGATTGTTTACCTTGGTAGATGACTGTTTTAATGTTCTTCACAGGCAGTTGTGTCTGTGCACACTGTGGCTCTCGCTGCACTCTCCCTGATGGAGGAGTATTAATAGGACTGTTTCATTGGGGATGTGTGTATTGTAGCGGAGATGTTTTATAAAGTGTATTGATCCACTGGCAGAGCTCCCTGTTGCTGTGCTGTGCACAGATGTGAGAAGGCAGCTGTAAATGTGATTAGGGATGCACTCATGCACAGATCAGTGTTTAGAGCTGCGAGGTGGTGTTACACCAAAGATGATTCCCAAGAGATGACACAGAAACTCTGCTTTGGTGGGGTTTTTTGTTGTTGTTGTTTTTTACAGCCTTCCCTGCCAAACTGAGATATATATATATACCTGGTATGACTGGCTTAGGAGTAAAAAAATTAAATAAACTATGTTATATAGAATGCATTTGAGCTAGGGCTGCTCAATTATGGCAAAAATGATAATCACGATTATTTTCACTGAAATTGAGATCTCGATTATTTGACGATATTTATTTAACAATAACAATGTATTGAATAATGACTTTAAAGATTGTCAAAAAAATAATATAAAATAGTGTGCAAATACTGATAACAGTGCAAATGTTTGCAATATAAAAAATAAATGAAAAATGTAAACATCTATGTTCAGTGAACTTTGCAGTGTTGCTCTGTGGTGCAGCTACGACACCGTAGCAAAGTTTACACAATATGTCTAATTGATCCACGTAATGTTTCCACACCACTGAAGTTTTTTTTACCTCTCTTTTCAACCAACGGCAGTCACTCTCCTCTCCAAATAACTTCTGCTTAGCTTTCCGAGCTTCCCTCGGGTCCTCTTAATCAACGGTCCCCAACCCCCGGGCCTCGGACCGGTACCGGTCCGTGAGTCGTTTGGTACCGGGCCGCGAGAGTTGAGGCTCAGGTGTGAAATGTATAGTTTTCAGGGTTTTTATCGGTTTTCAGCGTTATTTTGTTATCGTTTTGAATAAATTTCTTTTTTTTCGGTACCGGTACTAGTTTTATTTTGTTGTATTTATCCACGACACCTTAAAGGCCGGTCCATGAAAATATTGTCGGGCATAAACTGGTCCGTGGCGCAAAAAAGGTTGGGGACCACTGCTCTTAATTGTTGTGACACGTGTTCGAAATGCAGAGAGGTGCGCTCGATTTGCCACACGGAGCAGCGTGAGAGTAAAGCACGAGGGAGGGGCTAATAATCAGCTCAGTCATTTTTAATGATCGTTGAAAGCCCAGATCGTGATTCGATTAATTGAGCAGCCCTAATTTGAGCTATCTGAAATCAGTTCTTCCTCATCCCTCATCTTGCTCATTTTCTGTGTCTTCCTCAGTGGAACCACCTTTGATTATCCCTCCTCTGGAAGTCAAATTGAAGGCCTTCTGCTCTGTGACAAGCTGATTTGATCTGTTTTGGAGAATTTTACAAATGCTGCATCTTTTTTTCCCCCCTATTTTTAACAGTTCAACTTTTTTCAGCTATATATGCAACTGTTTTATGTATTTAATGCAATATTGCCGCAAGAATAATACGGCTTGATGGTACAAGAGTTGCACATGGACACTGTGGGTCCATTTAAGCCATTACATGTAATGTTGGCTATAGTTCAAGATTAATTTTACCTAATAAAAACTGGACATTGCAGATTAATATAACTCTTGTTAGTGTTGGCTGATAAATACAGCAAACACTGATTATATTATTTGTGCATCCATCTACTCTTACTTTTCACACAAAATTCTCTCTTAAATTCTCAAACTTAAATTTAGTTATAGCTAATAATGCTGAATGGAAGGGAAATCACACAACCAATTAATCAAACTACCATCAGAAATCTTACACCAAAACATGACATAGTCATCAGCATATAGAGTCATTTTTAGCTCCTTTAGTTGCTCTAAAGCAAACCAGCTGCCCCTCAGAGTGCTTGAGAAGTGTTATGAGTGCATCCCAGACTGATTCAACCTCCTGGCAGTGAAAGGACACGTGTTCAGAACCTGTTTTCATCTCCAAGGTGCCAAAAATCTACATCTTGTCAAAGCTGCTGGTATTTTGGAGATGCCACAATTTGGCATTGATATCACAGGAATGGATATTTTTAGTCAGCTGTTTGGAAAAAACAGCAAATACAATTTTTGTTCCTCAAGCGCAGAATGTTTTAAAAGTCCCAATGTTGTTGTTTTAAATAACAGCGATACTAATAACAGCCATACAAAGTCAAAATTTTAACTCAAATATAATAACTCAAAACTAAAACTTAAATAACTCAAAACTGTGGAAATAACTTGACATTTTGAGGTAACTCAGCTCTGCTGATCTGGAATTGTTTTCCCCCGTAGTCAAACAGTCCTAATTGAGATGTGATATTTCATCCCAAATCAATATTATTTTTAGTCACCAAATGCCATGTAAAATAAAAAAAACAAAAAAAAAAACAGGAAATGATAAAAAGCCAAACTAACCAAAAAACCACAAAGTTTGATAAACCTCTGTTGAACAGCACTGTTGGCTTTTGCAGAGGACAACCTGTGTGATGCTAGCAGCTTTGTCAAAATTCCCTGGGGTGACAATGGGTGGACAGTCGAGAAGCCGAGTGTCTTCCTGTCACAGTGAAGAAGTGAAACAAACCAACAGGCTGGAACCTGTTCAGCTGCTCATAAAATATTTTACAGAGTGAGAAATAACCATAAAGCTTAACATCAACATAATGTTTCACATACCTGAAAGCCAACTTGCTGAGGAGCCCATAAAAAGTCACTGACATTAGCATTTGGTCTTAAATGACAAGACTGTTGAATGTCTTGTACAGACTGTTCTCTGATGCCACATTCACGATGAAAGACAAGAAGAGATGAAGCAGCATTATTGTGCTGCAGCTTGATGTCTACAAAGTAAACAAACTGTCGAACCTTAGTCACACTGTAGAGGTGACTGTGTTGTCATACCTGTAGCTCAAGTGGGAAGACATGAATGTTAACTTTTTTTCTTTCTTTCTTTCTTTTTCTTTACAGTCAGGATTTCTGATGTGAACGTGGCATCTTTCTGCTAAGTCGAGCTGTGTCCAACATTGCATGACAGCCACTACTTCAGACAATGTAAATGATACAGTACTATAGCGTTACAGCCACGATACAGCAAGACCAAACTATGTATTACAAGCCAAAACAGGAAAAAAGGAAAAAGTATTTTTGGGATTAAACTCTTTGTAATTCAACTTGTGTGTTGTTTGACTTGTGTTTGGTTTCCAAAGTTTTAATCAGGGTGGGAAAATCCCAGCAGCTCCCAGCTAAAAAATATAATTTAAAGGCTGTATATCTGCAGTAAAACTTCATGGCCTTTGCACGTTTCACTGCTGTTGTGCTTCCTGATTTAAACTCAGATTTAGGTAGTTGCTCTCTTTTTGAGCAGCCTGATATTGTTTCGAGGTTTTTACCTTTTTACTACTAACAATGCTAATGGTGTGTAAATTTAAAAATATAAATAAACTATAAAGTCAACAAAAACAACACTCATTGGCCACTTCAGTAGGTAAACTTGCATGTATTTAGCAACTGCTGATCTACTGTGATTTCCCCACACAATTGCCTAAAGAATTTACACAGAATGGTCCAAAACAGAGAGAAAAAGTCCAGTGAACAGTAGTTCTCTGGGTGTAAATGTGCTGTTGATTTCAGAGGTCAGAGGAGAATGGCCAGGGTGCTTTGAGCTGTTAGGAGGGCAACAGTAACTAAAATAAACACTTGTTACAATCAAGGTTTGCAGGAGAGCATCTCAACAGCAGTAAAAGTGCACACTGCCACTGCTGTCAGCTAAGAACAGAAAACTGATGCTACAATTCACCAAAACTGGACAAGATTGTAAAAACATTGTTTGGTCTGATGAGTCTCGATTTCTGCTGCAGCATTCAGATGGCAGGCTCAGAATTTGGTGTAAACAACATGAAAACATGATGGTGTAATGGACTGAGAGATATTTTCTTTGACATAATTTGGCCTCCTCAGTATCAGTATATTTAAAAATTCTTTCCTGTCATTAGACAGTCATAAGAATGCAGTGACGTGGACAGTTCCAGGTGTCCCAGGAGCTTCAGTGCTAGTTTATCCAGGATCAAAGGCAGAACTGAAGTCAACACCAACAATTCAACAGCTTTAAACACCACAGCCTGAGTATTGTTGCTGACCACAACCATCCCTTTATGACCACAGTGTGCCATCTTCTGTGGCTGCGTCCAGCAGGATAACACACCGTGTCACAAAGCTCAGATCATCTCACTCTGGTTTCTTGAGCTTGACAGTGAGTTCTTTGCACTCAAATGGCATCCACAGTCACCAGATCAGCAAGTGTGATGCTGTCATGCCAATATGGACCAAACTCTTAAAGGAATCTATGCCATGAAGAATTAAACAGTTCTGGGGACAAAAGCAGGTCCAACTCAGTATTGGCAAGGTGTACCTAATGAAATAGTTGGTGAATATATGCTGTTCTGCTACACAGTAGCAACAGTATATATAATCTGTTTTATTGTAGTACATGCTGCTATGGCATGCAACTCAACAAAAATGAATTGGTCTATCGATTAAAGTGCCATATTGTTAATTGAAAAGACTGAGGCCATGTGCTTAGAGGTTGTTGCACCAATTAATTTACACTATATGAATATTGTTAATAGCTGAAGGTTTGCCAAGTCAGCTGGATTACCCCACTCTATAATTAAGGCCAATAAACTCTCTCATACACTGAGAAATAAATTGTTACCTTAAGCTGCCATGTTTAAAAAACAAAATATTGTGTACTGTATGGGTTTTGCTTCCTCCATTTAACTTGTGGCATTTTATGTTTAGGGATTATGAATAGGAAGCTCTGAAAGCAGGCTGAAATGCCATGTCCAAGGATAGAGCACAATCAAAGTGCTTGTTTTCCTTCTTTTTGTTGATTCACTTTCTGTCTAGTGCCAAATATACCTTCCTCCAGTCATCGTGTTTACAGCCAAATGGCTTCCCGTCTTATTATTATGGTTTGTGTCACTCATGTAACTCAGTGTAATTGCAACACACACACTGTGCTCCTGAAATGAGACGGTTGTTATCTCTCGACTTTGGTTAAACTGTCTGGAGGAAGAAGAATGTATTCAGTGGTTTATCTGAGTATCAGACATGCTGTATCTGAGCTAAGAGGAGAACTGGGAGGCAAAAGGTCACTGTTTCAAGTCGCAGGCAGGCATGGGAATCCAGTGCCCGTATACGCAAACAGATATTTTAAGCTTTGATTGGATCTCTGAGGATTTAAAAACAAGCCTATAACAACACATGTGAGTAATGGATGATGATGCATTTTATTCTCATGGAGCTCGTGGAGCTTCTCTTAATGAAGAAGTTAACAGAAGTTCTCTTACTGCTAAAAGAACTACACAAATAGGACAACTAGTTTGCACATTTAGTCCTCCTTGCTAAAAACAGTTAAAAAAAAAACTGTAGTTCTTAATATTTCTGTTTAAATGATTGTCCTCAAGTGTCCATAGTAATTATAACAGGAGAAAAGGTGAAAAGGACAGTTAAGAGCTCCAAAATCAGCACAGGGAGGAGGTTGGGGTTGATGTGTGGGTCAGCATCGGACATTGCTTTTTACTGTGCAGTGTCCCTCTGTTTCTCAGTCGGATCAACTAACAACTAACTTTCAAACTTTATGATAAAATACAGCGCTGCGCGAAAGGCTTAATCCAGTCCTCATTTATTCATGTTTTACTAGTGCAAACACAGCATGCAGTATATAAGGAAAAAAAGAGTTTGTAAAATTCTAATGAGCCTTAAAGTCAGTGTTTGGAATGGCCATATTTATTCCCCTCTACTCATTCATTGCTTTTTCTACTTCACAAATCTCCCTCTTCTATGCTCAGTCAAATAGGATTCTGTCATGTCTCCGTTCAAACTGTTGACAGAGCAAAGAGGTTCCAGCCCGGTTTGTATTTATCTGTCTTGTTTTCCTGCTTCCTTTTCTGCATGTTTCTGTTGGTGGGCCATCAAGGGGATTTCATGTTTTAACTGTGCATGCTGATAATCCTCCACACTTCCACCCTCGCCGTCCAAAATGGATGGCCGTGACATTTTTGCTTTGCATGCGAAAGCTTTGAACGCCAACGTTAACATGCTTAAAAATGGTGCTGAATGTGCACGGGTGGGATTATTTTATGTATTTAAAGTATTGCCAATGTTGTGTTGTCAGATTTTTGTTGACAGTTCAAACCGTTTGTCTAAACATGCGCTTGAATTACAGCATGTAGTTGAGTTACTGCAAATCACCAAGGATTAGAGTTCTTAAAACAACAACAACAACAACAAACAATTATATGGGAAAAAGCTATACAAATACAGGGCTGTAAAGGCCATATCAAGCACTCCCAATTAAATTATAAATTTTTTAAATTTTCAGTTTAAAATTGAAGCAGCTTTGCAGAAACAATTTATATAGCTGCCTGTTTATATCAATATTAAATGTTTACATAGAAAGCATTGGTTTGTAAATTCTATTAAATCCTTGACTTGAGCATTATAGCCATGGTTGGCCACTGGTTGTTGGGGAAAAATGTGTATTCGTCTCGGAACAGAGGACGCCATCATCTACCTGCTCAATCGTGTCTACACCCATCTGGACCAGCCGGCGAGCACTGTGAGGGTCATGTTTTTTGACTTTTCCAGTGCTTTCAACACCATCAGGCCGACCCTCCTGGGTGATAAGTTAGCAGCGATGCAGGTGGATGCTTCTCTGGTGTCCTGGATTGTTGATTACCTGACAGGAAGACCACAATATGTACGTCTCCCACAGTGTGTGTCTGACAAGGTGATTAGCAACACAGGGGCACCACAGGGGACTGTCCTCTCCCCCTTCCTCTTCACCCTCTACACCACAGACTTCAGCCACTGCACAGAGACCTGCCATCTTCAGAAGTTTTCTGATGACTCTGCGGTGGTTGGATGCATCAGCAGGGATGATGAGACAGAGTACCGGGCTGTGGTCGACTCCTTTGTCACATGGTGTGAGCAGAATCATCTGCAGCTCAACGTGGCAAAGACCAAGGAACTGATCGTGGACTTCAGGAAGACCAGGAAACACTTGACCCCTGTTTCAATCCAGGGGGTCAGTGTTGACATTGTGGAGGACTATAAATACCTTGGAGTACACATTGACAATAAACTGGACTGGGCTAAAAACACCACAGCACTTTACAGGAAGGGCCAGAGTCGTCTCTATTTTTTGAGGCGACTGAGGTCCTTCAACATCTGCCAGAAAATGCTGAGGATTTTCTATGAGTCTGTGGTGGCCAGTGCGATCCTCTATGCTGTTGCATGCTGGGGGAGCAGGCTGAGGGTCGCAGATGCCAACAGACTTAATAAACTGATCCGTAAGGCCAGCAATGTTGTGGGGATGGAGCTGGACTCCCTCAAGGTGGTGTCGGAGAGGCGGATGCTGTCCAAGATAAAGACAATGTTGGATAACACCTCCCACCCACTCCATGACATGTTGGTCAGTCACAGGAGCTCGTTCAGTGAGAGACTGAGATTACCGAAAAGCACCACTGAACGACACAGGAAATCATTCCTGCCTGTGGCCATCTCCCTGTACAACGCATCCACTTAACACACTGTTTGCTGCTACAACTACACATGTTTCTTTTCCAAATATTTATTTATAAGTGACTTATGTATGTATGTATGTATATATATGTATATATTGTACTATTCTTAGTTAGCGTATTGTCTGTCTTGTCTTAATGTTGGTTTAAAATGGAGCACTGTAACAAAAAATAATTTCCCCCAGGGATCAATAAAGTATTCTGATTCTGATTCTGATTCACCAATCGGTTGGCGAGTGGTTGCTGGAGTTTTCTGACTGTTCCCAAAAAAGTGCATTACAAAAACCTACTTGCAATTGCTTTGATATCTAAGGGATTACCTCAGTTGAACACATTTTGCATGAAAGACACTTACGTGTCTGTAAAGACTTGCCAACTAACTGCTGAGCGGCAATGAAACTCAAGAGAGTGCAACACAAACCAGAAACGGAAAACTTTGACTTTTAAAGTTAAACTTACGCCTTACTAACAAACATATTTATACAAGTACAACCTTTACTTTGAAGGTGAACGGTGTTCCTTTTAAGCTTGTATCGAATATTTTAGTTTCACTGCAGCTTGGTGACCAGTCGGTGAGCATTTGCAAATAGACTGATACAAACAATGGGCCACTGCAGAAACATGCTAGCAACCAAACAATCACAAGAAAGTTATCACTTTTTGCAACCAATTGCACCCAGCAAATTTCACCAACCTCCAACTACCACTTACAAGTGGTCGGAGAATATGTAACAGCTGGGGCCCGTTCTTCGTACGTCGCTTACTACATCCAAGATCAAATGACACATCCAAGATCAAATCATCGCGCTAACCGTGAGCTCGCTAATCCGGTTCCCCGAACACACCTGCTGTTGACGATTACTACAGCTGGACGCAGTAATGTGAGATCACTGGGTGTAGTAAAAGGGGCTACGCATCGATAGTAGAAACATTGATCGGCAACCCTCTGATTGGTCGGCGAAAATGTCGAAGGAGTGCGCTCGGCTCGGTATTTTTCGGCAGCAGAGCAAGAACTCCTGAGTGAGGGATTTCAGGAGTTTCAGAGTTTAATCAGAACGCAAGGGAACACTGCAAAGGCTGCAAAAGCAAGGAGAGAGGGCTGGCAGAAAGTTGCTGACAAATTAAACTCGTAAGTAATTTAATAATAATAATAATAATATATTGGATTTATATAGCGCTTTTCAAGGCACCCAAAGCGCTTTACAATGCCACTATTCATTCACTCTCACATTCACACACTGGTGGAGGCAGCTACGGTTGTAGCCACAGCTGCCCTGGGGCAGACTGACAGAAGCGAGGCTGCCATATCGCGCCATCGGCCCCTCTGGCCAACACCAGTAGGCGGTAGGGTAGATTTATTATATTACACTATATTATCCAATATTATATTACATTACATTATATTATAATATGTTATATTTTATCCTCTTTCACATTAGAGCCACGACAGGACCCACTAGAACATGGGAACAGGTAAAAGTGAAATATAAGAATATCCTACAGAATGGTAATATTTATCACTTATATTGCTTTTAGTCTCTTGGAAAGAGACCCTGGAATAATCTGTTTGTTTATAACAGCAACCAAGAAAAGGGCAGAGGAAAAAAAGACAGGTGGTGGTCCTGCACCCCCTCGTCAACAAGTTGGTTAAGTGAATAATACCCTCACGGGAAAATCGATATCTCTCTATGAGCACACTGTCGCGCTGAGCTAAAGGATCCTGTCTATCCCGCAATATACGCTGAATTCTGAGGACTCTCCTTATCAATCTTGCACCTTCTGCAATGGGTGGCTCGCGTATACGGACAGGACATGGCTGCGACAGGCTTCCCAAATCCACCTTCGCTTTTATAGCCGTGGTCTCTCATCTTGATTACACGAAGTAATTTACAATTGCTACTCTGAAATATGAATTAAATCTGTAATAATCACATACATGTAATAGAATGTTAATAGTACATTTCCCTTTTTTAGGAAATGACCTGTGTGAAATCAATAAATGGATCAGGTGCTGCATTGTCTTTAGTTACATTGATGTTATTTATTTATGGTGAAACAGTGGTGGAATATCGCTGTTGCTTTCGTATAAATGAAGCGGACATACCTGCGTGGCCGCGATCTAATCCTGTTTACATAAAGTAAACCTGCTCCCGAGCAGGTTTACGCTTACGGCTCTGTTGCTATGACAGCAAGTCCCGGATGAGCTTCGGGGAACCGACTGATCCAAGATCACGCGAAATCGTCAACAATCTAATCCGGCTAACCTACTTAGCGAGGTACGAAGAACGGGCCCCAGGACTCTGTGGATATGAATATGGATGCAGTAATGAATGAGACTGCAAGGTGGTGCAAGTGTGTACTTCTCTGGCTCTATTTTGTAAAAAGTTGGTGCAGGCTGTTATCTACACCTTACTGTCATGTGTGAAAAGTTAATATAGTGCAATGAAGAACTGGTACCATAAAGTCTTTGTTAAGTTCTGCCAAATAAATGTGCTATGTGTCTCTCTAAGCTAATCTGGTAATCACTAGTGCTAATAGCTAACATTGCTAGCTTCTCCACCCTCACCAGCTCATGTTACAAATGCATATTTCTACCTCATGTATGGTGTTTACCAGGGGTTCACTGATTGGTCTGTATGTTTGTGTGACTAAGGCCACAACAAGTTAATAAGTAAATAATATACAAATAAAATACTAGGATTTTTTTCAGCAAATATGCAGCACAAACCTCTTGGACGGTATCACACAGCAAACCAGTTACAGTCAACCGTTCAGTGATTCAGATTCTGAAGCCTAGCAGAGACAGCTCTGTCAATCAAAGCACCTTAATAATGCATAACTTTATAAGAAGTTCACCTCCTCTTCGTGTATTATGAGAAATATGAAGTAGTTAACTGTAGAGACTTGAAGCAGGCTGTAAACATGTTTATTTCTGTTGTACAGCTGGACATGTTAACATGGAAGTCTATGGGGACTGATTCGATTTAGGAGCCAGACTCTAGTGGGCACATGAGTGACTGCAGCTTTTTGGCTTCATTTTTCAACTGTGTTGGTTTCACACTGAATCAGCCACAGCTGGTATTTTCAATTACAACCTTTGACTGCTACTGAAATGTCTCCTGCTGTAAAATGAAACACCCATAGTTTGTCTCCAAGGGCTTAGAGCCAATTTGTGTTTTCTGCATAAACACTGCAGGTCATCAAACAATTTCAAAACTTCAAAAATAGGATTAAAAGAATTCTTTAATTAATCAGTGTGGGGAAGTTTTCTCAATATGTCTTTAAATCTTCCTTCACTGGTGTCCAATCTGCCACAGACAGAATCAGTTGTTGTGTGATTTATTGTTGAATGTTGTTAGGGTTAGCTGCTGTTGAGACAACACAGGCTTAGAGGTTTTACTTGTTCTGATGATCAAGTAGAAAGCTGTTGAAACACTAAAGCTGACTTTAGTCTGGCCTTTTAGTCCTCTTTCTCCTCTGAGCTGCAGGTCTGCGACTTCAGGCCTTGATCTTTTTCGGTCTTTTGAGTCCATTGGTTGTAAAAATCTTCTTGCTCAGCCAAAGATGTCAAATCTGTCTTCATCAGTTTTTCTGATCAAATCTCAGGCATAAACCAGATCTATCCTTTTAACATAAATATCCATAGATGGTATAGAATACATGAACTGCACATATATGTATCAGCGGACAGAAGGAAACATTATCTGCTTTGTGGCAAAGTATCAGAGGACATATGGAGCATTCTTTGATAAAGTTTCCACTTTACCTTAGGTGACTGAAATTGTAGCACTATATTCATTTGTTACTCAGCATTAATGGTGCGTGCCATTTGAAGTGGAAAATACGAAGTCCTGATTTCCAAAACTATGACCAGATTCTATCGATGAACATACTGCAGCTGTCTTTTTTTTAACCAAAAAAATAAATAAATTTACATTCAGCAATATTTACAGCAACTACCACTGGAATGCACTTAACTAACTCCCAGTTCAGTAGTAACTGCCAAGGCAAAAGGAAAGCTAGTAATGATATCCGATATCTAGTATCTGTGTTAGTGCATTGCAGTGTTACGATTCAGGGATGCAGCTTGCATTGGGTCATCAATTAGTGCTCTTCCCACCGTTTCAAATATAGTCATTTCTGGCTCCAAAAATCTACTTAACGGCATCCAAATTGCTAAAGCTGAGGCTTCTAAATGTGGCTTTGCCCAATTTTATATACAATACATTTGTGCTGTTCCTAATTTGGTCTCTTAGCCTTTAGTTTTATCTCCCATCTGAATACACCTGCAGCCATAGGACTGAAGACACCTAAATTCAAGGATTAGAAAGTGTGGGCCAATACTTTTGTCCATTAAGTGTGCGCTGTATCTCAGTCTGATATGAAAATCATACAGCACACACTGTGCATAAGGCTTCTTGAAGGACATTTAAAGCTCTTCTTGGATGTTTCTGCCTTTTGTTCTGTTCTCTGTCCACATGATCCCACACTGCTTCAATAATGTTGAGGTCCGGGCTCTGGGGAGGCCAATCCATGACTGATAGTGCTCCACTGTGTGTTTTTCTATCTGGGTATGATTTTATTACATATTGTTCAAGACCACTTTAAAAACATACGAAAATCTGTTGCTCCTTGGAAACAAAATATAAAGAGATGAGAGGTACCTTAGGACTTTTGTGCAAAAATCTTAAGCTTAGTTTATTAAAGCCCATGTTCTGCTTGCTTCACTTTGCTCGCTTAAATGTGGTCTTAAAAATATTTTCGGGCATGTTTTCTTTCTTTCAATGTAGTTTGCCATCACCAGTGTGTGAATGTGTGTGTGAATGGGTGGATGACTGGATGTGTAAAGTGCTTTGGGGTCCTTAGGGACTAGAAAAGCACTATACAAATACAGGCCATTTACCATTTACCATTCTTTTAACTTTTGCACAGATGCTAGCTGAGCTAAGCTATGAAGAACAACTACTTTTTTTCTGTAATTTACAATCTCATCATCCTGAAACATCCTTTTGAATGGTCTTTTTTTTCATGTTGAATCAAAAACCATTTCACAGTTTCTACATCTGAAGTGGAGAAAAATGCATCATTTATTAGCAAACATTAGTTGAAAAAAAATATGTGAATTGTATATAAATACAAATAAAATCTTGACCCTGACTACAAAAAAAACAAACATTATTATTATTATTATGATGATGATGATGATGATGATGATGATGATGATCATCATCATCATCATCATCAAAGTGCCACAAATCTAGGCTCTAACTTAGGGCTCCATAAAAACCTTAAAGAAACCCAGTCATCATGTTCTGCACCTCAACATTGTCCCAAATTACGGAAGAATGCAGGAGGAATTTCCACCATTCATCACATCTGGTTCTCTCTCGGCACATCATAATTTCTATCCTTCTGTTCAAAATGGATCAATAGCACACTGGAGATGAGCTCTTGCTATTAAAATGCAAATTCCGCCTATGCGCTGCTGTTGCAGCCGGTTCTCAATCATCCCTCATTCACCGTGTTTGGGTTTTTGTGAAGCCATGAGCCGGTTCAAGAGGAGGCTAATCCGGCAGCGTTTCCACCTGCACAGCACCAAGCCGGGTGAAACAAGAGTCACTGCTTACGTCACGACTGAGCCTTTATTTGCAACAAGGCTCATTATCATTTTAATTACAGGCTTGGAGTCTGAGAAAGAGAGAGAGTAAGAGAGCCATCAGCAAGTCATTTAATATCAAATTAAGCAGTGAAATGCAGACGACATATGAAATCTGCTTTCGGATTGGGCAAGAGCAAATCAGAAATTAAATATTTTAATATACCATAGAGTAAGACAGTTAAAATATGGAAGTAGTCTCATTGTGTTTGTATCTGTTTTACTCTAAATGGGATCATAACTTATAAAATAAACCTAAGTGAGAAGTAGGGTAATTCGATATTAATACCATCAAAAACAGTCGCCCCTTGCTGGCCAATAGAAAGAATGCAGATTTGATGCAATTCTGAGGCTGCGTCCATTTTTTTATACGCACAGAGTCTACAATCATTTTATTAGCTATATGTGTTCAGCAGCTCATTAATGCAAATATCTAATCAGCAAATCACGTGACAGCAGCCCAGTGCCTCTAAACTGAGCATCAGAATGGGATACTAATCTATTGAGCTTTTCCCCTCATAACCCTCTCTAGTGTTGACAGAGAATGTACCAAATAAAGAAAATATCCAGTGAGACGTAGCTCAGAAGAGAATGGCCAACCTGAGGAGAGAAACAGTAACTCAAATAACCACTCGTTACAACTGCAGAAGAGCATCTCAGCAGCAGCAGAAGACCACACCAGGTGCCACTCTTGTCAGTTTAGAATAAGAAATTGAGGCTACAGTTAAGCAAAACTAGACAATAGAAGACTGGAAAAATAAAGTTGCCTTGTCTGAGTCTTGATTTTCAGTATCTGAGGACTTGATTTCAGAATTTGGTGTAAACAACATGAAAGTTTTGTAATGAGTATTGTCTTGGCTCACTTTGGGCTCTTTAGTACCAACTGAACAATGTCATTCTGTTCGTTGTTTATTTAATATGTTCTCTGAGATTGTACAGATATGGAAAGCGCACAAAGAACTATAAAAAAAAAATAGATTTTGCAAAATAGCTTTTCTACTGGTAAATGTTCCCTTTAGAATAGTCACAGACCACTTTGATTACCTTGGGATATGTGTCACAAAGCAATTTAATTGTTTGTTTAAGAAGAATCTCCTCTCCCTGCTGGAACAGTGCAAGCATATGCTGTCCAGATGGTCCCCATTATCCTTATCTTTAATAGGTAGGATTAACTCAGTGAAAATGATGCTACTTCCAAAATTCCTATATGTTTTTCAATCCCTCCCTATCCTGATTCCAAAATCCTTTTTTAAATCTCTAGATTCTCTAATCACTTCATTTATTTGGAATGGTAAACATCCAAAATTGAAGAAATCTATTCTTCAAAGGCCCAAGCCGGTTGGAGGTTTAGTCCTCCCTAATTTCCAGTACTATTATTGGGCCGCCAATATCAGGTGTTTGCTGTACTGGAGACACTACCATCTAAAAACGTCAACACCAGTTTGGGTTGCCATGGAGTCATATTCAAGTGGGAAAATTTCTCCACCTGCGACTTTAGGTTCATCATCCTGCTGAGGATTTTCTATGAGTCTGTGGTGGCCAGTGCGATCCTCTATGCTGTTGCATGCTGGGGGAGCAGGCTGAGGGTCGCAGATGCCAACAGACTTAATAAACTGATCCGTAAGGCCAGCAATGTTGTGGGGATGGAGCTGGACTCCCTCAAGGTGGTGTCGGAGAGGCGGATGCTGTCCAAGATAAAGACAATGTTGGATAACACCTCCCACCCACTCCATGACATGTTGGTCAGTCACAGGAGCTCGTTCAGTGAGAGACTGAGATTACCGAAAAGCACCACTGAACGACACAGGAAATCATTCCTGCCTGTGGCCATCTCCCTGTACAACGCATCCACTTAACACACTGTTTGCTGCTACAACTACACATGTTTCTTTTCCAAATATTTATTTATAAGTGACTTATGTATGTATGTATGTATATATATGTATATATTGTACTATTCTTAGTTAGCATATTGTCTGTCTTGTCTTAATGTTGGTTTAAAATGGAGCACTGTAACAAAAAATAATTTCCCCCAGGGATCAATAAAGTATTCTGATTCTGATTCTGATTCTGATCACTCCCTTTGGCATTGCCTCTACCCAGTAACAATAGAGTTGTCCAGCAGTCTCTTAGAATCTGGTCTCAGTTTAGGACGACTCTGGGTCTCCGGGCTTTCTCACTTCAAAGCCCAGTTGCAGCAAACCACATATTTGTTCCCTCAATGACAGATAATGCTTTTCATATCTGGCATAGAAAGGGCCTAAAAACTTTTGCAGACTTATATGTAGATGGACAATTTGCAAGTTTCTCTCAAATATCCACCAAATTTGGCATTGCTGCAGCTCAGTTTTTTCGTTTCTTACAGGCCAGACACTACGTGCAGACTATGACAGCACAATTCTCCCAAATACCTCCACACAATCCAGTAGACGATTTCTTAATGGTCAACCCAACCTCAAGGGCATAATATCAGCCTTGTATAATTTAATTTACAATTTACAATGCTCTTCAGTAGCTGCTATCAAATCTAAATGGGAACAGGACCTTACCCTTCATATTACAGATGAACTGTGGGACTCTATCCTTGGCCAGGTTCACAATATATCAATGTGTGCTCGAAATACACTTATCCAATTTAAGCTAGTTCATCAGGGGCATTGGTCTGGGGATAGGCTGGCACACATATACCCAGGGGTGGGCGCAGCCTGTAGAAGGTGTGGGTGTGCTCCTGGTACATTGTTTCATATGTACTGGTCCTGTCCTTTGTTGATCACCTTTTGGAAATCTGTTTTCCATACATTGTCTGATGTCCTGCAGCATCAAACTGAACCAGAGCCACTCTATGCTATGTTTCGTGTGGTCCAGAATCTGAATCTGTCCAACTCCAGACTTAGAGCATTAAACTTTTCATTACTGCTGGCCAGGCGAGCTATTTTGCTGAAGTGTGAAGTGGAAAGACTCTTCTCCCCCCTCACATGCACAATGGCTAAAAGCTACAATGTCCTTTCTGTGTGGAGTTTGCATGTTCTCCCTGAGTTTGCGTGGGTTCTCCCCAGGTATTCCAGCTTCCTCACACCGTCCAAAGACATGCACTTTATGGGGATAGGTTAATTGAAAAATCTAAATTGCCCATAGTTGTGAATGTGAGTGCAAATGGTTGTCTGTCCCTGTGTTAGCCTGTCCAGAGAGTACCCCGCCTCTCGCCCTATGACAGCTGGGACAGGCTCCAGCACCCCCTGCGACCCTGAAAAGGATAAGTGGATGGATGGATGGTTTAGTTGGGCAGCAGGCTGCCAATTATTTGTTGTTTAATGGTCAGGATGGGAACAAGAATTTGAAAATTTTGAAAAAATTTGAAGCACTTTGTATTATTGTATACATTGCATTGAAACCTTTGTCTAATAAAAAGACTTTTGAAAGAAAACATAGCTTTTTTACCATAATACACACTGCTTGTGTGCAACTCCTTGTCTACAAGGAGAGTGAAGGGAACAAAGTGAGACCCACAGAGGCAGAGGAGCATAATATACGTCTTGAGTAATTGCTTACAGCAGAAAGGGAAAGTTGCATATTAAAAATAATTTAAGATTGATGATCCCGCCAACAATAATTTCTTGTACATGGACTTCTAACTGTCATCATGCAAACACGTGCAAAGCGATCGTGTGAAGCCTGATTTCTGGTGCGAAAAAAAAGCAGCAGCTCCTTCAGAAACCTCAGAAATCTGCTCAGATATGTGTAGGTGGCATCCAAGCTCTGATTCTCTCTTTGCTGCTGTCAAAGCAAATTATTTCACATGTAGCACACCAACACACACATGCTGGAGGATTCACAATAAGGCTATTTAAATGCAAATCTGACAGCTTGCATTGTCCTTTCAGGTCATGTTTCAAGAAGAAATCATAAGTTTTCATTCAGTGAATAAAAATTTGCAGGTCAGTGTAAAAGCAGCAGGTTGTTTTCTGTGTCAGACCCTACACCCGATCTCAATCTTTTATTCATGCTCATGCTGCTATTAATATAACTATATATCAAAAAATTAGGGCATACGAGGCTACGACAGAAAGACAAAAAGCAACCCTGAAACAGAATTTAAATGCTGACTGTATCTAAGGTTAAGACCGAAAATGGAGGGGTGAAGGTCTGGGGGAAAAATGTGAAATGGCGTCAGATTTATAACTTTACTGGCAGCTGTTTGGTGGAGCGTGTCATTAACGTGTTAAATTACACATCTTACCTCACCTCTGTAATCCAAAGGGTGGGACACTCTAAAATGGGAATCTCCCAGAGGTTACTGGGAGAATATGTGAAGGTAAGACACTGAAAGCATGCACGGGATGCCAGGCAGCATTGGTCTTGGAATTGGTTTTGTAGTTATTTTGAGTAAAAGCAGTCTGTATGTATGTATTCCAAGAGGGGAAAGATTTTCAGTTCGTAGACCCTGTGAGCAGTGGCGGTCCTAGCCTGTTTGGCGCCCTGGGCGAACACTCCCTGCTGAGGCTGAGGCCCATCATGTCCTCTAATGACGAACCATCTGGACGGCCTTAACATTTAAATGTGCGGCTAACTGGTGTAACTGAAATGCTAACATTAGCTTTGGCTGAATACCATCAGTTAACTTGACAACTGAGTATTTTGTGTTCATTATAAATTGTAGTTTTTACAATTCTTCTAGTATACGTATAAACCCAAAGAAAACCCATTGCAAGATGGCGCCGATGTGTATGGCTTGCCGTCTGTTCCTCCTGTTTCCTCTCTGTTTTATATTTGTAGCATTTTGGTCAACATTGTTGGATGTAAAGTGAGTTATAAATAAAGATGCTATGCTATGCTATTATGCAGCTAGCTTAATGCTAACTTACCATTTATGGTGCATGCAGTTAATTAGCTGAGCAGTGCTATAAGCTAAAACATAGCTGAAGATTATGCTTTAGTAATCACTTGTTTCACATTATAAACTAGTTCTTAAAAGCTTAATAAGGACTTTCTGTACAAAGAATACTCAAATTTTAGATTTGAGTATGTTTTTGCATGTTTGGCAGCATACTTTTAGGTCATGAAGCTAAACGGTGCATCATCTTTTGTTATCATGATATTTTGACTCCAGATGGAGCTGAAAGGATTTTGGAAACTTTGAATGTTCTTATGTAACTTTCATTTTAATCCAAGTCAGTGAGTCTGAACTTCAGTTGTAGTAAATGGGTCATACATTGAAGTGATTTTGGTCGTAAATAATGACAAAATGGACCCTGTAACCAAAAGTTATTTGTGTTTTTTCTAATGTTTCATGGTACAAAAAGGAGCATATGTACCTCAGGCATAAAAGTAGACTCCTAAAGTGCGCTAACAGAGCAGAGCTGCAGAGTCCCCTTCTCTCTGTTTATTCAACCTCACAGACTGACAGAAATATGACTTTACAACACTGCTAACATGCCATTAGAATACCTGGAACATTACATAAATATCACAGAATACTTTATTTCAGTATTCCAGGTTTTATATCATTTCCTGTGAGTGTTAGCACTAGGTCAGATCATCAACTTTTTCCAATTACTCCAAGCATTTTTCTTCCTCACATGCCCTCAAGCTCTGACTTCTTAATTGCCAAGTAAGTAAATAAAAGTGGTAGTTTCCTCAGTTGGAACATGTAAGCTGTACTTATGTAGGGCAATGATCTCACAGCAGGCATCAAGTGTGGCTAAAACATTGGCAGCACTCTTTAACTGTACTCCCCACTTTCCTGTTTGATAGCGTTTCCACTGAAATATCATAGAGTCTATAATGACACCTCAGAGCCGATGAGCACAGCCAAATTTGAGTTTACCAGCTAAACTGTAACTGCAAGTTTATACTTTAGGTTTTGACCCAGCAGCAGTAGCTTCCTGAGACATGTGATATGAGGTCAGCGAGGCTAAAAGCCAGATTTCCTCAGCTGGAGATGAACCGAGTGATAGAGAGCTGAGGAAGTGGAATCAGATCTGCAATAGGAAGTAAAGGAGGATGGGAGAAAACGTTTCTACTGGGGATTTGTTTATTTTCAGCTGATGAGAGAAGATAGTCAACTGACAGTAACCCTAAATAGCTTTATGTGATGGGAATGGGAAACAAAATCCCCAAAAGTTCTGAATGGCAGGTCTAGGTTTGTTTTTTACATCAGAGAGTACTCACAGATAAACACTTTATTTAAAATGATGTAGGGTTTGTTTGAGAATTGAAGGTACACATTAGGCAGGAGGTCCTCACCCACATAAGTTTGAACTTCACACAATTCATTTTCTAAATTATGGTGATCTTTATGTACCGGTGTGGACCTTTGATGGATCAGTTTATGACAGAAAAGTCTTTATTTTAAAGGAACCACAAAAGATTCAGTTGTGGTGTGAACCTAATAATTGCATTTTGGGTGTAAAATGGAGATTTCATTAGAGAGAAAAGTCAGCGCAGGTTGTCTCAGTAATGTTTTAATGTTTTTTGCTATTTTCCTAGTGCCACTAACAGAGACAAATGCCTTCTAAACTCTGAAAATAAATCACTAACCAGCTTCACGGTGGTTTGGTTGTGCTGCTCCTGGAGCCAAATGTTAATTTCCTTCCCTTTAATTATTTGGATCATAAACGCCTGACCAATTAGCCTGTCTCTTTTTGTTTCAGCACAACTTCTTGCACCAGAAGCACTTTCTTGCAATGCTGCCTTTGTACGAGCAGTATACAATTGGAAGAACAAAAAAAAAAAACCCTGCCCACTTGTATGAGCTGTTTCCATTAACTTTCAAAACTTATCTTCTTAAAAACTTTTCATACCTGAATGAAAGAGCCTTTTTAATAAAAGTGGCATGAGCCTTAAAATGTGAGAACTGTAGGGGTTATCTTTGAGCCATTTAATGTTTTTTGGCTCAAATTCCCGTAAAAGCTAAAAAAAAAAAAAAAAGAGCTTTGGTCTAGACGAGTACATTCACTGGACAGCCAACAAAACAAAATGAAGAAGATAATGCTGCTCCAAATCCTGACTTTCACATGCAGGCCTGTCCAGTTAGTTTGAGAAATCAATTATTTAGAGTTTGTATCTATGTTATATGTCGTCTACTTCATTAGTTGCACCTTGCTTAGTACTGGGTTGGACTCCCTTTTGCCTTCAGAGCCGTCTTAATTCCTAATGGCACAGATTCAACAAGGTCCTGGAAACATTCTTCAGAGATTTTGGTCCATGTTGACATGACAGTTTTACAGTCGCTGCAAATTTGTCAGCAGCACATCCATGATGTGAATCTCTGGTTCCTCCACGTCCCAAAAGTGCTTTGTTGGATTGAGATCTGGTGACTGTGGAGGCCGTTTGAGTACAGTGAACTCATTGTCATGTTCAAGAAACTAGTTTGAGATGATTTTGAGTTTTGTGACACGGTGTGTTATACTGCTGGAAGCAAGATGCTACACTTTGGTCATAAAGGGATTAACATGGTCAACAACAATACTCAGGCAGGCTGTGGTGCTTAAACAATGCTCAGTTTGGCTCAAAGTGCGCCATGCATTCATGTTGTCTACACCAAATTGTTACCCTTCCATCTGAATGATGTAGTAAAAATGAGACCAGACAATACTTTTCCAACATTCTGGTTACTCTGTGTTAATCGCAGCCTCAGTTTGTTGTTTAAATGGAGTGGTACTTATGCTTTTCTACTCTAGTTGAGCACTGAAAGTATTTTCTTACTACAAGTCTCATTCACACATTAATACAAGCATCTTTGTCTGTGTTTAAGCACTTTTAACTTTAATTTAACCGATTAACGCAGCTCTGGATTCAGTATCTGAGAACTAGAGTCTGTGTTAGCAGATGAACTGCTCCATCTCCTGAGCCACCCGGTGTGGTCTTCTGCTGCTATAGCCCACCTATAGCCCTTCAGAGATGCCCTTCTGCATTCCTTGGTTGGTGTATCAAGTGAAAACTAAAGGATTTTATTGAACAGAGATTCATTTTTTGTCATTCTTTAATGACAACAGGACTGTAACCATTTCTCCTTAATAAAAATATTATTTATCTACCAACTGGCTTTAATCTACTACGCCTATTACAATGACTTATTCATCACTTTAAGTTCTTAATTACCATTGTTTTAACTCTGTATTTAGGTTTTTAAAAAATGTATTTTATTGGCTAATTATTTTGTATTAACTATTTAATTCATTTAACACAATTTTTTTTAACTCAACATTTTTAAGCCATTTGTCTTCTTTCTGTTGGATTTATTTGTCTTTGATCGGTTGAATATCTGTAGAAAACACTTTCCACAGTGAGTACACCACTGCAGTTAAGAGCATGGAAACTGAATTTCAGCTCTGTGAGGGCGTGCCTGTTTGTGTTGTGGTGCCCCAACGCCTTTGGCTCGGCTGCTCCGTCTGAAGCTGTAAATCTTACAACTACACATGCTGTGATTTGTGTAAATAAACCAAATCCCACCGACAGACTCAGGAGGAATGTGTTCAAGTCCAACTGTGGAAACAGTTTGCAAGACTGAGGAAAATATGCACATTAACCCACCAGGTCTGGAGGTCACAAAGCAGAAATTGGCCTCGGCTCACACCGATCAGGGGCTCAGTGGAAAAGCCGGGCTGTAAAGTAACACATGTTTGGTTTGTCTTCTGAAGGCCTACCTGTTGTCATGAGTCAGGAAACTTGAGTCAGTGAGAAAAAGGTAGAGCTGTGTATGCTAAACCTGGAGTGAAAGCTGAGTAAATAAGCTAAGAGCGATCAAACAGGGGCAGGGATAGCTTTCTCACGCTCAGACTGAGGTGAGGCGCTCCTTTATGAGCACAGAAATTTATTTTTGCACTGTACCTTAGAGTTAGCTTAACACCATTAATGGAGACGTTTGGAGTGGAAATGTGGGACAATATCACATCTACAAAAAAATATTCTTAGGAAATAAAAGGAAATAATTAAATTTTCAGATAGTGAAATTTTCAAATATGTGATTACAGGCATGATAGTTGTATCACTGGCTTTGTTTCTGTCTCACTATGGGTACTTATACAGGAACTGTTTTATAGCTTTCTAGTAAGGGTCGTCCTTTGTAGCTTTCTTAGAGTGTACTTTGCCTGACAGCAAGCAAGCAGGGTGGTAAAAACACAATATAAAGACTTGTGACATCCTACAGCAGACTGATGCTGGTAGTGTTAGTATAACATCTCATCACGTTGTTAGGCCTCTTGCCCCTCCTGGAGCGGAGGCTATCGGCAGCTGCCCCTCAGCACTCTCAGTCCTGAGTTGCCTTTATCGCCCATCCTATCCCTGTTATGCTGATGTGTGTCCCAAGGGCTCGAGGTCAGGGACTGTTTTGTGTTGCTGGATGTCGGCTTTCTCAGGGTGTCCTGAGCCATCCCCACCTCCTACTTGAGATCTTTTCTTCCTGGACTGTTGCTCTGTCTGCTGCCAAAGTTGATTTTAATTCAACTTTTCTAGCCAGTTATCTGGGAAGTGTTAGAGCTGAAACTGTTGTACGAAAGTCTGGACTTTACCCGAGGAAGCATTTGTATACAGACTGACGTTTGGGTTGAACAAATACAGCTTGGTGCACCAGACTTGGGGTCTTGCTGTTTCTGGTTCATGAAAAGAAATGAGAGGGGAATAAAACAAAAACTAAGTTTTGAAAGAAGCCCATAAGCCCACCTGAAACCCAAATCATCATTTCAGAGGCACTTTTAAGACATAAATGAAGCAGTGTGGCACAGAAAAGAAACATGTCTGTACAATCATTACTCACCTTCTTCTTTCCGCTTGTCCACGTTTGATTTTCCTCTGCAGCTTTTCTTTAAATGTTTTCCTTACCTCTAGCGCCCTCTTGTGGCTCTTTACCTAACACTAGGTTTTTCCCTCTCTTATCTGCTCCTCCTGAGAAACGATGACAATGTATTAACAGCAATGAATGACTGTGCAAAAAGACCAATCTATAAATGATTAACAAAAACAGAAATAAATGTAAGGGCCAAGGATAGGTCACGAATCACCTGATGTTTATTTGCCACTGTCAGTCATTGCTGTATGGCTATAAAGTTTTTTTTGTAAATCTGCTATATGTGTATCAGATTGTTTTATTAGTTTGGTGTTGGACTCATGCTCAATTCTGATACAGTTTTTTGCTTTCTCATTTTATGACCAGAGTCCAAGGCAACCCTAAGAAAATATTTGATTTACAGCCTTGTTTACTTTCCATCAGATTTCATTCATGTGTTTCATCTCTGGATGTGCAAGAGAAAGTGTTTAAAAGGTGCTCATAGTAAAAAATAAAAAAATGAATAAATAAGAAACTTAACAATTAAGGAATACTTCGGGAGTTACAAGTCAGTCCTGCAAGTTGAAACTCGATGGGTCAGAAAAACACCACTTTTTGGGAATAGAAGTCAAGTCTTATTTCATTTTAAAGCTTTGAGTTATTCTTTTTAAATGTTTTTTTGTTTTCCAGAAAGGAAAAAAAAACTAAATAAAATTTCACAACTGCTTATGCAATTCACCAAAACACCCAGAAAGCTCAAAACGATGAAATTTTATTTCTAAAAAATTATTATGTCCTATTGTAAACATAAGTAATTACATGCAAATTAATTTGAGTTTAGTTCATTTGTATTAAGTTTAATTAATTGGGTTTCACGTCACTTTGAAGTGTACCAAGAGAGAGTTGCTACACAAAGAAACCAGAATAAAGCATCTTATTTTGAAAGTGTCGGCAGACGGAAGCGCTAAGGGGTACTGAGCTACCTCCTGGAGATAAAGTCGTCGTCACGGTCTTTAGTCACGCACTTGAAAGATGTCTGCAGGAAAACAAGGAGACGCTCTGTGCTTCTTTATCAACGGGAAAAAGGTAGGTTTAGAGTTTTTTTAATGTTATCATAGCGACCGTTTTGTTTTCTGACAGATAAAATCTGCACAGTTAGCAATTTCCGAGGTGACTTTTTACCTCGCGCTGCTGTTAGCAAAACTCTTAATATCATTTTTAGACAAGCACAGGTGAGTTAAAGTAAAACGTTTGCAAGTTGGAGGTGTAATGACCTTCACACATGTTGCGAAGTGAACAAAAATGCAGGAAGAAGAAGACCTTAGAAAGCTGTCATCTATATTGGTTCTGAAAAGGTAAGGTGCAGAATAAGTGCAAGCACACACAGGACTGCGCATATTCTTACGAGTTTGTAAAAGAGAAACAAAATGGGCATTAAAAAAACTGAAAGCAGGCCAAGTTCTGCAAATCAAAGAGAAAACACCTGGCTGACTCACGCTGAGCGACAGTTTCTTTGTGTACCACACCGTTCAAACTTCTCCATCTTGGCCTCAAAACAAGATCCTGAGATTTCGGTGCAGGACTTTATGGCTCAGGGTGCTTTCACACGTGCGGTGTCAAGTCGTTTTTCCACCTCTTGCAGTGTATTTATGCAGGTGTGAACACAGTAATCGTTAGGTGTACATTACACATGTGAGCTAAAAACGTCCCATATGCGTTGTATTCTCAATGCATGGAGGTGCTTTAGATGTGCAAAGGTCTATACGGGCTAGCAACCAGCTGTGAAAGGAACGTAAATCCTCAGTTTTCTCACACAGCGCCTTCATCCTGTTCTCACTTTCGTTGCTCCTGCCCCAAAACCATCCGGCCAATGAGCGGACTCGGTGTTCTCACGTGGTTTGTAGTGACGCAATTTGGTTGGCTTGGAGGTCACTTTTGTTTTCACACAGAGAAAAAATTAACCAAAAGCTACAAGTTTACAAACTCATCAGCTGATTAGGACCAGAGTAAACAAGCTACAGGTTTGAAAACGCCCTAACATACCTCAAGCTGGAAGGATGTGCAACCAAAGCACAGGTGCTCTTCAACGTTGTCAAGTCCAGTTCACACTTCTTATTTAGACACGTGTGCCCAACATCCACCCATCCAACATCAGTTGTAGGTCGACTGGCAAGTAACGAGGTGGCCTGCAGAGAGGAGATCCAACATTAGAAGGCATGGTGCTCTACCAACAACCTTTACTCTGATGGTGGATTACAGGACGTCCAAGAAAAGTGGACAGGACGCCGTCTTCATCAGTGGTGCTGAGGTCGAGCAGGTAACAAGCTTGGAAATCCTTGAGGATCTGACGAGGTCTCTGTAAACCGCCTGTAAGATAAAGAAGTCCCTGAATCTATTCACCTCCTGAACAGGTCGTAACAGGTCAATACCTCTCCGACTTCTATTGTAACTAGGGCTGCCACGATTAGTCGACTAGTCACGATTACGTTGACTATCAAAATCGTCGACGACTAATTTAATAGTCGAGGCGTCGTTTGAAGCTTTGTAAGATCACAAAAGAGGCAGGAATAAGTAGTAGGATTTAAGAGTGTAATAACGGACTGAAACAGAAGATGGCAGCACTGCATATAAAAGGATGCCAGCTGCCGTTAAACCCCGAAGAAGCAGCTGTGTCCCAGAATTCATAGCGTGGCCCAGCTCAGTTTCCAACAATGGCGGCAGCTAGTTAGTTTTAATATTACTCTTATTACTCTTTCTGTGTCACAAAATAAACGTTTAACATATTTTCAGGCGAGAATGTAGCTGTGTAAACCTCAAATATCTGCTCAGTTTATCAAGACACCACATATTTTCAAAAGCGCTCCGACGTTTTCAGAGACGTCTGTTACCCACTAGCTCGATAGCTAGCCGGGGGCAAGGCTCACTACAGCCTGTGAGAACACCGGACTCCCGGCAGATCGTTTTCAAACACACCGCTGTCTTTCGCTGCTCAGGTTAAAAAAAAAAAAAAAAAAAAAAAATATATATATATATATATATATATATATATACACACATACACACATATGTGTGTGTGTCACTTAGATAACTTAAAAATGTTATTGTTTGGCTTTTTTTTAGTATTTTATTTGTTCCTGAGTAAATCTGTTTGGCTGAGGTCAAAGTTATAGTTTTTACACAGCTGAATAAACGTCAAGCAGACAGCTGATTATCAGAAGTGTGAAATGTTAGAGAATATACTCCGGTGTCCTGTTATATTTTAGATAGCAAGGAGTTTATTAAACTTCACCGAAACAATCTGCAAATTTCATTAAAATTTAATAAACTATCATGTCTTTATTTTTAGTTAGCACATACCTTAAACACTTAAAGCTGTAAGCTAATGATAGTTATATAAGAGCAGATGCTGCTGGTGCGTCCAATTCGCAAAAATAATCTGTGACTAGTCGACTATCAAAATAATCGTTTGTGGCAGCCCTAATTGTAACCACCAGTGTGGTATTGCACCTGAACAAAGGGCTCTGCAGCAGGTAGTAAAAGCAGATGACTGCACTGTTGGCACCCAGCTGCCTGCCATCACCTGAAACGCTTCATTCAGTGTTCACGTAGCATGACCTCTGACCCCACTCATCCTCACAGTAGACTTTGGACAAATGAAATGAAATTCTTTTTTTAAACACTCAAAAAGAAACAAAAAAGTAAAGAAAACTAATTAGAAATTGCAAAACTATAACTTCTCTGAGCTGCTGTTGGGTTGCCCATAAATTAGTGGTGCGGATTTCCTTGTGCTTGTATACTAACAATAAAGTGAATAATCTGAATAGTTTTTCACTAATGATGGCAACATTATAATGCTTTTAATGCAAGAAGTCATGTGACAGTAAAATACATCATGCTGACCCCTTATAGCTCAAAAACGAAAGCAAACTGAGTGATAATTGTAGAAATATCTAAGTTAGCTTAAATGTTTAGCCTATAACTAGATTTTAATTCTACTTTTAACAAGTGGAGCTTGGTGATTAATTTTATTTAATCATAAAAATGCACATTAATTTAAATGTCAAATGTAAACTTTCACAGTAAAGTGTCATCGGTGCAGTTGACAGTTACTGTTGCCCCTGATTACATCCATCCATGTTACACCTGTCTTATATATTATTGTTCTTCTTAGAGATAAAACTCTAACATAGAGCTGGGCGACAGAACGATATGTATTGCGAAATAACTTTTTCTCGATAGAAAAATGAAACTATTGCGATAGACCTCATCTCTCTCTCTCTCTTCCTCTCTTATAAAAAAAAATGAATAGCCAATACAAATTAAGTAGCGCAGAGCCGAACCAATCACAGCCGCAGTGTCACGTCACGTAACTTGTTACGTACAGCTCAAGTGCCAAGCCGCACATGTGTATTTGTTTGGGAAGCAGCCAGCCGCCATGCCGGCCGGGTAATGGAGGAAATGAGTGTGCCGACTAGAGGAAAAATCAACCGAGAGCTTGGGTGACCAGGTTACCAAAGAGAACACCGATGACGGTTCCAATGCCGGAGAGATTGTCGAAAGGAAAGGCCAGAGAAGTTCTGTAGTGTGGAGGTATTTCGGCTATTTGAAGTCTGACAAAAAGAGTAACGCGCACTGTAAATTGTCCCAAAAGCATGTTCCCACAAAGTCTGGAAATACAACAAACCTTTTTTATCACCTGAAGCAGTGCCACCCACTAAAGCACGCTCAATCTCTGACTGAAAGCGCTAATTCGTCATCGAAAACAACCAGGGGAATCCCTGCGAAGCAGCAACAGTCAATTGAGTCGGCTTTCTCCAGCGTCTTACCATATGACATAAAAGCTAAGAGACATAGCAACATAACGAATGCCATAGCTTACTGTCTTGCTAAAGACATGATACCAATAAACACGGTCGAAAAGGAAGGATTCAAGCAGCTAATTAAGGTACTGGATCCTCGTTACCAACTCCCTGGACATAAACATTTCTCTCAGACAGCGCTTCCAAAGCAATATTATATAAGTTAGTCAATTTTGTCTCTTCTGTAAAATAAACGAAGATTTATTTTTAGAATTAATATTTTATTTCTAAGTGGAACTGACACTTTAGTCTGTTTTGTTCTATTTTGAAACTTAAATGCTTTAGCGGCTACCTTTTGTGTAGTTTGTAATATTTGCCTTTATTTTGCCTAAACTGAAGCCTCATTTTAAGTACATCTGCCCTGTTTAACTTATTATGGGAAATAAATATTTAAATCAAAACAAGCTGCTGATTATTTCACATTGTACTTGTGAGCAACAGCACATTTAAATCTTACATGTATAGTTATTTGGCTTATATCGTGATATATATCGTTATCGAAAAAAAAACATATCGCGATATGAAAAAAATCTTATATCGCCCAGCTCTACTCTAACATTAAACTGACCGTCATCTAAGCTGTAGGCAGCAGAAGAAACGTGCTGTACATTCAACACACAATCTGTTTAGTGCTTGACGTACCTCGTCACGTCTTCCACAGGCAGATGTGCCGATTACGTGCCCTCACTTGTTGCTTGTTTCTGATCAGATACACTGTAACAACTGCCCTTTGTCTCCTCTCGTCCGACACAAATGGAGTTTTCTATCTCTTAACTATCACTTAGATAGCAGGCAGTGATCCACATGTGACTTTGAACATGGTTAATAAAATATTCAAATCACACAGATTATGAAGTCTTACCAGTGGAGATTTTAGAAACGATTCGGTGTGTTCTCCTGGTGCCATATTGTCTTGGTTCTGGTGGGGTTTTATTTTATTTATTTATTTTTTTTAAATGCTTGAATGACTTGTAGGCTGGTGTTAAGTGGCTTAACAACCAAAAGAACATACTGGGAGTAGGTCGAGTGAAAAAGCGGTCAGTGTCCAAAGAAAAGCTTTGAAAGACCTTTAGAGAGCCAGGAGAAATATTGATCAAGAGTGCTTTAAAGTATTACAGGATAGTCTGGCTGCTTGGTGACAAAGTATAAAGAAATGAGGGCTGGCTCAAGACTTTTGCCCAGCACTGTATAAGCAAAATAAATGCAGATGTTAGAACTAATTTTCTTTGGTCCTGTTAAAACAGGTGACTGAGAACCATGCCGACCCGGAGACGATGCTGTTGCCCTTCCTCAGGCAGAAGAGTATCCTTCAGACCAGTTTTCAGTTCACCTTCGCTGTTTAAATGTTAATACTGGTGCTGTCAGCTGCGTTAAAACAGGCTAATCCGCGTTAATGCAGATTGGGCCCGTGTAAGGGTTACTCGGCATTAACGCGTTAATGCGGTTTAAACGCGTTAATGCTGTCATCACAACTAACGCGATTAACAATTAACCCATCTGGAGCGCAGACTGACTCAAAATCCCTGAAATGTCTGTCAACGCATTTCAGGCAGTTTGTCCGTTCTGTGCTCCAGATGGGTCGAGTGTGTTTTTTAAAAAAAAAAAAAAAAAAATTTAATCGTGATGACCGTGTTAATGCTGACAGCCCTAGTTAATACCTTAGTTGTAAGCATTCGGTGGACTTGTCTTTATCCTTGACTGTTGACTTCAGTGAAATTAACTGGAACCAAGTACGGCTGCGGCGGAGGAGGCTGTGGAGCGTGCACAGTTATGGTGTCGCGCTACCAACCTGCAACGAAATCCATCATGTATCCTTTATGACGTCACACCACCTGATACTGCTGGGGGTTTTTTGTTTTTGTTTTTTTTCCCCATTTTTGGTCATTTTGTGGCTGTCTGTGCATATTTAATGCAAATATCAAAGTTTAAGATGAACTTTAAGATTCAGACTGCTCTAAATACTCAAGTTTTTTCCTACTTTTTAATCTGCACATTGGCTTTCAGTGTTTTTAGACCTTTTAGGGTCTCATAGAGACAGGGGTTTAAATGGCTTGTTTCAGGGGAAGAACTGAAGGACTCCTTAATGCGCCAGTATCAAATACATGAACTATGAATCATGCCACTGTAGAAGAGTCCATAAATATATAATCGAGGGGGAAAAAGTGTGAGTTCTGTGCTGTCAACCAACTTCACACTGTTTATGATTAATATGTGAGCAGCTAAAAGATGCCAGTGCAGTTGAACATCTGCTGCTGTCAGTGTATGTTTCACTTGGGCACAACGTCAGCCTTAGGACTGGAAAAATCAATTTGTTTGGTCTCTCAGCCTCTTTAAGTGAAATTAGATTTGCAGAAAACAGGAGAGAGTGTAAGTGTTGGCTTGTAATGAGCAAGCCTGGTATGGATGACCACACTGAACTTGTTGGCTAATGGTCACTTCCCTCCCTGACAATGAAACAATACAGTCTGTTTGACTCATTCACCTTCCTGTAGCTGAGGAGGAGATAATGGGACACACACTGAGAGGAATCTGAAACGATGTTGAACAGAGATTTTAAAAATGAAGGACAAAACCACCGAACAGTTTAAAGCTGTCAGGTTTAGGGGATTTTTTTTTTTTTTTTTTTTTTTTTTTTTTGCCACAATCAGCCTTATTACACGGTCTAAAGCAGTGGTGGGGAGCTCCAGGCCTCAAGGGTCGGTGTCCTATAGGTTTTAGGTATCGCCCTGAGTCAACACACCTGAATCAAATGATTAGTTCATTACCAGCTTCTGGAAAACTTCGAGACATGTTGAGGAGGTAATTTAGCCATTTGAATCAGCTCTGTTGGATCAAGGACGCGTCTAAAACCTGCAGGACAGCGGCCTTTGAGGCCTGGAGTTGCACCACACCAGGGCCCGTATCCCTAAAGAATCTTTGTGCAAAAAGTGGCTCCTAGCGGCCAAATTCTAAGAAACTTCTCAGAGTCATGACGTTTTCTTAGAATTTCCCCTAAAAGTGACACGACAATCCCAGTTAATATAAAAGCTATTCCTCAAGATTCCTAGCGCTTAAAAGGGCTCCTAAGGCGAGATCTGCTAAGAGCAGGGAAGAGGACTTTTAGTGGCTTAGGAGTTCCCCTAAGCAGCTGCACAAAATGGCCAACAGAAGAGGCAGGAGAGATGTCCTGCAAACACTGGATGACAGGGAATTATTGAGATGCTACAGATTGGATCGTGCAGGAATCATGTTTGTGGTGGATCTCCTTAGAGATGCAATTACTTCACCAACTCGACGCCACAACGCTATTACACCGGAGACTAAAGTAATCACAACCCCGAGGTATTTGGCAACTGGGAAAATGCAACAATGCAGCAGTGATGACTTGGGTCTGCAATCACAGACATTGCTAAAAGCTGAGCCGTGTTACCCTCGTTAAGACCACACTGGACTTGTAACGTTGTGATTTCTACTTCATTAAGGACAGCCTCTTGAGATAGGCAATCTTGTTTTCAACGGGGTCCATATGGGAGTGAAAGTACAAAATATGCCAGCTAGGATATTTATGAGCAAATAAGACACGAATCATTATTTGAACAGGGTGTAATGAGTTTAAGTTTTCACATATTTTAGATTCTAATGTTAGGCTATAACCCCTACAGCTTACTATTCATTTTCCAGATATTTTCTTGAATGTGAAATATTATTTACAATTACAGTCAGCATAAGATTAGAGTATATAATATGTTTATTGATTTGAGGGTACATCCTTTGCTCATTATCACCAAAAGCTCATTTCCATCAAACTTGTAGGATCAACCAATCACGGCTTTTGAAATGATGACTCATACCTAGCAACGGGGTCAACCACACCTCCTCACTAAGATAGGATTTTCCATCCATTCCTTGCTCAGAGTTCACTGAAAATGTTCTGGAATCACTTCTAAGCTAAAACTCCTGGCAAGGAATTTTTAGGTTAAGTTAGGAGCTCTCTGAGAGGATTCTCAGAATCTTTAGGGATACGGGCCCAGATCTTTAAAAAAAAAAAACAGACATGGTGAGTATCATTTTGGTATTTTACTTGCGCACATTATCTTCACTGTGGCTGAAAAATTCCCTTCGTGGCACGCACGAGGGCTGTTCCTGCATCCAGTAGAATCTCTGGATTAGTTTGGGGTTATATTCTTGAACGTTTCACCCTGCTTGTTTTGTTTCACAACATGTCCTAGCTGTCAAAGAATCCTTCCACCAGCTCTGGCTCCGGTTTTGGATCCAAAAGTTAGTTTAGCTGGAACTTGGCTCAGCTATGTTTATACTTAGTATCACAAACTATAATATATTTTCCTGTGACTAGTGCAGGTGGTGCTGAGACGATAGCAGGCAGAGTGGAAACACTGGTAATACTGGTCCACATTGCATCACTTTAAAATAAAAGGTGCTGTACTTACTGCTAGTAGGTCTAACAGTAGCTGTGTGCACTGTAACAGATGAAGCCCCTCCCTGTGGATGCACAGTTGGGATGTTGACAGTAACATTTGGTTTGTCCTGAAGATGTGGGTTCGGGTTAGGGCTGCTCAATTAATCGAATTTTAATCACGATTACGATCTGGGCTTTCAACGATCATTAAAAATGACTGAGCCGATTATTAGCACCTCCCTCGTGCTTTACTCTCGCGCTGCTCCGTGTGGCAAATCGAGCGCACCTCTCTGCATTTCGAACACACGTCACAACAATTAAGAGGACCGAGGAAGCAGAATTTATTTGGAGAGGAGTGACTGCCGTTGGTTGAAAAGAGGTAAAAAAAAAAAAAACCTTCAGTGGTGTGGAAACATTATGGGTTGGCGGAGTCAGACGTGGATCAAGTAGACACAGTGTGTAAACTTTGCTACGGTGTCGTAGCTGCACCACAGAGCAACACTGCAAAGTTCACTAAACATAGATGTTTACATTTTTCATTTATTTTTTTTATATTGCAAACATTTGCACTGTTATCAGTATTTGCACACTATTTTATATTATTTTTAATGTCATTATTCAATACATTGTTATTGTTAACCCTTTAAAGCCGGTCAGAGCGGCATGCTCCGTTTTGCGTAACTATTTTTAAATCCCTGTAGAACCTGAACTTTGTAAGCTAGCGCAATAATTTGTTTTGCATATGAAACCAGAGGAGTTGTACTTACATCTGATGCCATCAGCTTGTCCTCTGTCACGGTTTTCTTCCACATATAGCTTTGCAAAAATTGCATAAAAAGCGCTTGCAGGAACAAAAACCTAATATTCCAGAAACACGCTTTGACGATCCGATCAGCTGTTCGTAACACTTCCCACATTGAACAAGACGTCAACGCGAACTATCGCATGTACGTCATTTCCTGCCCGAAACGGGAAGTGATGTCATTTTCGCGGAAAATGAAGTTTTTGGTGTGTTTTTTTTTTTTTTTTTTTTTTTTTTTTTTTTTTAAACTTGCAGGCCTTAAAAGCCTATACTGGTGCTTTTATAAGTCATGTTTGACTTTTCTGAATTTGTTTCTGGGATGCTTAGAACTCGAATTGCACTGCTTTAAATAGTTTATTTTGATGCACATGCTGTTTTATTTGCATCATAGGATTGTTTTTTTGTTTTTCCTGCAGTATATAAAAATTGCTGTATCTCCAAAATAAAACTATGAAGACACTCAAAATAAATTTCCTGTTGTAAACTATTTTTTGCAACTTTTTTTTTTTATTTAAAGTTTTGAGGGATAAGCCTCTTAAATTTCTCCAAGTAGAAATATATGTAAAAAAACAAAAAACAAATGATTTTTTTTCTTTTTTTTTTTTTTTTGTAGTTTATTGCACTTTTTTGCAATTAATGTAGTTACTATGGACTTAATGCATATATATTATTAAAATATGGGCTATAACAGTTGTATTGATGTATAGCAACTTGAAATGCTCCCACAAATGGCACTACAGCATGTAAAAATATAATATAAGCTCTGGCGGACTTGGTTCTATGGTAGGTCTTAAAGGGTTAAATAAATATCGTCAAATAATCGAGATCTCAATTTCAGTGAAAATAATCGTGATTATCATTTTTGCCATAATCGAGCAGCCCTAGTTCGGGTGTTCTGTGCAGGTCTTTTCTTTGTGGAGATAGTTGTAGAGAAGAAGCTTTAGAAAACAGTACAGGTGCATGTAGTGTTGTTTTAGTGGTATTACTGCTTAATCTGCTAATACTTGCCTTAAGTCACCTTTACTTGTACCATCAGCCATTACTCAGCCAACGCCTGCCTGCTGCCGCTCTGTCAGCTCCACGGAGCCGCAGTCACCACAGTGGAGGGCATTGGCAGCACCAAGACCAGGATCCACCCAGTGCAGGTCAGTTCCAGGGACACCCCTGTTATTTATGTCATCTACGTTTATTTGGAAAGTTCGCTTTTATTCCAAAACATTCCTCCTGATGAGTTGTTTGGCTAATTCTGTGATTACATTTTAATGGCCAACTTTATTTACATGCAAACAAACTGTAAACCAAGTGGGGGGGGGAAAAAAACAACTGCAAACACAAGATAAACTGTTAGGTTTGTGGTTATGTCCTTCCAGGAGCGAATAGCCAAGGCTCACGGCTCCCAGTGTGGCTTCTGCACTCCGGGGATGGTGATGTCCACGTACACTCTGCTGAGGAACAAACCGCAGCCCACCATGGACGACATCACCCAGGCTCTGGCTGGTGTGTTCACTCTCATTTGAGTTGTTTGTTTTTCTGCTGTCATAGTTTGTCACATGTAACGGTGAATAGTTGTGTTGCCCAACTTTTGTCCTTCCTGTCAGTAAATGGTACAGTCACTCTCTCCAGTCAGCTGAACACACAGTACTTTTTTAGGAGAGTAACCACTCTGACTTAAAAGCATTCAGATATTCTACTTTTTTCTTGGGGGCTCTTTTGAATTTTGAAGATTATGGCTTGTAGTTAATGAAAATCAGAAATCCAGTATTAATTATGGGAATATTTATTGAGATGAATAAAAAAAGATTTGTAGTACAGAAATGTCCAGACTGTAGGAGTCAGGTAAGGCGTGTTGGCTGGCAGGTCAAGTTTATTTATAACTAACTCGGTCACACTAGCTGCAGGGCTCGCAAAATTTCAAAATCCCTGGTAGCCCTTCAGGCAGGGACTCTTCAGTTTTTGGTAGCCCAAAATAAATTTAAGTAGCCTGAATTTAAAAAAAAAAAAAGAGCAATTTTTTGATTGATTTGTTTCCTGTTTTGTTTCCTTTACAATATTGTACTTTAATGTATAATATTGTAAAGGAAACAAAACATTAATCAAAAAATTGTTGAAATGCAAATTACAACATTGTATAAAAATTACAATCATCAACTCAAATACTTGGTTCTGATTGAACAGAAATTTCTATGAACTTGTAAGAACTAGGGCTGGGCGATATATCAAAAATTTATCGTTACCGAAATTTATGACTCTCATCGACGTCATTTTGCCCATGTCGGTAAATTCGGTATTTAAAAAAAAAAAAAGAAAAAAAAAAGAAAAGGCATGTGCAGGTTGGCGATGTTCATGTCCCTTTAAGACGCTGTGCTACGTTACAGACTTGACGGGGTGGAGTCACATGACTCTACTACCTGTAACAAGACGAGACACGGGTGAACAAATGGAGGACGATTTAAATGTTGAAGCAGCAGCGACGGAGGTAGAGCTGGTGGAGGAGGAAGAGGAGATGCTTGTTAACAAAAAAAATGCATCATCAATCGTTTGGCAACATTTTGGATTCAACAAGGATGATATTGATCAAAAAAATTGTTAAATGTAAACTCTGCAAAAAGACTGTTGCGTCAAGTCAAGGTAACACAACCAACCTCTTCCGCCACGCAGCACAACCATGTGATTCAATTCGAAGACATAAAAAAAGCTCAAAGCGAGAAGAGAGTAGGAGGACCAGCAAAAACGTCTTCCTCCACCAGGCAGCGGTCAATAACCGAAGCATTTGCTAGTACTCAACTATATGAGCGAACTTCAAAAAGATGGCAAGAAATCACAAATGCTATAGGCTACCACATAGCAAAAGACATGGCTCCTATTGCTACAGTGGAACGCAACGGGTTCAGACACTTCATATCTCTTGTCAATTATTTTCATGAACTCCCATCACGAAAATATTTTTCAAAAACTATCATTCCCAGCATGTACAGCACAGAGAGGGAAAAGGTTGCTGCTGAATTGAGATACGTTAAGCACGTTGCAGCCACATCCGATCTCTGGTCCAGCCGTGCAATGGAGCCGTATATTAGTCTCACAGTTCATTACATCGACAACAAATGAGAGCTGCGTACCAGAGTGCTCGAGACGGCCTATTTTCCATCTGATCACACGGGGGAGATGGTTGGACAGGGGTTGAGAGCGATGCTGTCTGCATGGAACATCAGTGAAGAGGACCTTGTTGCTATAACAACTGACAACGGCCCAAATATTGTGAAAGCTGTCAAGCGGGTTTTCAGTTCTGGAGGAAACATTGTGACATGCCTCAGATCCTGCCTGAAACCTGACATGGTCAATATGCTTGTGTTTCTTAGCAAGAACCTGGAGTAAACACTACTCAGGTAAACATCTACAACAGTAGTTTGACTGAACCGCTCAGGATACCAAGTCTGCTGCTGCCCCTTGTTGAAGTGCCCTGTTCAAGCCCTGCCTAATTTTAACTATCAGTGTTCTATTGAAGTTTTTTGCAAACAGCACTATTTAATGTTTTTGTTTAAGAGTTTATAGTTTTCACTAGTCACATGGCAGTGTTTAGTATTTATTATAGTTTTTTCTGTGTTCAATTGACATTTGTGTTTGACATTATTTGTTTACAAGTTATAGTACCTCAAGGCCTTAGCAGAGAGGCCTTTGTCCATGATGGCATTACATTTGCACAATCATTGTTTACTTTGTGAATAGCCAATGTGAAACATATTTATTATTAAACTATTTTGTTTACAAGGGATACACATTTTTTTTTTTTTTAGAGAGCATGGTTACATATTGTATCCTACACTTTTTATTTTGTTCAGTTAATAAATCTTAACCACTAAAAGTACTTGCTACTATTGTCTTCATTTATTTTCAGTGACATTTTACAGTCCTTTAAAGTGGTAATAATATAATTGCAATGAATAGGTCTAGGGGGAATAATATTATCAAAATAACTGGAGGAACTATGCTGCCTGCCACAGCCCCATCAAATGGAAAAAAAAATGTTTGTTTTTTGGCACTTGGGGTGGTTATCAACCTCGATAACGATAAATGGACAACTGCTCAATTTATCGTGATATTGATTTTAGGCCATATCGCCCAGCCCTAGTAAGAACTGTGTAGGACATGAATCACTCTGTGTCAGATCCTGAATTTGAAATTTCCACTGAAGTCACAGGTAAGAGGCAAGTGGAACCAAGATCGAGGCCATTTGCTTTTTGAAGTTTGCAAAGACTGCTAAATTGTGCCAGTGGTAGTTCACTCTTTGCAACATAGTACGCTGTTTTAAACTGATTTTCAGGTTTATTTTAAGTATGTAATTTGCAATTACTGCTCAGTATTGCAGACTGAGCAATATGTGCTTCTTTTGTGGTTCGGACTCCTTCTGACATTTCTTTGGAGGTGGAGGAACATCACAGTAATTGCTTAAAGGAGCTTCTTCGACATCTTTAAGAGTTCTAAACAAATGTCTGTCCTCCTCCAGAAAATCTTATGTACGCAAACACGCGTTGCAACTTCTTATCTTGTGCGCGTTTTTTATTTTGACAGCGAATGCGCACCTGCGGACCACTTATGTGCAGCCCTGGTTATTTAGCTCATCATATTGCAGCCACAGAAATTCTTTTGTCCATGAAACCATAAAGCTGCACTTTCTTTTTGCCTTATAGTCTGATTTGTCATAACTTCTCCGTTTTGTGGTAAGCTTTTCTTTGGCTGTCACTTCTTCACCCTGACCTGTCTTATTTGGCTCAGCAGAACTAAAATATATATCCTGCTGCTTTTACACACGGACTCACATAAGCTCAGCGATTCTCTGCGCGATCAACCTCTCACATGTTTAAGCTGCGGGAGATTTCACTTGTCATGTTTGCATAGTAAGCTAACGATTGATAAGACGATGTCAGAGGAATTGGTGCACAAATGATCATCACTCACAGATCAGTGCTGTCGCTCTCTATACACAGTTCGCACGATTGCAAAGTGAAAGCAAAAAAACAAGCGCAAATTCAAACGCGATTTCAATATGTCACATATTGACAGCGGCTCACCGATGCCAATGACATAATTACCCAGCTACATTTCTGAAAGAATGCAAAAGCATTGACATATATTTTTCCTTCCTACGATAGGCCAAAAGGGCAGGGCAGAGATAGATTTTGGTAGCCCGACTGGAAAAATCGCTAGCCCCGGGACGTCGGGCTAGCGATTTTGCGAGCCCTGAGCTGACTTTTGACAAATGCTGGTTGGAGAATGGGACGCCATTCCACATTAGTGTGTGACCAGCATGAGGAGGAGGTGCCAGGCTGCTATCCCTGCGCAAATACTTTTTGTGTAAAGCTTATTTATTTTTAAAAACATTTGAAGATGATTAATTAAAGGCCGGTCGAAGCGGGCACGCTCCGTTTTGCATAACTATTTTCAATCCCGGTAGAATTGCAACCACATAAGCTAGCGGAATAATTTTTTTTCTTTTTTCTTTTTCTTTTTTTGCATAAAACCGGAGGACTTGCATCTCATGCATTCAGCTTGCGCTAGGTCATTTCCTTCCACATATAGCTTTGCAAAAAATTGCATAAAAAGCACTTGCAGCAACAAAAACCTAATATTCCAGAAACACGCTTTGCCGATCCGATCAGCTGTTCAGAACACTTCCTATGCTGGAGTAAATGTTAGCGCGAACTATCACATGTCCGCCATCGACTGCCAAAACCAGAAGTGACGTCATTTTCATGGGAAACATAGTTTTTCCCTACAGGGAATTTAATAAGATTTATTGTTGTTTATAAAAGTCATGTTTGACTTTATGCCTTTCTGTATGGTTCCTGGGATGCTTAGAACTCAAATTGCACTGCTGGAAATGGTTTATTTTGATGCACATGCGGTTTTGTTTTGTTTTTGGTTTTTTTGCAAATTTGCATTATAATAATTATTTTCCTGGAGTATATAAAAATTGGTGTATCTCAAAAATGAAACTATGAAAACACTCAAAATAAATTCCTGTGGTTGGAAACTATTTTGTGCAACTTTTTGCATTTACAGTTTTGAGGGATAGACCTCTGAAATTTCTCTAACTAGAAATATGTAGAAAAACAAACAAAATAAAACAAAGATGATTCTCAATTTATTTTTTGTAGTTTATTGCACTTTTTTGCAATTTATGTAGTTACTATGGACTTAATACATACATACATATTTTTGAAATTTGGGATATAACGGTTGTATTGATGTATAGCAACTTGAAATGCTCCCAAAAACACTACAGTGTGTTTATTTTAAAAAAAAAAAAAAAAAAAAAAAAAAAAAGTGAGCTCTGGCGGACTTGGTTCTATGGTGGGCCTTAAAGGGTTAAGTCTTGAGTTGCATCTGCAGGTGTTCTTGAGGCCCTCTCCTCTCCGTGAACGTGGCATTTCGGCTTCATGCCTGGACAGCAAACTAGTTACTCTTAAAAACTTGTGGTGAAAATCTGTGTCAGACCTCACTTGGACATCACAGTTAGGGAAAATGTTTTATACAGTAATATGAGAGAGGGTGGGAAAATTGCATGAGAGCCTGCCTTGTAGTTGATGTATGTTCCTACCCTCATGTGTGATCTGCAGGTAGTGAACAAAGCCAGGTTGCAAAGAGTAGCTGGAGTCGCACGTGTTTTTATAATTCACGGCTTCTTGTTGGGGAAAACTTTGATATGTTTTGATGACATTTATCATCGAAGTAAAATGAACTCACTGTGGCGTTTCTTCAGGTAATCTGTGTCGGTGTACCGGATATCGACCCATTGTGGAAGGCTGCAGGACCTTCTGTCAGGTACACTCTAATTTAGGCAATTTTTTTCACATTTATATAAAAAGAGAGAAATGTGAGAACACGAGTATAAACAAATTGATACGTTGATGCCAACAGGAAGCCAACTGCTGCCAAGCCAATGGTGCTGCAAACTGCTGCCTCAATGGAGAGAAAAATGGTGATGAACCTGAGCAGGTGAACCTGAGTTTTTTGTTTTGTTTGGTTTGTTTGTTTGTTTGTGTTTTTGGGGGGGGGGGGGGTTCTCTTGTTTTCCTCTCATTTTACTGCTGCTGCTTTTAATGAAGCACATTCTTCTGACCTTTAACTGCTCAATCAAGCCATTAGCTTTGGTGTTGCTGTTCTTTTTATGCACTGCTCTTGAACACCTGATCAACAGTGTAACAGGCATGCTGAGGTTGTCAGGGGTGCATGAGGGCACACGGGGGTTAATCCGGGTTTATTTCTTTCTGTTTTCTTGTCTGCAGGAAAAGCCTCAGCTCTTTGACAAACTGGATCTTCTGCCATTGGATCCAACACAGGAGCTGATCTTCCCTCCAGAGCTGATTGTAAGTCATCAAAGGCAACACGAGGAAGGTCTTTAAAATTCACACTTACATCCTGGTTTGGTGCAGGAGTATCTAAAGCTCCAGTTAAACTATTGATGCTACAGTAATGTCCCTTTTCACTACAGCTGATGGCAGATACAACGAGCCCTCAAACACTCACCTTTCATGGGGAGAGGGTCACCTGGGTGTCTCCGGTTTCTCTGGAGGAGCTGATCCAGCTCAAGGCCAAACATCCCAAAGCTCCCCTGGTCATGGGCAACACCAACATAGGTCAGCAGAAAACACCCTCTGAGGTGTTTCTAACATGATTTAAAGAGTGGAAATGGAGAAAAGATTTTTCTTTGTCATTATTTGATCAAATTCAGGTTTCTAAACAAGATCAATTACTGGTTAGACTCCTGCTTTTATAAAGTGTATCGTTTTAACCCGCTGTATTTGCTTTGTGCTGAAGGTCCAGACATGAAGTTCAAAGGCATCCTACATCCGCTGATCATCTCTCCAACCAGAGTGAAGGGGCTGTTCGAGGTCTCTCAGACGCCACAGGGTGGGTAACCTACACCTTCAGCTGAGGCTCCAGCCCTCTGTTGGTGTTCATGCACAGGCAATGAGTTTATTTTAGGGTGTGCAAGAGGTATTTAAAGGAAAGATAAAGTTGGTTAATGTGCTTCCTCTCTGCAGGCGTTTGGGTGGGAGCGGGCTGCAGTTTGTCTGAGCTTCACTCTGTCTTGGAGAAGCTGGTTCCTCAGTTCCCGGAGGAGAAGACTGAGGTGTTCAGAGCACTGAACCGGCAGCTGGGGAACCTGGGAAGTGTGCAGATCCGAAACGTCGCTGTAAGGAGAAATCGCACATGTGCAATTGATTGATTGTTATTATTTGTGTTTTACTTCATTTCTAGATTTATTTTCCCCCCTCCTCCACATCCTGTTTCCATCGCTTAAATTAACCCTTGCTGTAGCACTAACCAGCCGCTGTGAAAGAGTCCCATTTAATTTTAATTACAAAGAGCAAGAATTAAAAGATTCATAGGATTTTGTTTTAACATCATCCTGATACAGGATCCTCAGTTGATATTTGCTCATATTTATTTGAACATTTAATACATCTTGTTTGAGATGTATTCATATTATTTGTAACTGGCACTGTGGTTTCTTGCTTATGGAACATAGACTTAAGTTTGAATAACGTGGACTGCTGCTTTGTGGACACTGCATCAGTGCTGGTGCGTTCCTCTCACCACATGTTGCATTTTAGCCGAGGGCGAGCAGAAAAGGCTCATTGTTTTTGTGAAATATGAAACTCCCTGATGAAGGCTTGTGTGCAGAAGCCTGTTGGAGTTCATCCAGTTGAGCTTGACTAAAGCATGAGAATGAAGCCATTTTTAAATGATTTTTAAGCCTGTAATAATAATAATAATAATGGATTGGATTTATATAGCGCTTTTCAAGGCACCCAAAGCGCTTTACAATACCACTATTCATTCACTCTCACATTCACACACTGGTGGAGGCAGCTACAGTTGTAGCCACAGCTGCCCTGGGGCAGACTGACAGAAGCGAGGCTGCCATATCGCGCCATCGGCCCCTCTGGCCAACACCAGTAGGCAAGTAGGGTAAAGTGTCTTGCCCAAGGACACAACGACCAGGACAGAGAGCCCAGGGATCGAACCGGCAACCTTCCGGTTACAGATGCGATTCCCAACCCCCTGAGCCACGGTCGCCCATGTATGTACCCATCTATCTGTTTTCAATGTCACAGGGCCAACATGTAGACGACCGTTCATGCTCACATTGACATCTTTAGAATCACCAGTTAACCGAACACCGTGGGGCTCTGGGAGGGAGTCGGAGTGAAACCACACAGACTTGGTAAGGACAAGCAAACTCCATGCAGAAAGACCCCCACTGTAGATTCTAATGCAGGACCTTCTTGCTGTGAGGCGATGGTGCAAGTATTGCTTTTGTTGCATATAAGCATTTTTTTTTTTTTTTTTTTTTTTTTTTTTTTTTTTTTTTTTTTTTTTTTTTTTTGCTGAGCTGTAGTGCTCTGCACTTATTCCAGAAGGTACTCTGAGCCCGTTGCTCATTTTACAGGGCCGATCTGTAATGGCTGCAGCTGCCGCGCACGGCTGTGACTGGGGTGTCAGGAACCGGTTAACAATAACCAGTCAAACAGTTGCTGCACAACATCAAAAAACCAACACCACATTTAAATTTCCCATAGAACTGAAAGTAAAAAGCTCCTAAGATGTTACGTTTCATGCATCGGTCTAACATTGTTTAAATGGTGCCTGAGTGGCCAAAGCTGAGGGCACAGCTGCTCTCATGCTAGCTCAGCCAGTGAAGGTCTACTGCAGATGATGAGAAATACTACTGCAATATAGTGAACGTTTCCTCATGGGTCAGACGTCATGCAAAAAATCAGCTAGACAAAGAAGAAATATCTTCGCTGTGGGCATGAGGGGGCACTGTAAGACAAGAGGGCTGGCTTCAAAGAAACTAGAACTCAAAGCCTTGAATTAAAACTTAAACTGATTATAATCTCCTCTCGTTTCTGAGTACAAGTTTAATGTGTCTGCATTTAGTCTCTGGGAGGAAACATCGTGAGTGCGTACCCCAACTCGGACCTGAATCCCATTTTGGCTGCCGGCAACTGCAAAGTCAGCGTGATTTCCAGCGGTGAGTCCAAAAAAAAAAAAAAATCAAGATGAGTGATGAATAAACAAACTGCAACTTGAACTCTATGAATTCACCAGGAGGAAGACGAGAGGTTCCCCTGAATCAGGACTTCTTCGTGGGATTTGGGAAAGTCATCCTGCAGCCGGAGGAGATTGTCGTCTCCGTTTTCATCCCCTTTTCCAGAAAGGTACACCAACTTTATTCTTTATTTGTAAGAACATGCTGCGTCTCCTCCACACTGGTGACACATATTTTACTGTGTGGCTGTGAGCGTCTGTCATAGATTATGTGCTAAAGAGAAAACGATTACTAGTGCTGCACCTCGTCTCACCTGCAGGGGGAGTTTGTTCAGGCTTTACGCCACGCACCGAGGAAGGAGGCCTCCTTCGCCACCGTGACAGCCGGGATGAGGGTGATGTTCTCAGAGAGCTCCAGAGTGGTTCAGGATGTCAGTATTTACTACGGAGGGATGGGCCCGACCACAGTCAGTGCAGCCAAAACCTGCCAGGCCATCATCAGGAGGTCTCTTTGTTTTCCCCTCAATTTCTGCTCTCTACTTTACTTCATTACTTTCTCACCTTGTGCTGATTTGCTTTTCTTCCCTTCAGGCCGTGGGACGACGAGACCCTCGGCCAAGCCTACGACATCCTTCTGGAAGAGCTGGCCCTCCCTCCTTCAGCTCCAGGAGGGAAGGTGGAGTTTCGTAGGTCTCTGACTCTTAGTCTGCTCTTCAAATTCTACCTGGAGGTCCTGCACAAGCTGAAAGCAATGGTAAAAAGAGATCTACTTTAAAGAAATAGTGCAGGGTAATGTGGTAAATCCAACTGACTTAAATTTGTTTTTACAGAATGTGATCACAGACGAGGTCCCTGAGAAGATACAACCTTTACCCAGAGAGATCCAACCTGGCCTGCAGGAGTTCCAGGTTACAAAATGGCTTTCAGAATGGTTTAACTCAAAAACAGATGTGCTTTCTTCATAAACACGACTACTTCCTCTTCCTCATCAGCCTGTCTCAAAGGACCAGAGTAACCACGATGCAGTAGGGCGTCCCATGATGCATCGGTCCGCCATCAGCCAGGCCACAGGCGAGGCTGTGTACTGCGATGACCTCCCAAAGATAGAGGGCGAGCTCTTCCTCATGGTGGTCACCAGCTCCCGACCACACGCTAAGATCACGTAAGCACCAAATGGCAACGCCAACAAGGAAAAGCCAAAAACTACAGTTCCTCTAATGGCCACAGGAGGTGTCTTGTTCATGATCACAAGTAATTATGGTCCCTTCACACAGGCAGCACTAAAAAGCAGATTCTTCTGTTGCTTGCACTGCATAATAGGTTTCCTGCTGTGTCAGCAGGACTTCCACAGGGCTGTGGACTGACATACATTTGCGCGAACAATAGAAATGCAAAATAATGGATGCATACAGGAAACATGAAGACCATGATCAGCTGCAGGAAGTGACAGGAAAGGCAGAGCAATGCAGCCAGATGGACACAGATTTGCTTAACCTTTAAAACGTTAGCCTTAAAACATGGCTTCCACATCAGCAATGCAAAGCTATCTAAAAACCTGTATTCTATCCAAAGACCACCAGATGGCGATAGCTGAGCGATGACCTCTAGGTTTTGTTGTGTGTGTGCTCCTGGTCATGCTTTGTTTCCAAAGACAGATGGTGTCACTAACAAAAAGACAGACAGCAGATCTGGCGATGTTAATACTTTCATTGGGAGTCACTGAGATTACAAGGCAGTGCATCAGGGGGCCAGATGATGGTTTGCACATATGCAGAGGAGGGATGGTGGATATTCTGGACATGGGATGTTAAAGAAAATCATGCCTGCGCAGTTATGAAGGAGTAAAGTTACATTTTGTCTCTGGCTGTAAAGATGTTTAATTCTGCTGTAAAGTCAGGCATTTTAACATGGGACTCTATGGCGACTGACTCATGCTTGGAGTCCGCCTCAAGTGGTCACTAGAGGAACTGCAGTGTTTGGCGCATTATTGTTGGTTTCACTTTTGCAATCAACATTAGGGTTGGGCGATATGTAAAAAAAAAAAAAAAATTCCAACCGGCAATTGTGAGTCCAGCAATCGTGGGCGATATATTCGCGTATGCGCAGACTTTTTGATGGGCGGAGCAATGTAATCATGCATGGTCATCACAATTAAATTTTTTTTAAACACACTCGACCCATCTGGAGCACAGAACGGACGAACTCCCAAAATGCATTGACGGAGACATTTCAGGGATTTTGAGTCAGTCTGCGCTCCAGCTGGCTTAATTGTTAATCGCGTCAAGTCGTGTTAATTCGTAAAAAAAAACACTAAAGAAAAAAGTTGCCAATGTTTTTTTTTGTTTTGTTTTGTTTTTTTTGGGGGGGGGGGGTGTTTGGGCCAGATGAAAAAGGATGTAATCAAAGCAGTGTGCTGCTTGTGCAGACGTATAGTGCGAGCAAAGCACTCAAACACGACTAACTTACATGAGTATGTACGTGTCCACCATCCGGCTGAGTATGCTTGGCTATCACCAGCTTCTGCAGCTCCATCAACAAGCATTTGGGCGCACTCTGAAGAGGGTGCAGTGGCTCGCAGTTGAAAGAGGGTGCTTTTAAAAAAAAAATACACAAATTTTTATTTTTTTTGGGGGGGGGGGGGGGGTTCTGTTGACTGCTTCTATTAGCTCCATCATTCTTAGCAAACTCACTCATGGGCAAATAAATAAATCACCCTGGTAAACTTCTCAAACACGACTAACTTGCATGAGCGATTGGACTAATGTTCATCCAATCGCCCCACCCTAGTCAACATAGACAAACTTCACTTTGGAGCTTTTGAGTTTAATTATCTTTAAATAACGAGCTTTAGTGCATTTACATTAGGAAAAAGAGGCTCTTTCTGGTGTTTTCATGCTGATATTTTGATGTTTGCTGTCTGACAGAGGGCTGGATGTGAGCGAAGCCCTACAGCTTCCCGGCGTTGTCGACGTCATCACAACCAAAGACATTCCCGGGAAGAAAGTCCGCACATCTTGCGGCTATAATGAGGAGCTGCTTGCCGAGAGCGAGGTAGAGCCTTCTGCGCACCCGCTGCTCTTTACTCACATTTAAACACTAATGGGGAAATTACGACACTCACCATATCTGCAGGTGTCGTGCATCGGTCAGATGATATGTGCGGTGGTCGCCGACACAAAGGCGCACGCCAAACGAGGAGCAGCAGCTGTAAAGATCAGCTATGAAGACCTGCCCGATCCCATTTTCACCATCGAGGTTTGACTTTTTACCCTTTGAGCATCTGCATCATGGGGAATACTATAGTTTGAGTAGTAAAACTGTTTCTGTTCCTTTACATCGGGGTGTTTTGCTCTGTTTTTTGATAATTCACTGGAGAAAATGCTAAAAGTGCAGATGGGTAAACTTTTCAACGTCACACTTTTTGTGACAGGAAGCCGTCGAGAAGTCATCTTACTTTGAACCACGACGTTTGCTTCAGAGGGGAGATGTGACTGAAGCCTTTAAAACTGTCGACAAGGTTTATGAAGGTAAAAGTTGTTTGAGAACAACGTCTGCTTTTTCTTTTTAAACTCTGCATGTTTTCTCCTCAGGGGAGATTCGAATTGGAGGCCAGGAGCATTTCTACATGGAGACGCAGAGCATGCTGGTGGTTCCCGTCGGCGAGGAGATGGAGTTCAACGTTTACATCTCCACTCAGTGGCCAACTTTGATTCAGGTAAACGGAGCAGGTGTGTGTCAGTGAACCTGAGAGTTACTCAGTGAGTAATGGCTCACCAGTGCTCACATGTTGAACATAAAAGACAAGTCAGAGCTGCAGGTGGGTTGGATCTCTCTGTGCAGGATGCTGTTGCCGAGACATTGAACATCGCATCCAACAGAGTCACTTGTCATGTCAAAAGAGTGGGCGGAGCCTTTGGAGGGAAGGTCACCAGAACCTCAGTTTTGGCTTCTATCACCTCGGTGGCTGCTTGGAAGTGAGTCCAAAGGATTAGCAAGTCTTTCACACAGGCTGGTCGGTAACCTCCAAGCCACAAATATCTGACAGAGGCCGTTCACTTTCAAAGTAAAAGGTCTACGTTACCAAAGCAATTGCAAGTAGATTTTTGTTTCAGCACCATCTCTGTAGCCACTGGCCAACTAGTGGGGAATACAGCAATTTCCTTAACAGCTGGCAGTTGCTAAGGGTCGCTTACCTTCACTCTCTGGACCTGTGTTACTGAGGCCTGAAGAGACATTAATAAAGAAAAAGAAGCTGGAAAGTTCTTACATTTTGTTTTCTTTTATTATAACTGTTTAAAGGACCAATCGTGCCGTCCGCTGTGTCCTGGAGCGCGGCGAGGACATGCTCATTACAGGAGGCCGACATCCCACCCTGGGAAAATATAAGGTACAACCAAGCGCACAGGATATACCTTCTAATTTTTTAGGTGTTGCCCACTGTTTTGATTTTATTTTATTTATTTAGTTTTTAAGAAAATTACTTTTGAATTTCAAATATACTTGGTATCGTTATTTATTGGTTAGGATTCTGAGTGTTTTGTGTGAGGGGAGCCTTCCAGCGCTTTAATTATTCAAACAGTGTGATGTAAGACAGAACCAAGGTGCAGCAGAGTCTGCAGAGAGGTTTGTGTTTGTCTCTCAGCTGTAAAGGCTGATGTGGTATTGTCTGCACTCTACCGAGCAGGCGTGAAACGTGGATGCCTAAGTTTGTGACTCCAGTAACTCAAAGAAGCGATGTAGGAGTTTTAAATCAATACCATAGGTGTATCTACTAGGAGGTTGAGCGGTAGCTCCAGTATTTTTTGTAAAGAGTTGTCTTACATTTCTTACTTTCTTGGTGGTTTACAAATGTGGGCTTTAAAGGATTTCATCTTCAGTTTTGAAAGGTTGTGACCAAAAGATCTTTAAACTTTTTAGTTTTAAAGGCGTTGTTGACTTGTGTTCGTCATCATCCTGGGAGTTGACTGCTGTTTGTTTCAGGTGGGTTTCATGAATGATGGGAAGATTGTTGCTGCAGATTTCCAGTTCTTTGCCAACAGTGGCAACACTGTAGATGAGTCTCCCTTGGTAAGTGGAAAAAGGAAATGCTACTGGAGATAAATGTAAGTGAAACGCCAAAGAACGTAAGAGTGGATTTTGTGGTGTTTGCAGGTTGCTGAGAAGATGGTCCTCCACATGGACACCGCGTACAACATCCCCAATCTGCGAGGTCGCGGCACCGCATGCAAGACCAACCTGCCATCAAACACTGCCTTCAGGGGCTTTGGGGTGCCCCAGGGCCTGCTGATCGTGGAGAACATGATCAACGACGTTGCCATGGTGTTGGGATGCCCCGCCGACAAGGTTCCGCCCCAACCTCTCCTGCCACGAGCTCGACCGGGTTTACAAAACAGCATCTAATTAAATGTTTAAAATCCTTCATCAGATTCGGGAGATGAACATGTACAGGGGCCCTTCGACCACCCACTACAAGTTTGAGTTCAACCCCGAGAACTTGCTGCGCTGCTGGGAAGAGTGCAAGCGCCGGTCTGACTACAGTGCCCGCCGTGGCGCCATCGAGCAGTTTAACGAGCAGAACCGCTGGAAGAAGAGGGGGATTTCCATCATCCCCATCAAATATGGCATCGCCTTTTCAGATGGCTTCCTTAATCAGGTCTGATCTTATTCTGTCCCCGCAGGCTTGGAGTTTCCAGAGTTTTGTGCTCATGTTCACAAGTTTTTGCTGATGTGAAAGTCAGCAAAAACTTTGCCTTCATTGTTGGCGCCATACAAAAAGAAGCCATATCTAGTAATAGATCATGCAAAAGGGCATGGAGAGAGCTGCACAACACTGCATGACACCCTGTGATGTCACAATGACTCCGTGAAGTCTTGCAGAATGACACACTGCAAGAATATATCTTAGATTTTTACAGCTTACAGAAGCCAAAGAGCCAATTCTGCTCAAGTCCTGTGTGTAAAGACAAGAGCCTGTTTCAGGGTCTTTATGTTTGTGTTTTTTGGGTATTTTTTTTTTCTTTGTAGTTGTTACTGCTGTGGCTGCGCGACTGCAGGTTGCATGCAGTCAGCTCAGTAGCCGCTTGCTTCTGTTTAGTTCAGTTTTGTTTGTGGCAGGCTGCAGCTTTGGTCCACATCTACAAAGACGGTTCGGTTCTGGTGAGTCACGGTGGGACGGAGATGGGTCAGGGAGTCCACACGAAAATGCAGCAGGTACTGTGTGAAGCACCTCACTGGAAACGACAAAAAAATGTGTATATAACAAAATATCATGTATTTGTGTATTTTAAAAAAAAAAAAAAAAAATGCACTCCAAAAGGTTAACTTAAATTAATTAGTGTTAATGTATGCATGTAAAAATCTTATAAATATAATAAGAAACACATGTTGAGCTATATAAATGTACAATGTAAATATATAAATGGAGTACATGGGGAAAAAAATAGCACGTCGAGATGTATAAATTAGGAATATGTTAAAAATAGTTAAATAATAAAATCATTTTGTGCATCAAAATCAAGAAATAAGCATAAAAAGACTTAAAGAATCACACGATAAATGCATTTATTTTAATGCTATTTAAAAGATAAGAAGACAATTGTTGGGTGGATTAAAACAACAACAGCTTAACGGTATTGCTGCATATTGCATTAGAGCCTTCCAGTTTAATGTTTAACACCATTATATTTGGATAATCTGCGTGAGATAACTGTAGCACTGAAAACATGTGAAGGCAGCACACTGGTGAAGCGGTAGACACGATTTTTATTTTTACCTGCTTACAAAGGTTTACCTCCCGTTATGCTCGCTTCCACCATCGTTTTGCCACAAATGCAAAAAGGGCACCAATTCTAATTTATCCGCCACTGAAAATAGTTCCCGAGAGTTGCACTGTTTGAGGTGCAAATTTCACCGGCCAGGTCGCACCACGGGACATCTGTGGCTGCAATGAGCAGGTGTTAATTATGGGCTTATGTATCAGAAATGTTCAGTAAACTATTTTTGGCTTTTGGGGGGGTTTGGTTGTAGTTTTGAGACATTTGCAGATATTGACGTTAAGAGGATGAACATTAAAAATACTGTAAAGTTTGTGTCACTGCTGTTTTCGTTTTGTTGGTCTGTCTTTGGCCAGATTTGTGCTTCAGTATTATTACAAAAAAGCAGAAAAACACCAGATTTATGCCTTTTGGGGTCTGGCTTTTTCTGTTTGTTAGATTGCGAGCCGGGAGCTTCACATCCCGCCCTCAAAGATCTACATCAGTGAAACCAGCACCAACACCGTTCCCAACACTTGCCCATCTGCTGCGTCCTTTGGTACCGATGCTAACGGCATGGCGGTCAAAGATGCCTGCCAGATTCTGTACCAGCGACTGGAGCCAATCAGAAAGAAGAACCCCAAAGGAACCTGGGAGAGCTGGGTACGAAAATCCTTGAATGATGTTGTTAGATTTGGAGCATTTAAATAACATAACTTTTCTTTGAACGCAGGCCAATAAAGCATTTATGGAGAAGATCAGTTTGTCAGCGACTGGATTTTACAAGTATGATAGAAATCTCCCCCCACACCCATAATGGATGAAGTAGCAGTAAGTGACTGTATCTTCCTGTTTGTCCTCAGAGGTCCTGACCTTTACGTCGACTGGGACAAGATGGAGGGCCAGCCTTATGCTTACTACACCTACGGAGTGAGCTGCTCCGAGGTGGAGCTGGATTGCCTCACCGGAGAATACAGGGTCTGTCTGAACGGTCTCGACTCTGAATGCCACTTGCTGCAAACAGAAGGAATATTGCCAGAAAATAAAGGAATCCTTTTTTAGTTTTCTTTTCATGTTTGTGCTTCTTGCAGACGTTGAGGACTGACATCGTAGTGGATATCGGCAAAAGTGTGAACCCATCTGTGGACATGGGCCAGGTCAGACCTACGGCCATTTTACATCTTTGCATGACTGCCTGGCAGTTGTTTCAGTGTCATTAACCAACACAATGTAAACAGCATGAAAAAGACTGGAGCCAGAATTTGTGTTCTTGAGAAATAGTTCTCTGGGCTTTCTGAAGGTCTGCCAGAGCAGTAAAATCATACCTGGACAGAAAAACACACAGTGGAGCACTATCAGTCATGGATTGGCCTCCCCAGAGCTCGGACCTCAACATTATTGAAGCAGTGTGGGATCATGTTGACAGAGAACATAACAAAAGGCAGAAACATCCAAAGAAGAGCTTTGAATGTCCTTCAAGAAGCCTGGAGAACTATTCCTGAAGACTACTTAAAGACTAGGGCTGAGTATCGTCACTGATTTCTAGAATCGATTCGATTCCGATTCAAAAGGTCCTGAATCGATTCGATTCAGTTTGATTTGAATCTGGGAAATTTTGCCTCAGACAGTCAGAAATATTATAATTCAGATCAGTACATTTACATATTTTTGTATCTATAAAAAGGAAGCTGACACTCGCAAGACTTTATCAAAGGTGTGAGCGTCACAGCAGAGGCCTTTGTGTCAAAGTAGCTGAAGATAAAACACAGAAAAACATGAGGGCGATTTTCCTGGCCTGGGATTTTATAAAAATATTCTGCAGTACATCAAAAACGAAAGAAAACCATTAATCAGCTTATGAACATTACCTCTGAAGTTACAGTGGTTTTATTAGAGACACGGCTGAGCGTTTTGCATTTTGTATAATTTTACAAAGTTTAAATCTGTTCAGTATAGAACAGCAGAAATTAGGTTTTCTTTTTGGAAGTGAGTAAAAGGAAAAGAAAAAAAACATCGGCCGACAGCGCTGTAAACAACAGTCTTGTGCGTAACAAGCAAGCGAATAATGCAGAAAACAGATTTCAGGGATAGACGGGAAACTGTTCTTGAAGTACAGAGAGGGAGAGAGAGAGCTGTGCATGAAGTGTGGGTTGTTTTTTTTTTTTTTTTTGTTTGTTTGTTTTTTTTGTTGTTGTTTTTTTGTGGTGGATGCAAAACAGTAAAAGTCAGAGGGAATTCAAAACGATGTTTATGTGAAGCTTAGTTTGGATCTTCTTTTGCTGCTGGTTCAGTCAATATTGTTTGGAGAGAGATCAAACTAACAGCTTTAGAATCGGCGTAAACACAAAGCGCGGACCCGCCAAAACATCAGAATCAGCGAGCTGTCGGCTTTCAGCCCCGACCGTGTCCGTGCCATCGGTGAGAAAGCCACATCTCACTGATTTTGATCCGCGGGTCCGCGCTTTGTGTTTACGTCTTTGTGCAGAACCCGTGTAGCTGCTCTCATTTACCGTTTTAAATGTTTGGTGGTTGTCAAAATTTTGTGACGTTTCACCTGAGATTCTGGAATTTTGGGCAAAATACATTTGTATAAAACAATCGATTCAGGATTTTAATGAATTGATATCACGTTATCCAAGCCAGAATCCATCATTAAAACCCACCCTTATTAAAGACACGACAAAGCTAAGAGAGTTCAGAATGTGCTGAAGAATAAAGGTGGTCACACCAAATAAGTAATTCAGTTCAAATTATTATATAGTGCCAAATCAGAACAGCAATCCCCTCAAGGTGCTTTATATTGTAAGATAAAGACCCTACAATAATGCATTGAAACCCTCAGCAATCAAACAACCCACTGTGGGTAAGCACTTGGTGTAAATGGAAAAGAAAAGACTTGCTTTTTAACAGGGAGAAAACTCTGGCAGAACCAGGTTCGCGGAGGGCTGTCTGCAACCAAACCATGGCAATTTTAATCATTTAAAAAGGGGGAACCAGAGGTCCAGAGCCAAAAGTTACCTGAGCTGACCTTCAGGTTTGTTAGAACTGTTCAAACCCCCCCAGTCGATATGTATACTCAAGCCCGTTTGCACGGTTCAGTAAGTGGCTGCACCCATTTCACCCAGTGTTTTAAAACCTGAACAGCTGAATTTAGTTAAGTAAAAAAACAACTTTTAGCAGAGCGTAGTAATTAACGTCTCTCTCCTTGATTTCTTCCCTTCTCTCAGATTGAGGGAGCGTTCATGCAGGGTTTGGGTCTCTACACTCTGGAGGAGCTGAAGTTTTCTCCCTTCGGGCTGCTGTACACTCGAGGACCGTCTCAGTACAAGATCCCGGCGGTCTGCGATGTGCCGCTGCAGTTTAACGTCTACCTGCTGCCCGACTCTGACAACCCCCACGCCATCTACTCTTCAAAGGTCAGACACAAGGAGGAAGATTACTTCCAAACACCTCAGTCTTTTAGTTTTCTATTGTACTTGGTGCGTTGCTGATTTTCGTCTCCTGTGCAGGGTATTGGAGAACCCACCCTCTTCTTGGGCAGTTCGGTGTTCTTCGCCATCAAAGACGCCGTGGCTGCTGCTCGCTCCGATTCTGGTTTGAAGGGACCCTTTTCTCTAAACTCCCCTGCAACACCAGAGAGGGCCTGCTTAGCCTCTGCCTCCCCATTCACTCAGAAGGTAACTACACATGTCAGCTACACAATCTGGAGTTCGCCTAAACGGGACAGTTTGTAAACTTCAGGTCCTGTAACTGTAAATTTATGCTTACAGACAGGAAAGGTCGAGGAGTTCAGCTGTCACATAAACTTTAAGCACATTCTGCTCATATTAATGAGAGGCCACTGTGAGTGATGGCAGGAAGCTCATACCTGTGGGAATGATGATGGTGTGCAGAACTGTTTTGAAGACCAAAACTTTACACATTAATTCCTATTCTTTTTGTTTCCAGGTTCCAGCCAGCAAACCAGGGTCTTTCAAGCCGTGGGCCTTGGACATCTGAGACTGAATCAAACTAAAGATTTTAAACTAATCATTTTTAGCTAATATCAGGTGAAATTCACTTAGAGTAGCAAAAAATACCAGCCGCGGGGCAAAGGTGCTTTTAATCCACTTCAGTGTTTAACACCTTTACAGATTTTATTGTATCATTGAATTTAAGATTTCAGAAGCTAAACACAAATCACTGCGATGCACACGTCACACCTACCCACTGAGTCAAATACACACGGTTAACGCTGTTGTGCAGTCAAATTTCCTTTGATTTAAGACTGCATGTTTCACTTGCACAGAATCTGTCACAGAGTCCGATGATCATTTCTCTTCTTTTTCTTTTTTTGTGGTGGTCCACCACATGCACAGTGCAGTTAGTTTTTAATCTTTTATAGATATCTTTTTTTTAGTTATTCTGTTACCAAATGTAACCAGAATTGTGGCCACTCGAGTGGGTTTCAGCCTGCAGACGTGTTCCTCATTTTTATTAATTTTAAACACAAAGAATCAACATTGTGATTGAATTAGATTTATTCTGTGTTATGGGAAATGCTCTGCCAATCAAAAATATACGTGAATGAGGTCGCTTTCTTGTTACCCGGAAGCATATCGCGCAGAGGAACGCGCACTCAAAAACGGATCCCAACAAATTGGCGCTTTTGCGAATACGTTTGCTGATAGTAACACCATGTGATTCAGCTAATAACACAGGGATTTCATCATTTGTGAAGCCAGGCTGAAAACACTCAGCAATCTGTGCATTCACGACTGGATGTAATACCGGTAGCTTAGCTGTAGCATTTGTAGCTGAGGGCTTCAGCTTCCGGGTAACAAGGAAATGACGTCATTCACGTAGATTACTGATTGGCAGCGCTAACTCGAAATTTCGAGTTGCTTTTCTCAGAATATTGAGTTAATAAATCGGAATTTTGAGAAAATAACTCAGAATTTTGAGTTATGGATCTTTTTTTTTTTTTTTTCTTTTTTTTTCTTTTTTTTTTTTTTTAAGTGGCGGAAACAGGCTTCCATAAATGTGAGACGATCGTCCACTTGATCTTTGGTTTTGTCTGAAGGCATTGATTTGTTTTGTGCTTGAATGCTTGATTTAGAAGGGAAAACATAAATTATGTTTAATAAAGCAAAGAAAATCCACCTTTTGTCTCTGTAAAACTAAGGATTAACTCAAAGTCACTTTAGAGACTAAGGCCATGCTGACTGGTACACGAGGATGATCACACCACAAGGATGATCTTCACTGGCTACAGCTGTTGTGCTGCTCATTAAAAGAAATGCCTAATCAGCCACTCACATGGCAGCAACTCTGCATGTTTAGGGACGTAGATGTGGTCAAGACGACCTGCTGGACTCCAAACAGAGCATCAGAATGGAGAAAAAATGTGATATAAGTGGCTTTGACTGTGGTGTGGTGGTTCTGCATATTTGAGCAGCTGCTGCTCTGCTCTTCCACACAACCATCGTAAACCTATCATAAATACAAATACTTTTTTTCTCTTTTCTTTCTTAAATTCTGCCATATTTGCCTATAACTAAAATATTTCTGTATATCAGGCAAATAACAAACTGAAGTCATGTTATATTACTAAAGTTTACCTGGCACAGTGTGAGAAATTAGTGAAGCACAACATTCAACCTCTAAGAAAATGATTTTCTTTAGGAATGTAGATAAATGACTGTAATTTGGCATCTTATTAGTTTTTATAAAAGTAAATTAAAAAAATTTTTTTAGGGTGAAGTATTTCAAGAGCTTACAGAATAACATTTGTAATGGATTACTCACTACAGACGCTCTAACTGGGTTACTGGATTATTTGAAGGCATAACTTTTATGTAACACAGACACTTGTGATTTATCGGAACAATACGTTTTTTTTTTTTTTGTTTTTTTTTTGTCTTTGGCTGAAACTTAATTAGAACAGCAGAATTTGTGCGTGTGTGTGTGTGTGTGTGTGTGTGTGTGCGTGCGTGCGTGCGTGCGTGCATCAAAGCTGGAAGTAGCAACTGCACTATCCTCGGGTGAATTCTGCATTTTGACGCTTTTTGTTTGCTGCCATCCTGTGTTTTGTTTGTTTTTCTGCACTAGAAAACACTGCATTTGGGTGATACTTTATTCAGCAGTTAGCTAGCTAGTTGGTAAGTTGCATCCATAAGCTGTACAGTATTACTTGTACAGTAATTGAATTTCATTCACCAACACTGCGTGATGGTGTTTGCCTCACAGCAAGTTGGATTATTTCTTTGATAATTATGTTAAAAAGGCTCAAATATGGCTGAATTGGCAACACAAAGGCTCGTTTCACCCTGTACCCAAAACACATCCTCATGATTCCCAAGACCTTTGGGAAAACATCCCGTGGACTGACTAGGCAAAAGCTGAACTTTTCTGGAAGGTTTGAGTCCCATTACATCAGACATAAAACAACTTCACAGCAACAGTGTGATGGTCGGGGGCTGCTCTGCTGCTTCAGGATGAGTTGCTGTAATTGATGGAACCATGAATTCTGCTCTCTACTAGAAAATCCTGAATGAGAATGTCTGAGCATTAGTTCATGCCCTGAAGATCAAGAGCACTTGAGTTCTGCAGCAGGACAATGACCAGAAACACACCAGTGCAAAAGTAAAAAATAAAAATCGAGGTTTTGGTGTGATCGGACACTGATAAAGGGAAAAATGTTAGAATATGTAGGGAACATGAAAGGGAATGTAATTTCACCTGGAAATATCAATCATATGTTTATTGTGTGCATATATGTATATGATAAATTAATAAATGAACCTATATGTAGTGTGTTTGGGTCTGTGAGCTATTTTCACTGTTTACCAAAAGGAAATTAGTTTCTTTTTTTATTTTAGCCACAGAATACTTCCCTTTGGGTGATTTTCCATGAAGAACAAATCGACTAACACATTTTCAGAGACTTCAAGCCTTATGCATTTATATCACACAGGTGGTGTTCATGCCATAAAGGTATGGAGGTACTTTTTCCCTTCACTCTGTCCTCTCCCTGCGTGGCCTGCTGTTCGTTTGTGCTCCAGCATCCCGGCACATTTTACCCTATGTGTAGTAAGTGAAAAAATTGGAACTTTCTACCAGTTAGGTTTTTTAATCTATTATCTAATTATTTCGGCATAGCATGAATGGCCATGTGGGAGATCGTTATCAGTAAACATAAAGCTTATGAAACATAAAACTTTACACCTTCGTTCATGTTTTCCAGTGCTGTTAATTAGGTCCCAAATTGGAGTCTGATGGGCCGATTTTGGCCCTTAGGTCTTATGTTTGACATCTCTGCTATACAGGGATAAAGTGCAAGAAATGCATATCCAGACTGTTTATGTTGTATAGACTGACATAAATCTGCTCCTAATCAAGTTCATTTATATTTTTTCAAGATAAACATGTTTTTTTTTCACTCACATCTGTTATTCAGTTACATTTTATCACAAAAAATAAGCAGCATTTCATATTTGAAATATGAACCATGTATGTGGTAAACATCTGTTATGTATTTTTACATACATTGTTATTGATGCACTGATTTAATAACACAATAACTTAACACTGGCTGAGTAACAAAAACAGGAAGACCACGCAAGGGTTAGCTACATAAATATACTGTAATGTATTTCAAAACAAACAAACAAAGAAAAAGCTTTCTGTATCAGTAAATTAAACGTTTTTGTTCAAAGGAAATCCCCTTTAAAAAGCGCATGCGCAGCGGGCGGAGCCTGCGGAAGTCCTGACGGGAAGGTCTTTTTGTTTGGGCCGCTCAGATACTCGACACTTTGCTTCCATTCCTCGGCTTCACAACCGTTTTTTATCTGCATTAATTTCGGTGAGTACTCTCATTTTCCGGCTCCTCGCCTCGGTTCCCACGCCGCCCTCTCCTTGCGTGTACTGATGTGGCCTGTTTGAAGGCAGGAAATTTTGCTTTTTGGGTTTTGTTCGGCCTGGGAATGTTGCCATCATGGGCGCCGCCGGAGGGCGAATTTTAACTTAGCATTAGCTCCATTACAGAGCAGATTGCGGCTCTGCTTTGTTGTTGTTATGGATGGGGTTTTTTTTTCATGACAGCTCGACAGGTGGTTGTGTTTTATAGTCGATGAGGTGCTGATGCGGTGAATTTTCTTGCGTGCGTGAGCCGAGGCTGAACGGTAATCAAACGTGGTTAGCGTGCTAGCGGGCCCGGCTACCTTGCTCGGCGCATGGCGAGGCCTCGAGTTAGCCTGTGCTAATCCACAGTTAGCCAGCTGCTCAGAAAATCCCTCATTGCTCGCGAGCGGAAAGCTATCCGTGGGAAATATCCGTGGAACGTGCTCGCGTTGAGGTCACACCTGTGTACTGTGATTGAATTAAGCAGTGTCGTGCTGATACATCTGGTTATTTCCACCTCCCAGCATCCACCTTTATAGCCCCGCAGATTGTCTTTTGTCTGCCGAGTACTCCTTCACCTTTGTGTGAGTAGCTAGTCAAAGCCCGGGGGGAGGAAAAGCAGCCGTGCTGGATTTAATTTACTTTGAACTAAATCTGTATTATGTCAGGCTGTTTTTAATAGATTAAGGAGGCTTTCCTTGGAGTAAGATAAATGAAGTCAGAACAGCTAAAACTAAACAACTGCATGCTCGCGGATAGTGGTTAACTACACTGCCATTTAAAACTGATAAATGCGCATCTCTTAGAGTTAAATACTTTCTAACGTTCTCTGTGTTTGTGAAGGCAGTGGTTACAGATATACACGTTACTTGGTTTAATCTTAAGAGGCACGTGAACGTCTCAGTTACAGCAAAATAACTTACACAGTGAGTTTCCTTGACATTAATCCAGCTGTTGACGGACCCTGAGCCTGGATAGAAGAGAGTTTGGGATTTAGGAGGGAAATGAAGCCATCACTGCAAAGAAAAGGGGTGTCATGGGTTTAAATACTCAAACATGTATACACTCTTTGGTAGAAATGGAGGGGGGAAATTGGACATGAAAGGGAAAAGCGTCAAGAAATATCAGCCCCTTGGCTGTTATCTGTTAATAAGATGACATTTACTGCCCTGTTTTGTCAGCTGATGGGACTAAATGTTGAGCTGAAGTCTTGGAAGCTGGTCTTTTTTTCCCTTCCCTAATTTGCACTCTTTTTTCTACTTATCTCTATCAACTCAGTTTGACTGATTCCCACACAGTGAAGGAACATTTCAGCCAGTGTAGTACTGCAGTTTCTCTCAGGGATGTACAGATGCTGCTGGCTGAAATGTCCCAGAATTATTATTATTATTATTATTATTCTAAACCAGTGGGTTATTAGTGTGTAAAGGCTACTGTGTGTTTGTGGCTCAAAAAAAGATCAAAACTGGGTGTTATTCATCGTTACTGTTATCACCGTGTTGCTTTTTCAACACTGATCCATGAATTAAAGGAACAATGTGGTTACTTTTATCATTGTCTGGAAGTAAGACATGGTTAACAAGCATGATTTGTGGCCTTTGTGGTTTGTTGCTGAAGAACTCAGACTTTAAAACATTTAAGTAAATTAAAATGAAGAAATTGTTGCTTCACTACTAGGTTTGTTTTTCTTTTTTTGCTGAGTGTGCACTTTTTTTGTTTTGACTGCTATAGCAAGGGAACATTTCGTCCTGTGATAACACTTTGGTTACTTTCACAATGAACCTCATCGCGGGCAAAGAGTCGGGCCTTTTCATTGTTTGTACCTTTTAAGGGTTTTTACACCCTGTTAAAATGAAAGGGGGAATGTGTTTTAGTTAAATAGGAACTAATGCATTTCCAAAAATACCATTTTGATAATAATTTAACTCCATGAGCCTTCCTGTATGACTCGCAGCGTCCTTCAAATATTCATGATTACTTTTGAAATTTATCCTCTCTTTAAAGTGAGAGAAATAAAAGCCTGACTGAAACTGAACAGGTTTTAAGTTAAAACTAAACTGAAAAGAATAAGCCAACTCTGGAAACTCCCAGAGAGTAAACTGATTGAAAACAAACTGAAACTAAGTTCTTACAATAAAAACTTTTCATCTCCGGTCGGTGCCACCAGCTTTTTGAATTACCAGCAGACTCTAAAGTCATTCTACACAGCCCATTGTTACAGGACGTGTGGATAACCCGGCTTACGCCCAGGTGCTGGGAGGAGAAAACATAATTACAGGGCCCGTTGATGAGTTGCCTGTGCAGCTAAACATTAACTCTGTGTGTTCTCGTCTCTTTCAGGGTGTCTTTTATGAATAATCAAAAGCAGCAAAAGCCAACGCTAACAGGCCAGCGTTTCAAAACGAGGAAAAGAGGTGAGTGCTGATTCCTGGATCCACTGATCCCCAGCCCTGCTGTTCCACACTCTGCTTTCATTTCTGAATCAACGTTTGTGTGTCGTTGTCTTCCCACAGATGAAAAGGAGAGATTTGACCCTACTCAGTTTCAAGAAAGTATCGTACAAGGCTTGAATCAAACTGGCACTGATTTGGAAGCGGTCGCAAAGTTCCTCGATGCCTCTGGCGCCAAGCTTGACTACCGCCGCTATGCAGAGACACTCTTTGACATCCTGGTGGCTGGCGGGATGCTGGGTGAGTTGCGACATGTTTTGTCGTCACTCGTGTGCAGAAATGTGTGTAATACATGTATATATTTACCTTTTTATGTGTGTCTGCAGCCCCAGGAGGGACTCTCTCTGATGACATGACCCGCACAGAGTACTGCCTCTTCACGGCACAAGAAGACCTGGAGACAATGCAAGCATATGCTCAGGTCGGTCCCTGTTAATGAATGCGTTTTAAAAATGAAGCACGCGTGACAAGCAGGTAATGCTCACAGGCCGTTTCTTCTCTTTGACTCATAAACAGGTTTTTAACAAGCTGATCAGGCGTTACAAGTACCTGGAGAAGGGTTTCGAAGAGGAGATCAAGAAGGTGAGCAATAACTGGATCCTGATAAGGGGATAAGTTCAAACTGGGCTTAGCTGGTTGGAACGGTTTGAGGCAGAGGCTGCCAGCTGTTGATTGCAGTTCCCTTCGTTTGTTTTCAAGATAACAAACTTTTTTCCCCCAAAGCAAGGCACTATGCAGCAGACGAAGTACATAATGTACTGTAGATGTTTTAAAAGTTTCTGAATTTCTTAATCTAAAAATAAAATTTCATTGGTGTTAAAAGTTTTAATTGCGGACTTTTGAGTTTCCCACAAGCTGACTAAACAAGACTAAAGTCAAAATTGATTAACTGATATTTTTCATGCTCTTATTTTGAAGGCTGAGCCTCTGCTACCCCTGTTCTTTTAATGTGCTCCAACTTTAGAGCAGTCTGTTCGCTGCTGTTGCGGCCCTTGTAGTTGGTCAGCTCTCATGAACCTCTGTTCCTGTGGTTGGACAAACTCCCAGCTGCACCATCTTGGATGCTAGCAGTTTCAGCAGCCATGATCTTTGAAAGTACAACTGCAGCACCAGATCATACCTTTAAGTGGTCGGGCTGTTTGAGGTGTTTTTGACTGCCAGTAATTGGGGGGTTGGGCCTTGATTATACTTTGTCTGCTCGTGTCTGAGTGACATCCACAAGCCTGAATTTGCGTTGCAGTGCACCACTTCAAAGAGCTGAAATGGGAACGACTGCTTGGCTGTCGGGTCTGTCAGTGTAGTCAAGGACTTTGTGCCGCTGGATCATTATGTGGTGCTTATTTTATGCTTGTAAGCACAGTACTAGGAAGCGTAGGATGGGTGTGTGACACCATACATGGAGTTTAAGTCCTGCTGTAGAAAACTGGTGCCATAAGCACAAAGACTGCAGTCAAAGATGGAGCTGATGTCCACTGATGGGATAAGAAATTAATTGCTGCATGGTGTGCGTTGTTTTCTTTCACACCACAGGAGGTGCTTTTTCTTCACGTGCCCTTACATTTCCGCAAATGCGAGCAGCTCTGTGGGAAACGACCCACCTGTTGCTGGGGATAAGTTGGGCCTTTTTATCGCAACTCTTGAACGGTTTGCACAATTGATAAAATCTAATGGGATTTGGAAACAACTGTGCACTTTTCAATGATGTTAAGGGCATTGCAGTGATCCCAGGCGTGGTGTCACAGCAGCCCCATGAAGTTACACTAGTTTATTGCTGATACAAACATTTTAAAACTCTTGACCGTCCACAGAAGCTCAAAATACAAACTTTTAATGTGTGGTAACCCTGGATTTGATTTGCTTAAAAGGTTATTCTCAACATGTCTGGAAAGAAATTTCTTTAGTGGAAGGGAGTTTTAACATCTCTAGGGATGTAAGTATGCCCACAGTTTTTGTTTTTCAAGCTTAAACATGCATTAAACTTGTCTGCGTTCTCTTTGTAGTTACTGCTGTTTCTAAAGGGGTTTACGGAGTCTGAGCGCAACAAGCTCGCCATGCTGACCGGCATCCTGCTGGCCAACGGCAGCATATCAGCCTCCATCCTGAACAGTCTCTTCAACGAGAACCTCGTCAAAGAAGGTAAGGACAAACGTCTTAAGTCTGGGTTTGCAGAGATGCATGGCTCAGAAACGGTCAGAAAGCTGGTCGGGTATCAGTGACAGCAGCAGTTTGGTGGTTTCGTCCTGCAACACTGACACTTTCTGTGGTTCTTGTGTGCAACAGCTTCCCTGGGAAGCTTAACATTAATTAGGGCAGTCAAATTAATTTAAAAAAGGAGTTGGTTTTGTGTTCAGAAGAAGCTCTGACCTGTGTCATCTCTGTCCAGGTGTTTCTGCAGCCTTCGCTGTCAAGCTGTTCAAGTCATGGATCAACGAGAAGGACATCAACTCTGTTGCTGGCAGTCTTCGCAAAGTTGGCATGGACAACAGGCTGATGGTAAGCAAAAACACAAGTCAGGGGCCACGTGTCGACCCATTCCTGCTGCCAGTGTCTCACTGGTGTGTGAACATCCTTCTCCTCCTCAGGAACTCTTTCCGGCCAACAAACGGAGCTGCGAGCATTTTTCGAAGTACTTCACCGACGCCGGGCTGAAGGAGCTGTCTGACTTCGCCCGCAACCAGCAATCCATCGGCGCCCGCAAGGAGCTGCAGAAGGAGCTCCAGGAGCAGATGTCCCGAGGTGACCCTCTGAAGGAGGTGAGGCCACAGGCTGACTTATTTAAATGCCTAATTTATCATAAAAGATATACACTGAGCTCTGAACAACAGGTTTTTAACACTTCTGTTTTTGCGCCACTCAGTTTCTCTGAATGAAAAAGCACAGAAACAGATGTGTGCTTCATTAGTGACTGACGTGTGTGATTAACCTCGCTGCCTTCCCTCCTTCAGATTATCGCCTTCACTAGGGAGGAGATGAAGAAGGCCAACCTCTCTGAGCAGGCCATGATCAGCATCATCTGGACTAGTGTGATGAGCTCCGTGGAATGGAACAAGAAGGAAGAGCTCGTGACCGAACAAGCCATCAAACACTTGAAGGTACGCAGCAGGGCCGAGGAGCACAGCTGTGGTTAAAGCGCTTAAAGGGATTAATTCATCATTATTAATTAATGAACCTGTGCAGGAAACGCGACTCTACGGCTGAAGGCTTATCCCGCAACCACAGCTATGTCTTACGTCAAAGTAAAAGCCTTGGAATATTTGAATTGAACAGGATTTTCAAGTTGGTGGCAGATTTGCAAAATAAAAGCCTCCCGTTTAGTTCATTGTGCCTCTAGTCCAGCAGTAGCAACAATCTCACTGCAATAAATCCCCAAATTACAGCGTCTATTTATTATTGCCAGTAAATGTTCTCTTTTCAAGTGTCTAAACATCCTCAAACCCATGAACTTCAAGACTAATGAAGACTTTATTATGGGGCTAACACATGTGGGGGTGCAAAACACCTCAATAGCATCACCTACAAAACTAACCTGTGAAATTTGATTCATTTTGTCCATCTTGGGATGTTACACATGTATCTCAGTGGAAACATGCCCTAAACCCCATTTTGGAAGGCTGGCATTTTAAAGTCAAGAGGCAGGTTTTGTAGTATTTATTGGGTCTATGGCGCCACCTACAGTATTTCAATAAAGGAGCCCCAGCACTTGATTTTAATCTGCTTGCATGAAATTCAGTGGCCTCGTGTAATATCCCAAGTTGAAAAGGCATCTTTGTGCCTTCTAAACCCAACAGGAAGTCTACAAGTATCTTGGTTGCTATTGAAACTCAGAGTTAGATGGATAAATGTGATTGGTCTGTTTGACCGACCTGAAAACTTTTAAGGAAGAAAATCACAAAGCTGCATGAGAAGCTGTTAAAGCTCGTGTACATCAATCAATCTGTCCCAGACTGTTGGTTGGTGAAAGGAAACGGCTCCACGTGTACCACAGTATTGCTCCCTGCAGCTTTACATGCTCTAATTTAGCGGCTTCTTTCTCCACAGCAATACAGCCCTCTGCTGAAAGCCTTCACCTCCCAGGGTCTGTCTGAGCTCAGCCTGCTGCTGAAGATCCAGGAGTACTGCTACGACAACATCCACTTCATGAAGGCCTTTCAGAAGATCGTGGTGCTCCTCTATAAAGGTTGGTGCTACAGCAGGAGGAAAAAGCTTGGCTGTGACAGCTTGTCTTGTCGTCTTTTAGGTTTATGAAAGGTCATTTTTCCCATTTCCTGACTTTAAAAAGCTGTTTCTTGAATGTGCTTGGTGTCTTTTTTTTTTTTTTTTTTGCTACCCAAACACTAGAAAGTCTGGCTTGGCACAGCTTCAGCTTTGATTGGTCTTAGATTTCCCCCAGAAGTCCAGATTGTTTTTAATAGAGAAACTCTCACCAAGCATCAGTAAATTGTTTCTTTGAATCTTTACAAAGGTTTCAGGCTCTCCTGGTGGAAGTTTAATGTGCCCGCCCTCCTCACAGTCCTGTTTTCTCTTTCAGCGGATGTATTGAGTGAAGAGGCCATACTGAAGTGGTACACTGAAGCCCACCTTGCCAAGGGGAAGAGCGTTTTCCTCGAGCAGATGAAAAAATTTGTGGAGTGGCTGAAGAATGCTGAGGAAGGTAAAGATGGAGAAATAACCTGCACTTCCTGGGTTTTGTGTGTTTTGAGGAGCTGTGTTCAGAGCTGATGGCATATGCTCAAAACCTGAAAGGCCACTAAAAGGTTAAAGGAGCTCTGCATTGAACAGGCCAGTTAGACATGCACCTGTCACGTTGTATGATTAAAGGCATGTATAGACATGTACCTGAGTGTATTTATGACAACGAAGGAGTCTATATATGAATTTGCTAAAGCTTTGTTTTAGCTTGTTAGCTGACTCAATCACAGGTCAATATGAAATGCTTGAGATGTTTTACAGTCACATGACTACTACCCACATGGTAATTGATGCTGGCATGTCAGGTAACAGAGCTCGATCGGTCCACAACTGGTTGAAGCACCACAAATGCTCTGTGGTGTGGCCATGTAATGGGAAGTCGAGCACCAGCTGTGGCTACAACCGTAGCTTGCCTCCACCAGTGTGAGTGAGAGAATGAATGAATAGTGGCATTGAAAAGCGCGATATAATAATTATTATAATAATCTGGCTGGCCATCTGTGCTAGTGTATCAGGATGTTTGTTATAAAACTCGAAGCTGTAGCTTTAGCCAAAGTATAATGCAAAATGCCTCTATAAATGGCCCTAGAGTAAGTGGCAATCTTGCAAACGACAATCACCAGGGAAAATGTTCATTTCCAAACGAGCTGTTGTTTGGCGAAATTGATCACAAGAGGGGGCTGAACCAAAAACCTGGTTACAAGTACTTTGCTTGGAAGATGCAAACTATTCCTGAGTGGCAGGGAAACTTGAAATAAGTCCAAAAAAGTTCCTCTAAAGTCATCGGTTGCTTCTTTTTTGCAATATATTTGCAGAGTTGAGGTACAAGTTCAATTTCTCCAATTCTGGCTTATGTCAAAAGTTTCACACCCACTTGGCGAGTGGTTTGCAAGTATTTTGTCTCAGTTGCTCCTAGTTTGCAGGTTTTGTCTGTGCAATTGAGACAAATTGTCACCAATCAAGGGGTTTCCATGCAGCCTTTTTGTTACTGATTTTTACCCAGCACTAACAAACTGGCCAGAATAAAAGTTTCTCTAGTGACTGATGGTTGCCAGGCGTCACAAACAGTCTCTAATCCTGGGAGAGTGAGTATTTTTCTTGTTTGAAATCCTCTGAAACCAGATCAGCGTTTAGTCCTGATGTATTCACTGGAGCAAAGGATGACTGCATGTTGTTTGGTTTTTAGTGGCGAGTTCTTCACATGCACAGGGTGCTGGAGGCAACCAGGTAGTTGGGAAAGGTCTCAGTCTTTAAATGACTGTACAGTCATGAGAAAAAGGAGGTCTTAAATACTTTAAAGACAATCACAATCAAATCATCGTTTTACTCATTCACAAGATGTTGTAAAGTGATCAGCGTCTTGACTGATTCGTCCTCTTGTGTTTTCTCTCGGCAGAGTCGGAATCGGAGGAAGAGGAGGCGGACTAAAACCTCAATTGCCAGACGAGCTTTGTTTTTCTTTTGTTTTTCTTTTAAAAAGTAGGAGCAGGAGCAGTAGAATGTCTTTGCCCTTTTCCCTCCTTCTACATCCTGTTACGGTTTATTTATCCACAAATGCAAACAATCCTCCACCACTACCAAACGCTTAGTTTGTCCAAATAAAACGGGTCCTTAACTCGCAGTATGGAGGGCAGTGGGAGCAGAAAATGACAAATTCTCCCCTTCTCTTCCCTTCTTTGGTCATTTTGATGTAATTTGGATTATGAAAACGTGTTTGATTTTCAGTGGCTGCTGCTCATAAGTCTGAGGTTCATCTTCATGCGACTACAGCCAAAGTCTTTTCTTTCTCCCCCTCTTTATTTTTTCTTTTTAAAATTGACTCGGCTCATTGTTTTGGCTCCTGTTCGGTCTTAAACTTCGCCTTCTTGACTTTTTGGGTAAACTTGTACTGCCTGTCGAGGTCACTCCGGTCAGTTTGTCAGAAGACACGCCCCCCTGTAAAATGCCTCGCCAGCTAACGATTATTATTGGTTTCTACTTTCTTTAATCTGATAAGCCGATTTGACTTTTTTATGAAATAAAGATTATTGAAACTGTTCTTCCTGTGCTTTGTTTTCATTTTACTTCAGTAATTGTAACTTTGGTCTCTAGGACTATGAAGCTACAAATGGTGAACCATGACAGGTCGCTAGGGACAACTGTGACCACCTAGGGAACGCAAACTAGAATTTGGAATAAAGTTTAAAGCATTTCACGCTTTAAAGGGGTTGCTGACCAGTCTATAGACATGTCTGAGGCTTAACTGTGCAAAGAAAGCACATTCTGATCTTAAGTGGGCCAAAGGGGTGAGATTCCTGTTTCAATGTAAATAAGTTTACACATTTAATTTTAAAACTGGGAAATGTTAATAAAATTAGTTGAAAATGCACCAGAGTTGGCCATGAGCTAATTTTCAGCTGTAGTCCCAGTTTGGGTCTTGAAAGAACACTAGAATCAGAACGCATCAATTTTATATAAGGAGAAGGGACATACTGGCTAAAGTAAAACTTAGCTCAGTACTGACATTATCATTCAACAGTCTTCAGTTTTCATTGAAAATGTGTTCTGATCTTTGAAACTAATGGGTGTGATCTTCCACTGTTGCACAGCCTTTACAGAAAATGCATTAAGACCAGACATCCTTTAAAGGAATAATACAGCCCTCTCTATTCAAATGTGTAATTTGGTCTCTTTTTATCCTGGTGGTAATGAACTAAATCAATGAGGAGCTATATTGTTTCATTGATTTAATTAAAGATGCAAATTCATGTATTTGATAAATGCACTAAACTCATGATATGGGTTTTTAATGCATCTATTATATGAAGAGTAAAGGAACTGAGCTGAACAAAATAATACTAAAATAATATGGAGGACAAAATGTATGTAACTTAAGCTGTATGAACGTATTTCATATATATTTAAGTTGTCAATATTAAACTATATTACAAATCTTTTTTTTTTTTTTTATTTGGGACTTAAAGTTTAAGAGTTGATATCTAAACATTTGACTCAGAACATCCTGATTTTGGTTTTTCCACTTGATTTGGTAAAAGATGCACGCTGTCTTAGATGCATTTAAATGAAAAGGAGAATGATTCAGACGTAACGCTTGTTTAGCAGCAGTTTCACTATTACATCATCTGCATACACATATTAGCTCCAGAGCAAGCAGATGGAAACTCATTAATATACAAAGAAAACAAGAGGACCTAGGATTGAACCTTGAGGAACACCTGTGGGTACGCACTTAAATATGGTTGAAGTTATTTTTTGAGCTCCTGAACCATATACAGTTTGCTGAAATACACAGAGGAAAAATTACCATTATCTGTTTTGGAGAACAATATACAGTGTCATAACAGTTTCAAATGCTTTTACCTTTTCTGTAAAAATGATCAAAGAATGGAATGATTGGCTTGAAGACTAAACTCCATTTTTGGTGTTAAAAAGTACAATCGCTGTTTAAATAAGTGAAACTGATCAGCTATCAGTTTTTCAGCTACTTAGATAATTAGCAGAATCCTACGGAGCCCCCCAGGGGACATGGGAGAAAAAAAAATTAAGACGGACTTTTGCGAGATCTCGCAATACTTTGGCGAGATCTCGCCAAAGTATTGCGAGCGCTCGCAATAAGTATTGCGAGATCTCGCAAAAGATCCCGCTCCTTTTTGATAGCGTTTCAGTTGAAGGGTGCGGTGCTACGGTACGGGGCTCCATACGGTGCGGACATGGAGGAGGATTTAGAACATTTCTTGCGGTCAAGAGAGGTCCCACACGACGACATCATGCACATGCAACAAGACAAAGTACGTATAAACAACAAAGCATTAAACACCGCGGTTCAAAAGGCGAGTAACTTGTTGAAAAACCGAGGTCGTATATGCAGGCCTTTAATGTTAATTCTTGTAAATATGTTCAGGTTCATTAAACATAACTCGTTAAGTGCACATATGTTTTGAAATTTCAAATCGTGTCCAAATTCATGGGCTGCATCCTCCCGAGGACTCGGGCTTCGTGGTCTACGTGGGCCGGGTTCTCAGAACGGCTGGGGAAATTGGACGGTCTAGCCTTCTGATTAGCGTCACCGCTGTCTCGGTGGAGTGTAATAAGCTCGTCCGTCTGCTCCTTTCTATCTAAAATATAAGACGACACTGGAGTAAATTCTCGACCATCTCGCACTTCTGTTTAATCAGTTTTCTGTGTGACGTTGATTAAGCGCTGTAAAACCAATGTGGAACCCACCCGGGGGATTAATAAAGTTTTATTTTATCGAATTTAATCTAATAACTTTAATCTCAGCCAAACCGTTTTACTCACGAACAAATGAAACACTGAAAAAAGCCAAACATTAACATTTTTAGGTTGTCTAAGTGTTTTATATATTAAGTTTAGCCTGAGTAGCTAAAGTCCGCGGTGATCTGAAAATAATATGCCGCGAGTTGTGCCGTTCTTGGCGGCTTTAGTGACCCTTGAGCTCTCGGCTACCTATCGAGCTGGTGGGTAACAGACATCAAGGAAAACGTCGAAGCACTTTTGCAAATATGCGATATCTTGATAAACCGAGAAGATATTTCAAGTTTATACACCCACGTTCTCCCCTGAAATGTGTTTAAAAAAATTTTGTGACCCAGAAAGATTAATAACGGTCATTTTAAAACTTATTAACGGCCGCCATTACCGGAAACTGGAGTTTGGCTGGGCCGCACTTTGAATTCTGGGATATGGGCCACGAAGCACACACCGGACCCATCCTTCAAATTCGGTGAAAAGTGAATGTAATTCTTTGTATTACACCCCCTGGCATATGTTAATTTTGTTCTGGTTGTATACATGTTCTGTATACTGTTTCTTAATAAAGTTCAATAATTAAAAAAAAAAATAGGTGAAAAGGAGGACGCATTTGTCTGCTGCATTCGGAGGAGTTTACGAATTTAAAATAGAATCTTTGTAGAGATTGCCAGAATTGTTGTACATTTCTGTGCAAATGTAGCCAAGTACAGGATAGGGTAGGGGAAATTAAAGTAAGATGGAGAGAATGGGCCAATAGCTAGATTCGCAGGAGGGATAAAGGGAGTTGCGTGGAGAAGAATGACTGGAGCCACAGGTAAAGTTGCTATGAATTGTATTAAACTATTTAGCAACAATTTAACAGCATTTTATGAACAGGAATGAAAACATAAAATAAAATACAGTGACAGCAATAATAATAACAGTCAGAATCCTATCTGAGCTCAGATATGTCAGTCTTGCCGGCTTAATAGTCAGTGTTCAGTCAAGTCAAATCCAACAGGTCAAAAGTTTGTGATTGGTGCGATTTCGTCCTACCGCACTGTTGCAATTGTTCGTGAGAGAAGAGCAACCTGCCCTTCTGGGCCAACTCAGAATGGCTGTGGTTCGGTTCGGTTCAAAGGGAAAGGCTCGCCATCTTCCTCGTCAGGAAGAGATCCAGGTCTCACGATCCCATAAAAAAACCTAGCCTGTAAACAACAGGACTATTACTAATTCAGTTCACACTCTAATGATATACATGGCCATATGTAAATAATGTAAGTGCTATAACAAAACAAGCACAAAACATTAATTCTAATTTCTAACTATAGTCTATACAGTGCATCTTAATCATGAATGCAATCTTTAAATCACAATCAGCTTATTCTATCGTCAAGGTGCACATTTCTATCAGAAATCAGAAATAAACCATAAACTATGGTAGATTATTTTTTTACAGTATTGCCCTTTAACTGAATTACAGGAGCATTGCTTTACACTGCATAGCAATGAAGCAATATATTATTTACACTCAATGTACAGAATAAAATTACCAAAAGAATATACAAAAACCCACAGGCTGTAGTTTTACAGTATGTGGTAACGTATCAGCACAGTAAGAATACACACTGACATCTATCCAGTGCCGCTCGAGCATCAAATGTAACAAAATAAAGTAGATTCATGACCTTTAAGATCAACATTAACTTATTCCATCATCTAATTTTAGTGCATTTAATATTCAACAAGTAATACTAGAACATCATCAGCACACAAGCTGAGTGCTCAAAATGGCTGAACTCAGTGAGAAACCCCGTGTGTTCTCCCACAGTGAAAACGTGGTCAGCTACAGCTATGAGCATTAGGCTAGTTAGCTTTTCAATTAGCCTGATTCGCCCAGTCCCAGTTTAACTCACCAGCACACTTCTAATGTTCAACTCTCAGAGAGGATCTTGTTCAACTCTCAGAGAGGATCTTGTCCACTTCATCCGCTCCCGCGCAGATCTACAACATTGAAATCGGGCCATTATATTCCCTGTTAACTTCTTGTTAGCTTTTTAGCTTCAAGGTTAGCTTAACAGCTTCTGACTCACCGCGATGGTTTCAAGGTCCGAAATGTTCACAATAAATCAGGTCCGTTTCTCCAAGGTCCATGCAGATCTCCGGTATGGATATTTGCTCAGTTTATCAAGTTAATAGTTATTTTCCAGTGAAAAGCTTGGCGGTGAAAATCAGTGATGGTCTCGTGCACCTCCGTCTCTCTCTGTGTCTGAGCAGGTGACGGTACAGAGCAGGGGAAGGCGGGGCTTGTTCCTTCCTAACCAGTAGGGGTGTTAAATATACTCTTTGGGTTTTATTCTTATATTTATAGTATTTATCTTTTATTATTGATTTATTTTTGATCAACTCAGTGATTAACAGAGTAATGATAAATCCCAATTAACAATAACATGTTGTAGTGCATTACTGAGTCGTGTAAACTCACTGGGTTACATCCTCCCCTCTTAAATCTCATGCACGTCCCCGTGCATGGCTCTGGTGGAATAGGTAACATCATGAGCAAGGGAGTCGATGAAAGCTTTGTTCAATCCTTGAAAGAGTGATTTAACCACTGTTACTAGTGGGTTACCTAGCTGAGGATAAGTGAGTCTTTGGGATGGTTGGCGAATTCTTTCAGATCTTCTGATCTGTGTTTCTGTTTGCAAGGTTTCAGGTTCATCATCGTTTTCAACTTGTCTTTCAGGTGAAAGTTGATGAGTTGAGTTCTCTGACAACGGTGAATCTGACAAACTGGTCGACAAAACATTTTTGTCTTTTCGAGTGTCTGTTTCAGACTCACTTGGTGTGTTATTTTGTAGGCTTGTGTCACTTTCACTTGGTGATACGTTTGCTTCACTTTCACGTTCTGTCTGAGGTAGGTCTGTTTCACGGTCCATTTCAGGTAAGTTGGTGTCAGTTGAACTTCCAATTTCGCCTTCAGGTAAGTATGTTTCAGTTTCGTTCTCAGTTTCCTTTTCAGGTAAGTCTGTCATGTCCGGTAATGTGTTAGGTTGTTCGTTATCATTTACAGGATCTTTGTTTTGTTTGAATCCTTGGGTTGGCGGTATGGCGCATACTTGGTAAAAATGTCTGTTTTTCACTTGTGGAGGTTCAGGGTAAGAAAACTCATCTTCCTCTTCCTCAAGTGTTTGGTCGGAGTCAACTTCCAAAGCTGAACTTTGTCTTGTGCGTGGTCTGTTAGTTTTTGTGACTCGCTCGGGTTCATGCTCTGTTGGTGAGAGAAATCCACAGGGAAGTAACAGATCTCTGTGGAGCGTTCTGTTGGGTCCATCTCCGTTTTCTGGTTTTACAGTGTATACTGGTAAGTTTTCCATTTGTTTGGTAACAATATACACTGTTTGCTCCCATTTGTCCGCTAATTTGTGCTTCTCTCTCAGGCGGAGATTTCGAACCAAGACTCTGTCTCCCACATGTAGTGTGGATTCACGGATGATTTTGTCAAACCGTTTCTTGTTTTTGTCTGCTACTTTCTGGGAGTTTTTGATGGCTATTTCGTAGCTCTGTTCGAGGTAGCTTTTCAACTGCTTGACGTATTGAGAGTGAGTCAACTGTGGCTTGTTTGGCTGTGGCAGGCCAAAGGCAATATCAATGGGCAAGCGAGGCTGTCTACCAAACATTAACTCATAAGGAGAATAGCCTGTTACATCATTTTTTGTACAGTTATAAGCGTGAGTAAGTGGTTTTACGAAGTCACGCCAGTGATGTTTCTCGGTGTCTTTCAAGGTACCAAGCATACTGAGTAATGTGCGATTGTATCGCTCAACAGGGTTGCCACGAGGATGATAAGGACTTGTTCGGACTTTGCGGATACCGAGCAGAGAGCACAGTTCTTTGATTGTACGCGATTCAAAGTCTCTCCCTTGGTCGCTATGAAGTCGCTCTGGAAAGCCATAATGAACTAAGAAGTTCTCCCATAAGTTCTTTGCAACGGTGGTGGCTTTCTGGTCTTTGGTTGGAATGGACACAGCATACTTTGTAAAATGATCCGTGATCACTAGGACATCTTTAGTGTTTTTACTGTCTGGTTCTATTGAGAGGAAGTCCATGCAGACTAGCTCCATGGGCCTGGAAGTTTTAATATTTACCAGAGGAGCAGCCTTGTCTGGCAGGGCTTTTCTACGGACACATCTCTCGCAAGCTTTCACTTTCTTTTCGACATCAACTGCCATTTTTGGCCAGTAGAAACGTGACCGAATGAGTTCCAGTGTGCGTTCGACCCCTAAATGCCCCATGTTGTCATGAAGATTAAGCATAACTGTAGGGCGTAAGGAATCAGGAAGGACTAACTGCAACAAGGTCTCTGGCCCCAACTGGCGTTTCCGGTACAGTAAGTCATTTTGGAGGTCAAGACGTTTCCACTCCCTTAAAAATAAGAGAACATCGTGAGACTCAGACTTAGTATCGGCTGGTGGACGTGAGTCAGCTGCCAGCAGCTTGATGACTTTACTAATGGCTGGATCTTTTCTCTGCAGGTTGACAAGATCAGTATGGGTGTATCTGGGTAAGGCTAGGAGATTGTTATCATTGCCTTCTTCTTGAAACATGTCTGGAATGGCACCTGCAGACATGGCAAGTGACTGGACTAGAGCACAAGAGGGTTCAGTCTGATCCATAGCCATATATCTTTGACAGGCTGCCATCACGGTATCGGATTGAAGTTGGAGCTCGACATCTTTGACTGAGGACAAGAGATGGGATCTGAACTTATCAATGCGCTGACATTCCTGGGTAAAAACTGGATCGTCTTCAGGTTTGTCATGTAGTTTCCTAGATAGTCCATCTGCATCAAGATTTTGTCTCCCAGCTCTGTACTTAATGTCAAAGTTATAGGTGGACAATGCAGCCAACCAACGATAACTCGTGGCATCAAGCTTTGCTGTGGTCAGAAGGTAAGTCAATGGGTTGTTGTCGGTGATGACTGTGAATGTGTTTCCATATAAATAATCATGAAACTTGTCAGTTATGGCCCACTTTAAAGCTAGAAATTCTAACTTGTGGGCGGGGTATCTAGCTTCACTACGGGATAGACCACGACTTGCATAGGCTATAACCTGTGTGGTTCCATTCTGCACTTGATAAAGAGCTGCCCCAAGTCCGGTTGTACTGGCATCTGTGTGTACCAGGTAAGGTAGCTTTGCATCAGCATACCCAAGGACTGGTGAGGTGGTGAGTTTTTCAATAATAGTTTGAAACGATTTCTGGCACTCTGGTCCCCAACGATCACCAAAGGGCTCTTTGGGGTTCAGATACTTTGGATCACTGGGTGGGTTTTTACTATGCTTTCGTCTCGGAGGATAGCCAGCTGTGAGGGAGGTGAGGGGCTTGACAATTTTTGAGTAATCTTTGACAAATCTCCGGTAATAACCGGTAAAACCAAGAAACGATTGGAGTTCTTTTAAGGTTTGGGGTCTCGGCCAAGTCTTGAGTGCTTCAGTTTTTTCGGGATCAGTCTTTACGCCGTCTCTAGATACAATGTGGCCTAGATAACGGACTGATGTTTGGAAGAAACGACATTTGTCGGGCGAGAGTTTCAGCCCGTACTCTCTGAGTCGCTCAAGAACATGAATGAGTCGGGTCTCATGATCTTCAAGGGAACTGGAAAAGACTATCAAATCATCCAAAAAGACTAACACTTCTCTCAGATTGATGTCTTTCATACACTTTTCCATAAGCCTTTGGAAAGTGCTTGGGGCATTTGTTATTCCCTGGGGCATACGATTAAATTCGTAGAAGCCGAAGGGGCACACGAAGGCTGTCTTTGGCTTATCTTCTTCACACATCTCGATTTGATAGTACCCTGACTTAAGGTCCATCACAGAGAACCACTGAGATCCTGCAAGAGCAGAAAATGACTCCTCTAAGTTTGGCAAGGCATAGGCATCGCGGATGGTCTGCAAGTTAAGCTTCCTAAAATCAATGCATAACCGCACATCACCATTCTTTTTGCGGACCACCACTATCGGTGATGAGAATGGAGATTCAGATTCTCTGATTATGCCTGCATCTAAGAGGGCTTGTAAGTGCTTTTTAACTGCCTCGTAATCATGGGGATGAATCGGGCGAGATCTCTGTTTGAAGGGGGTTTCATCTTTTAAGTTGATGTGATGTTTTACATGTGTGGCATGCCCAAAATCAAGATCATTGTGTGAGAAAACATCAGAGAAGGTGTTTAGCTTTTCAGCTATCTTCTCTTTCCACTCTTCAGATAGTGGTGATTCACCAAAGTCGAAACTGAGAGGGGGTCTTGAGGTTGAAGTCTGCTGCTGAGAGTTACACGTTGCAGACACCTTTTGGTCGCCTTTCTCAGGCTCAGGACATGGCATGACACAGTCAGGGGCAACTAGCTCAGCAATTACACAGTTAGTGGGCAATGTAATGTCATGGTTAGTCTCGTTTCTCAGCAACACAGGAACTTTATAAGGTCCGTGCTTTGGCAGAGATATAAGGCAACAATCTACAAACACACCACCAGGTAGGGAGCCGGTAGTGGGCTGTTCAATAAGTGCACACTGTTCAGGCTTAGCGTGGCTAGCATGCATAAAACCTTCCACTAGTAGCTTTTGATTTGCAGGAAGGACTTCTTGGGTTCTACTTTGAAGTTTTACCAAGCCGATCTTGCCACTGTCACTTTGTCTTTTTCTGGATGCTAATGTCTTTAGCACTTGTTGGTATCCATAAGGGAGTACCTTAAAGTCAGGTAAGGTGTTCTCACAAAGATGCTCATATAAGGGGTCAAGTGTATTTGTGCCAATTAGTAGAGGTGTGTCTGAGTTTGAGCGAATGTCAGGGACAACTAAGGCAAGAGTAGATAGTTCAAGCTCTGACTGATCGAGATCTTTGGGGAACATGATACTCGTCTCAATGTATCCCAAGTAAGGGACTGTCTGACCATTCGCACCTTCGACCTCTAGGAGATCACTGATGGGTTTTATAGGATGATCAGGTAAGTGTTCTTGATAGAAGGATTTGGCAATAGTGGTTACTTGAGAGCCTGAGTCGAGCAAGCAACTACATTCAACGCCATTGATAACAACTCTGGCTGTGCATTTTCTACCCACAAGTCTTTTGGGAAGTTTAGGCACTGAGTGAACATTAGCTGTTTCACATTGGGCTTTTGTTGTCTTTTTCTCAGTGGGACTTGGTTCAGATTTAGCACCCATCTGTCCCGCGACAGGGGCTCCTTCTAGTTTAAATTAAATGACTCATCAACTGGTCTGGATATTTCCCATTCTCGCTGCTTCTGTCTGAGGGCATTCCTTTTAGCTGCTACTAATGCTGGGTTGGGATCATTACTACAGCTGGAAGCGATATGACCATCTTCTCCACACTTGAAACAGTATCCAGGTTTGGGTTTGGCTGACACTGCAGCAATTTGTGGTATCTGTCCCGGCTTGTTCTGAGTTTTGGTACTTGGGTTCCTTTTTGCTTCCTTTTGAAGTTTCTGCGATCTTTTCTCTGTTTTATCAGCTCTGAGCTGTGCGATTTGAGACCTGAGGTCAGCAATTTGCTTCTGGAGGTCAGACGAATTGCTGTCCATTTCATGCTCATAATCGTTCCTACCTTGAGAGCGTGTGGTTTGCACGTTAGAATAAACACGAGTCTTTTGGATCCCCAAATGTTGTTTCATGCGGGTTGCTTTACTTGCCTGTTTGTCCTCCTCGGTGCGTAGGTGGAGGAGTAGCTCTGCAAAATGAGGTGGGTCGTCTTTCTTTTGTTCAAGTTGAAGGTTTGCAATCAATGAGCTGTCCCAACACCCTCTACAAAACTGTCTCAGGAGCTGTTTATTGATGTCACTAGAAGCAATTCCGTCTCTTTTTATGACTAGGTTTAGCACTGTGTGCAATCTTTGCAGGTAATGTGAGGGTTTTTCACCTCCATTCTGATTGGTGTTTAAGAAGCGAGCAAAGAGTTCGTCACCGTCCTCTACAGTTGCATAGGCAGAATCAAGATGTTCAAGGTAAGTTTTGGGGTTTGCTTTTGGACCAAAAGCTTTCACCAGGTCCGCTGCAGGGGGTGAAAGACTTTCAACAATCTTTCGCACAACTTGAGTTTCGGTGAGCGAGGGATCAGTCAAGCAAAACTCTACGCTGCTGCGCCAAGTGTCATAGTCAGTTTCGAAAGGAGGATGTGGAACTCTCCCTGAAAAAGGTTTCAGTCTGTATTGCGAGTTTGGTGGGGGAATGACTTCACTGCTTTTAACAATGTGCTCTACAATAACCCGCTGCACTTCAGGTGTGCTTAAAAGGTTGGTGGGAATCTGAGGGGTTTGTTTCTCAGCCTCTGCCGGTGGGTGAGTATTCAAGGCACTTACATGGTTGCTATTGGGTGTTAAAGGAGAAGAAGGTAGGGCCTCATCACTGTGGGGCACTGGCTCTTGTTCAGTGGAAGGCTCAACTGTGTGGACATCCCCTCCCAATGACTCCCCAATTTTAGCTAGTTCATCCATCAAAAGGTCTTTAAACGATCGGTTGCTTCGTGCTGCCACATCTTTAAGCTGTGACAGGTAAGTTACAGTAGCTGATGCGCTGGTTTCAATGCTATACGCACTGGCTAGGTCTCGAACGTGATAGACAACTTCAGGTTTCACAGTGCAAGGTCTGTCATAAGGCAAATATCTTTTCTCTAGTTCTTTAGCAGTAGCCTCATGTTGAAATTCCACAATAATCTGACCACCAGTTGGTAGCTTAATCTGCCTACTGACAGGACCGAAAGCTTCTAAGAACTCAATTATTTCTTTATCAATGTCTGTGTTAGTTAAACCACTGACCAAGACAGCATTTTGAACTTTAACATTCTCTGTTTTCACAACTTCCATGGTTAGGACACGTAAAAGTACCAGTAGAAAAAAAATACAAGTCACTGTGAAGCTCCAGGCACTCTTAATCGTTTTATTAAATTTTGGGTGGACTAACAACTCTGCAAACCCTCCTGGCTGGCTCGCCACTTTCTGTAGCCAAGTACAGGATAGGGTAGGGGAAATTAAAGTAAGATGGAGAGAATGGGCCAATAGCTAGATTCGCAGGAGGGATAAAGGGAGTTGCGTGGAGAAGAATGACTGGAGCCACAGGTAAAGTTGCTATGAATTGTATTAAACTATTTAGCAACAATTTAACAGCATTTTATGAACAGGAATGAAAACATAAAATAAAATACAGTGACAGCAATAATAATAACAGTCAGAATCCTATCTGAGCTCAGATATGTCAGTCTTGCCGGCTTAATAGTCAGTGTTCAGTCAAGTCAAATCCAACAGGTCAAAAGTTTGTGATTGGTGCGATTTCGTCCTACCGCACTGTTGCAATTGTTCGTGAGAGAAGAGCAACCTGCCCTTCTGGGCCAACTCAGAATGGCTGTGGTTCGGTTCGGTTCAAAGGGAAAGGCTCGCCATCTTCCTCGTCAGGAAGAGATCCAGGTCTCACGATCCCATAAAAAAACCTAGCCTGTAAACAACAGGACTATTACTAATTCAGTTCACACTCTAATGATATACATGGCCATATGTAAATAATGTAAGTGCTATAACAAAACAAGCACAAAACATTAATTCTAATTTCTAACTATAGTCTATACAGTGCATCTTAATCATGAATGCAATCTTTAAATCACAATCAGCTTATTCTATCGTCAAGGTGCACATTTCTATCAGAAATCAGAAATAAACCATAAACTATGGTAGATTATTTTTTTACAGTATTGCCCTTTAACTGAATTACAGGAGCATTGCTTTACACTGCATAGCAATGAAGCAATATATTATTTACACTCAATGTACAGAATAAAATTACCAAAAGAATATACAAAAACCCACAGGCTGTAGTTTTACAGTATGTGGTAACGTATCAGCACAGTAAGAATACACACTGACATCTATCCAGTGCCGCTCGAGCATCAAATGTAACAAAATAAAGTAGATTCATGACCTTTAAGATCAACATTAACTTATTCCATCATCTAATTTTAGTGCATTTAATATTCAACAAGTAATACTAGAACATCATCAGCACACAAGCTGAGTGCTCAAAATGGCTGAACTCAGTGAGAAACCCCGTGTGTTCTCCCACAGTGAAAACGTGGTCAGCTACAGCTATGAGCATTAGGCTAGTTAGCTTTTCAATTAGCCTGATTCGCCCAGTCCCAGTTTAACTCACCAGCACACTTCTAATGTTCAACTCTCAGAGAGGATCTTGTTCAACTCTCAGAGAGGATCTTGTCCACTTCATCCGCTCCCGCGCAGATCTACAACATTGAAATCGGGCCATTATATTCCCTGTTAACTTCTTGTTAGCTTTTTAGCTTCAAGGTTAGCTTAACAGCTTCTGACTCACCGCGATGGTTTCAAGGTCCGAAATGTTCACAATAAATCAGGTCCGTTTCTCCAAGGTCCATGCAGATCTCCGGTATGGATATTTGCTCAATTTATCAAGTTAATAGTTATTTTCCAGCGAAAAGCTTGGCGGTGAAAATCAGTGATGGTCTCGTGCACCTCCGTCTCTCTCTGTGTCTGAGCACGTGACGGTACAGAGCAGGGGAAGGCGGGGCTTGTTCCTTCCTAACCAGTAGGGGTGTTAAATATACTCTTTGGGTTTTATTCTTATATTTATAGTATTTATCTTTTATTATTGATTTATTTTTGATCAACTCAGTGATTAACAGAGTAATGATAAATCCCAATTAACAATAACATGTTGTAGTGCATTACTGAGTCGTGTAAACTCACTGGGTTACACAAATAAAAAAAAAAGGAGTCTACGAAATTGGATAGCCTTCGGTGCATCGCTGTGACATAATCGGTCTACAAAAGCGTCCTCAGGAGGATGCAGCCCATGAATTTGGACAATGTGATAAATACAGTTTAAAAAAAAAAAAAAAAGAGGTTGCAGCCCATGAATTTGGATGTTGTTATCTGGCTGTGCCATTACCATGGTAACATGGACAGCATGGCACAAAATACTTGGTGGAACTTACCTTACTTATACCTTACTAGCAAAATATTTTTTAGTAACGTAGTATATTGCTACAGGAAAAATGATTCTATGTTTCTTTACCTTCTTTTAAATGTACAAAGATGCCCTTTGTCTGTGGTTAGATTAGTTTAGAAGTGTCTTTTTAGACTTTCCCAGCAAAGACATATTGTTTCGGGGACATATTGTTTCAGATTGTTTTATCTCTCCCAGCTCTCTGCTGACAAGACTAGCACCATATATGGAGTTGTTTATTTTATCTGTTTATTATTTTCTTATCCTGTTCTCACTGTCTCTGTGATTTGTGCCTATAAAAATGCCAAGGTTGTGGGTTGTTTCCAGCAGCTCACCCGTGTACACGTTAAGCATAAAAAAGTAACTTTGTCTCATTGTGTCTCTATTCCTCCTGGGTTTATTTTTGCAGGGTTTTCTCCCAACATATATAAATATCTACTACTATTACTATACTAATACTAACACAGCAACAGTAAAGTAATAAGACAGAAGTTGACAGAGTAACTTTTGATAATGATCATGAACAGTGATTAAGAACTCTATTCTAATACAGTTAGTATTCCATGTGTGCTAGTGTGGCTTCCTAGAGTAAAAGTATATTAATACCATTTCTCTAATGTTTTATGTCTGCAGGTGGATAAGGCAGTGCTGTCCGTCATGACTGATGGACAAATGGCAAAATACATAAGGACATATGGTGACAGACTAGCTGTCCAGTTCTTCTGTCAACAAACTAAGTACAGCACAGATAAAGAGACTGTTCTGCAGAACCTAAGAGATAAAATTGCGGCACGGAAAGTAGGGCTGCTCGATTATGGCAAAAATGATAATCACGATTATTTTCACTGAAATTGAGATCACGATTATTTGACGATATTTATTTAACCCTTTAAGACCTACTATAGAACCAAGTCCACCAGAGCTTATATTATTTTTTTTACATGCTGTAGTGCCATTTGTGGGAGCATTTCAAGTTGCTATACATCAATACAACTGTTATAGCCCATATTTTAATAATATGTATGCATTAAGTGCATAGTAATTACATAAATTGCAAAAAAGTGCAATAAACTACAAAAAAAATTGAAAATCGCTTTTGTTTTCTTTACATATATTTCTACTTGGAGAAATTTAAGAGGTTTATCCCTCAAAACTTTAAATACAATAAAGTTGCAAAAAATAGTTTCCCACCACAGGAAATTTATTTTGAGTGTCTTCATAGTTTTATTTTGGAGATACAGCAATTTTTATATACTGCAGGAAAAACAAAAAACAATCCTATGATGCAAATTTGCAAAGAAAACAGCATGTGCATCATTTCACTGTGGGAAGTGTTACGAACAGCTGATAGGAACGGCAAAGCGTGTTTCTGGAATATTATGTTTTTGTTCCTGCAAGCGCTTTTTATGCAATTTTATGTGGAAGGAAACCCTGACTGAGGACAAGCTGATGGCATCAGATGTAAGTACAACTCCTCCGGTTTCATATGCAAAACAAATTATTGCGCTAGCTTACACGGTTCAGGTTCTACAGGGATTTAAAAATAGTTACGCAAAACGGAGCGTGCTGCTCTGACCGGCTTTAAAGGGTTAACAATGACTTTAAAAAAAATAATATAAAATAGTGTGCAACACCACTGAAGTTTTTTTTTTTTTTTTTTTTACCTCTCTTTTCAACCAACAGCAGTCACTCTCCTCTCCAAATAACTTCTGCTTAGCTTTCCGAGCTTCCCTCGGGTCTTCTTAATCAGCGGTCTCCACCCTTTTTTGCGCCACGGACCGGTTTATGCCCGACAATATTTTCACGGACCGGCCTTTAAGGTGTCGCGGATAAATGAGGGAGGGGCTAATAATCGGCTCAGTCATTTTTAATGATCGTTGAAAGCCCAGATCGTAATCGTGATTAAAATTCGATTAATTGAGCAGCCCTAACGGAAAGTAAGATCAAAAACCAAAGGAGTGCTGTGTGGTTCATCAGGTGTGTTCCAAAAGCAAAGTGAAGGGATGGCAAGACAGAGAAATACTGCAGCAGAGAAGACCTGCAGAAAAATAGAAATCGGATGGCTTCATTTAAGCAGTAATGAATACCGTCAAGTGAGAACCAGAAATGGTGGAGGAACAAGACATGCAACTGTGGAAAAAACTACAACTGTAGCTAAGATTTTGGAAATGGGAAAGGACCTGTTTTTTCCAGATGGGTACTCGCCAAAAGGGAGAGTTGAAGACTTTGTCATTGATATCTGTGATTTTAAAAAAAATCCGATTGCTTTAGATGACACTGTTGGCAAACTTTATGAACAAACCAAATTGAAGCTCCTGAGATTTTACATTTGCACGAAAGATGAAACACTGTTAACAGTTCAGTCCTCATCTGAAGAGGATTTTTCTGTCAGCATAACTGAAGAAGATTCACCGGTGACATTACTTGGATTTGACAGTGAGACAGATGATTTTGTCCCAGATCTACTTGAACATGGGGATTCATCTGACAGTGACACTGGCAAACAGGTTTGTTAAAATAAGAAAGTTATTATTAAAAATAATGATCACTTTAAAGTTACTGTATTTTGTTGTGTTTAGTAGTGCTCGGTGGTAACATGCGACATTTTCTAATTTTGTTGTACTATTGTACTAGGTTTGACTGTGCAACTGCAATAAAGAGTTGTCTTATTCAAGTGCTTTATGTACATCTACGAATATTTGCACTTCTGAAGGATGAAATTATTCCAGGAATTTGTTGTTGACTTGTGTGGTAAGGTACATTTAATACATCTGTGAAAGACTTACAGCTTTGTATTCATTAACATGTACAAAATGACTGGCTGCTGAAAAAATAATTGAATTATTTTCGTTTGTGTCTTGTGTTTGTTTTCTGGTTCACAGATTCACAATTTCCAGATGGAACCCAATCCAAAAAAACTGAAATCACTCTGTGAGGCAGTGACAACACAAAGTCCAGGAAAATCCCATCATATGCATTCAACCCCAACAGACATTAAAAACACTGTCGTGGGACAGCGGCAGCAGACTGACTCAAGTGATCATGATTTCCCTGACCACTGCTCTGAAATTATTGATCTGACCAGTATAGTTCCTAACAAATCCTTCAAACTAGAGTCCTGGGCCAAACTTCCAGAAGATTTGGAATGTCGTTTTCCACACATAGACGAAGCGGATACGGTTGGAATCCTGAAGAGGATCTTGTCAGAGCAGATGGTGATGACACAGTCGTGATAACCCTGAATTATGTCAACAGTGAGGATCTCAGACAGGTAAGACCATGGACAGTTGTGGTTGATATGGTTCAAGTGTGACAAAATATGGAAATTTATTAATAATCAAATTCAGTAACTTGCATAGTTCTGATTTTAAAAAAGCTGATCATGCATTCCTGCTTGGACAAAATTTAAGCATGTGTGTTATTTTCTGTAATATTCTTTTGGATCTTAAAAGAAATAACTTACAGTACTGTGAAAGAATTGCTCAATTTCTATTAATCAGAATTCATCTCTTGTTTGTTTAAAACTTGATTTTTTTGCAGCAGTAATACAACATTTTAAGTAGCAATAAGTACATCAAGATCTGATAAAAACCTGTGGAATTCCACTGTAATATGTCTTTTTACTCTTGTAAGTGAGACATGTAGGCTGAAAATAAAGTGGTGTATTTTTGTTCTATTTCTTAAGACCTATTGACATATTTTGCAGACTTTTTAAGAACATTCATGACTTAGAATAGGCCAAGGTAGAAGATTGAAGAAGAGTCTTCTAATCTTGAAGGGTTAAGGTGTCTGTTGTCAATTAATGCAATACTTCCTTCTCAGAATGCCGACACAAATGGATTACCTATGGATGGTTTCCTGCTACCATTGTCTTCAGCTAATGGCTTGCCCACACCCCATATGCAGTCAATACAAGAGGAAGCACCCCAGATTGCACAGGTAAGATGGATCAATTCAGGCAACCATAAACACCTACCTTTACATACTGTAGAGATGCCAAAAATGTCATGCTATTTTCTGAGGATATGGCAGTTTGTGGGTCTATTTGAATTAAAAGGATATTGTCAGTTGAGAGACAATTCCAGTGTTTTACATTAACATAAGATTAAACAGGAAATTTAGTCTTGAAATCAAATTATTTACATAACACAGCAGTGAGACATTGTTTTGGTGTCACTATTGTGTTCTCTACCTATTTTGCACATAAGTGAGTCTTCTCATACATGTAAAGAACACTTGTATAATTTTCTGTGAGGCATACAAGGACATCCATCAGGCCACAATGTTAATGTTATATATAAATTGTCAGTGCAACCATGGTTTGGGAATGTACAGCCCACTAAAATTAGACAAATAAATTTCAAACTTTTTCAGAACATTGATATTGTGTAATCTGTACAATTCATTTGCATTTCTTATGGAATGTGCATGTTTTGTCTTTTACTCAGGACCATGGACTGAATTTCATCGCACAAGGTTTGCGTTTAGATTCAAGCAACCAACTTTCCCCATCAAATTCAGGAGACCCACAGAGCCCCCTACATGTATCAATTCGCAGGATAAAAGTTGTTGATGATCTTTTGGCTGTATTTATGGACAGTCGCATTCTGAATGTGACTTTAAAGATGAACTTTGTAAATGAAAATGCTGTTGATGATGCTGGGGTGTCAAGGGAGGTTTACACTGCATTTTGGGAGCAATTTTTGGAACAGTGTGAAGGTGAAAATGAACGAGTTCCAAGGCTGAGGCCAGACTTTAGTGAGGCTGAATGGCAAGCAGTTGGGCAGATATGGGTGAAAGGCTTACTAGACCATGGTGTCTTTCCAGTGAGGCTGTCAAGGGCTTTCATTTTAGCCTGCATCCACGGAATGGACTCAGTTGATGTAGACATTCTGATTGCATCGTTTCTCAACTATCTGCCTCCTGTTGAGAGATCAGCTGTTGAGAAGGCTCTCCAAGGCACAATGGATGAAAATGATGAAGAGGACCTGCTTGACCTTTTTACAAGGATGGGTTCCCACTTCCTACCACCTAAGAACAACATGCAGCCTGCCATTGAAACAATGGCTCATAAGGCCATTCTCCAAGAGCCAAAGTATATAATGGATTGCTTCTCCACACCCATGGCACATCTGCAGCTGAAACTGGCAGACAAGGAAAGTGTGTTATCTCTGTATGAGACAAAGAAGGCCACAGGCAAAAGACTAGTGCAGCTATTTGAAGCAACAAAAATCATGCTGTCTCACGGAGAACAAACAACGTTTAACCATCTTCAGCGTTATGTTAAAAACGCTGATGAAACCAAAGCTGAAAAAATCCTGCGCTTCTGCACAGGATCTTCTGTGATATGTGTTGACAAAATTTTGGTGTGTTTTAATGCTGAAACTGGGCTCAACAGAAGGCCTGTTGCTCACACCTGTGGAGCTACCCTTGAAGTGCCATGCACTTACAGTTCTTATCCTGAATTTCGCACAGAGTTCGACAATGTCCTTTCCAGCAATTACTTTGAAATGGACATCATTTGAACTTGATGAGTGTACTAATGGTTAGAGCTGTAATTTTTATTTGTATGATTATCCTTGAGTTCATAAATTCTGTCTTGTTTCATTTTGTCATTGAAGCATTTGATATATTCAGCCGTATAACAAGCAGTCACAAATTTAATTTTCTGATGGTTTAGTTGTATGTTAGGTCAGATTTCACAAGGACTCTTTATTGTTTAAAATTCTTTGAAAATGACCACATCTTTAACTTCTGTTGAAAACAAGGTTTGTGTTTAGCGTTAGAGGGACAGATCACATCAAAATTTGCTGTACACATTGTCATTATTTTCTTTTACTCCAGCCATCAGCCAGAATAAAGGCTCGCTTTTGTTTTAAGTTGATTGTCCTCTCTCTCTCCTTGTCTGCTTTTGGGTACGTTCTCTCAACACACCTGCATACCCCGCAGTGACACACATTGGCTTGCTGTTTATCCATCTAGAATGTTTTGTCGTGAGTTGCCTAGTTTTGGGAGATATTAGCTGTAGAGATCTCTTCCTTGTTGAAAAACAACATGAAGCTACATAAGGTCTACATAAAGACATTGCTACTAAGCATTAAGTACCATGTGAAACAAGAGAGGGGTAGGCTTGTACAGTCAATATCTCGAAAATTGGGCAACTCACACTAAAACAATGTGGATTAAGGAATACTACAGCTAGCAAACAGAAAAATTTGTAAATTTGATTTTAGGGTGAAAAGTCCATTAATATTAGTAAAGAATGTCACTATGGTTGCGAAAGAAGTTATTGAAAGTTAATGATAAGACCCTGTTTACAAATTCTTAAAGCTGATGTGGCCTATAAACATCATCTTGTAACAATAAGTCCTATTTTCCCTTGATTAGCTTCCAAAATGTTTACTAGTTGTTTTGTTAAAAATCATATTGCCATCACAAGTTTTTTTTTTTTTGAAAGGACTTTGCCATAATGTGACATACAGATGATTCACAATTCTTTATACTGTCTTATATAATTACAAATTAACAAGCAATGATAATCAGATTTAACAGTTTCTAGGATAAACAAGATTGTAGGCCAGGATTTCTAATTAGATTAAATAGTATATATGGTTAATTATAAAGTATTGCTACATTTTTGACAGATTATGCACTTCTGTCTACCTTTCTCTGAAATTAAAGTGCCTGGGAACACAGGCAGTCAATACACAGATGTTGTCGATATGCTTTTGTCATTTGCAATTTTTTAGTTGTCTGTACTACATAGTCCAAAAATAATTAGAAATTGATTAGATTTCAGTTTATTTGTCCGGTAGTTCAACAACACATCATCCTTTCAGAAGTGGTGAGTTTTGCAAAAATAGCATTCGAATGAAATTGCTGTTCATCAACAGAACAGGTGGGTGCAAAGAATTTGTTATTCAGCTGATAAAATAAGCTTCAGATAAATTCAGTGACAAAAAAAGAATGTTTATATCTATTAGAAATTCTAAGAGTTCAAAAGGTCTCTATTTAGTTCTTTATTTTTTCAGTTTTGTTTAACCAACATTAAAAAACTAAAGCTCTTCTGGAATCAGAATAAATAGTTAAAAAAAAAAAAGAAGCAAAAATGACATGAAATAACTATATTTTTAGCCAGAGAAACTGGAGTTCAGAAAAATGCCAAGGTGCCCCCTCTCAGATCATGATGCCCCTTAGTACCATTTCATGTAGCCTGCCAATGTGACAGTTGGCGTTATAATATATATAAAGCAGCAAGGCATAATATCATATCTCTTCGATTTTAAACAGTATTCTAGCCAATATCAACAACTAAACATTCCCATCATTAACAAATACAGATGGTGTAAATAAAAACCAACTCACCATTTAAAAATTATTACAAAATACTCAACATAAACCACCATTATCTGATTAAACACTGTACATTAAAACTCCTAACACATTAAATTAAGACGTGTCTTATGTTTTGATCCATGTATCAAGCCAAATACACAGTTAAAGTAATTCGAAGTAATACACATAGACATGGAACTTGATAACATTTGACAGAACATTACAGTGTTTTTGTGCTAAAGAACACTCAGAATATCATTAACAGGCAGAGACTCCCCTTTATACTTTAGTTCACTGACCCTCCTGGAACACAACAATAAATATTTCTATATAAGATATTCTCATAAATGACTGTGTACTAGAAAGCTTACAGTTTACAGTCTGTTTAACATCCAGAAGTTAGCTTTCGCACATATCACAGGTCAATTTTGAGTAATGTTCTCTGCTGCAGTGTATGCAATTTACACTAATGCCATGATGTTCTCTCTTAAATGCATGTACAAGTTCACAGCCTGATATGAGTCTGTTGGTGGAGTCAGATGGGACTCAGTCATGATGATATTGCACAGTTCATATCACATGGTTTGGTCAGTCGAAAAACACACTCAGTTTTACACATTTCAACATGTTCTTCTTCAGTGGGGCAAAGGAAAGTCTCTTGTCCCGTAGAGCTCAGGTAATGTATACATTACATTAGGTCGACCACTGGGGATATTGATGTTTGCTGATGGCCTGATGGAGTGTGTATTCCAAACCTGTGCAGTGTCATCCAGCTCATCCTGTTAAAAAGAATACAGAAATTTAAGAAATGCGATCGCATGTACGTATATACATATACGCAAATCACGATGAGACAACTCACTCACTGAGAGGAAGGTTTATTAGATTTATGCAATTTATTATTTTTAAACAATCATGTGCATTTTTGTAATCATGTACTTTACCTAATGTCATCTGTACAAGTGTTTCACACACTAACTACGGTTACTGTTATGCTGTGATATCTTACATTAGTACTATTAGTCTTATTACTACCTGCTTGGCTCATCTACTCACCTCATAATAATCAATTTGTTTTATGTCACTGATCATTGTATTTTGTATTTGTAAGTTATTTTGATATCCCAATCGAAATAATTCCAAATTGTAAATAGTTAATATTATAGATAAGAAAATTTCATATGCCATGTCAACATAAACAACATAGATGTTACTGTAGTCTTGGTTGTTGAGCTCTTCCTTAAGGCGGCCGATTGCTTAAACCTAAATTATAGTATTTACACAATTTTTGATTTCATTTACTCCCTGCTCCTCTCACCCGCTTCTCCCTGTCTTGTCTCTTTCTTCCTGCAAGTCTCTCCATTCCCTAAACCTGGTACAGGGCCCTATTTCAGGAAGTGAAAAACAATACTCAGGGTTGAGTAACCCCGAACTGTCCAACTCGGAATATTCGGTTTCAGAAAGGCTGATAACAATTAGTTCAATCAACGCGGAGTTGCTTTAACCCCAAGTTAAGCACGCGCACGAGGATACATAAAGCCCTTATTAGTGGAGCACAGATTAAGCGAGTCACCATGGAGACGGAGGGAAAGAAGGCGCGGTCAATGTATTTTACAGCGCTTGAGGCCGAAATTCTGATGGCAGCATATGCCGATAACATGCAAATTTTGCAGAAAAAAAGTAACACAGCCTCAGCTGCAAAAGAAAGGGAGCATGCATGGCAAAACATAGCCGACAGAGTCAATGCGTGAGTGTTAATTTAAACATTGATCTAGGGATTTCCACCCATTTAACACGTTATTTATTATATTTTATTTTTTATTTTATACATTTTATTTTGTGACATGATGTGAGCGCAGGTGCAACCCAACAGGTCCCAAACGTTCCTGGCAGCAAGTAAAAATGAAATATAAAAATATAGTCCAAACAGGTAAGGTGTAATTGTATTATGAGCCATAGTGCTTGGTCTGTTTGTCCTATGTAAATCAATTGCAGTTAGAGGCTACATTAATTGTCTTTCTGTAAGCACTTATTAAAATTATCTGAGCACATTACAAGTACATATTTGCTTACTCTGTATGCTCAAATGTGACCCGTTATGGCCACTAGAAAAAAAGCGGAGGCCCGAAAAAAAAGATGGGGGTCCTCCACCACCACCACCACACAGAGGCTGAGCAGTTGGCTTCCACATTTGTGATAATGGGAACACCACAAACGAGTACAGGAGACGTTTCACTTCCTCAGTTTCCTTTATCTCTCACTCACACACGCATGCATCCAGGCACGCAACAAAACATATTTTCATCAAGGACTCCAGTCACCCCAGCCATAAACTGTTCAGACTGCTTCCATCAGGAAGGAGGTTCTGCAGCATCCGGTCCCGTACCAGCAGACTGAGAGACAGCTTCTTCCATCAGGCCATCAGACTGCTGAACACGTCATAGACACCTCAGCTTCACTACTGGAACTTCAACGTTATGCACTCCACACTGTATATAAATGCCACTTGTTTTGCACATATTCAACTCTGTATATTTTATATATTTTATTATTATTATTATTATTATTATTATTTTATTTTTTTTTATTTATTTATTTTTTTTTACTATTTAATTTGTAAAAATGTGTATACACACACACACACACACGTAGGAAAATATTTAGTATACACATCCAGAAATGCATACACTATTATATATTGTACATATATTTATTAGTTTCAGGTTGGCCATTCTTGTATTTTGCTCGTTTGTGTTGTTGTGTTTGCACATCTCTGTTGCTTGTGGGGCTCGCACACAAGAATTTCACTCGCATGTGCTGTGCCAGTGTGCCTGCACATGTGATGTGACAATAAAAAGTGATTTGATTTGATTTGATTTTATTAACTCACCTGGATGAGTCCCATGCAACAAAACTGAAGGAGGTTTTTGTCCAGAAACCCACCATCAAAGTACCCGTTGTCTCTGATGTCTGCAAATAAGGATAACCAGAACTCCAGACACTGGCTGCGAAGAAAACGCCACCAGTATTCAATCCTTTGATTGGCGGTACTTGCTCCCTCCAAGTAACTCTCAGGGGTGTCGTTAGGAGCCACGGGCACAAGGAAACGCTGAAAGCCTCTAACATGGCCATTTTCAGTTCCAAGATCGCCCCTCACAACTCTAGGGCAGCCCTTTAAACGCTGCACCGCTTTTATGTAATACCCCCCGATCATTTTCGGATTACTATTTGTTGTGTATGCATTAAGCCAGATTATTTTTCTCGAGAAACCGTCAATACTACCATTGATACAGATGCCATATGGCTTCAGTTTGTCGTAGGAGTCCATGTGCCAGATGAAATTCGGCCCTTTTGAAAAATAGTTCCTCCGCCTGAAACGTCTTGCTTGCCTCAGTGCGACGCCTCGGGGATCCAGCTCCTTCAAAACCAAGCGCACATCCTCTTTCCTCACGCGTAGTCCATGTTCCCTGCATTTAGCGTACATCCATCGGTATCCGTGAAGCTGCCCAGAGTACTGCAATTGGTTGTCTATAAATTCAACCAAGACGGCCAGGTCAGAGTACGCTTTGTGGCGAGTGTGTCCCCTTGCGCTAAGAACTCTCTTCAGATGTCTTTCGCTTATATGAAAACTGTGTCTAATGCAAAGCACAGTTTTAATGTCTTTATAGTTTAGTCCAAGCTCAAAGTAAAAATCTATGAATCGCTCAAATGGGTGTGTGTCCTCCATCGCTGTGGTTGTTTCTAAGGTTTCAGTGCTGATTTGGAGGTCTATGGTACAGACTTTTGCGAGATCTCGCAATACTTATTGCGAGCGCTCGCAATACTTTTGCGAGCGCTCGCAATACTTATTGCGAGATCTCGCAATACTTTTGCGAGCGCTCGCAATACTTTTGCGAGCGCTCGCAATAAGTATTGCGAGATCTCGCAAAAGTCCGTCTTAATTTTTTTTTTCTCCCTAATTTTTTTTTTTTCCTCCGTAATTTTTTTTTCTCCCATGTCCCCTGGGGGGCTCCGTAGAATCCCAATTGGTATGTAAGTGTAACTTAAGGATTGCCTGTGTGCAAGGGTGTTTTCCAAATACTTGGGAACAATCCCTTGGAGATCAACAAATTGACCATTTCTTACAACTGGATTTACAAAAGTGTCTCTCAGATCTTTGATTGTTACTGTGTCCATAACAAAAACATCCCTGAGCAATGACGACTACTGAGTTTACAAATTAATAGTTAAAAGATTCATTCACTTTTACCGAACTATGTATTAATTTTCAATTTATCTTAATTTCATACGATTTTTATATTGACAATAATTCCCTGTCATCTTATTTTACTGATTTTAGTTACCCTCTGCTTTTGTTACAGAAATAAGGAAATCATCCTCGGGCTTTCATAATTCCCTAGTAACCTCCTAAGAAGTGCAATTTCAACTGCACGTGTCGGTGTTTTTACATCATAATTGTGTAAAATTACAGAAAGTTTAGTTAGACTGTCCTGTAATTAGGGATGGGTACCGGTATCGGTTCTGACATAAACGGTAGTAACCAGACCGAAAAGCACATTTCGGTGCTTTATTTTTCCTGAGCTGTGATACACTTTAGATTCTAGCCAATCATTTTACGTTTCCGAGGAGAGTACGTACGTTCTTTTAGAGCAGAGCTACAGATTAAAAACGCCCAGGGCGAAGCGGTCAAAAGTCTGGCTGTACTTCACAGCAAAAGATGCAAACTCAGCAGCCTGCAACAAGTGCTTTAAGCTGATACTGTGATACTGTCAAAGGAGGTAACACCTCAAATCTGATGAAACACCTGGCGACGCATAGCGTTTTTTTTAAAAGCCGAGAAATGCGCCGTATTTGATAGCTTGCTGCGAGACCTCACACCGAGCACATCTACTGCGGGTGTGGTGCCTGTTATCGGACCCGGAGTTAGCAACATCCCCCAAAAACCCGAAGAGGAGAGTCCTGGCCCCTAGCCCTGCCAGTGTAGCAGAAATGATGACGGATGATGATGGCAGCAGCAGCCGTTCTTCTCTGCGTGAGTAGCTTAATGTTGTTCGTGTGTAATTTACATTGAGTAGGCTCACCACTAGGGCTGGGCGATATATCGAGTTTTTAAAAAATATCGATATATTTTTATACGAGATATAAGGTGTGACAATATCCTTTATATCGATATAGTCTATGTTACGTTATAATTATCCGGTTGTTCAATGATGACGCGACGAATCCTACTTCCGGGTCTAAAGTAGTCTGCGTTTAATATGGCTTTTGTGTTGTTAACATGTTTAATGTTATGTATTTTCTTCGATTTGATCTCAAAAAGCTCCTAAAACAGTCAGTGATCCCTGTTGACCTCCCTCAGCTTTTATTACCGCTAATCATTTATTTAAGCTCAGTTTTTAAAACCTTAGGATGTATACCGCCCAGCCCATGCAGCAGTATATGAATGACTAACCTCGTATTGTGGATGGATTATCTCAGTTGTTCTCCTGGCTGAAGTTTGGTCCTGTTACAGCATCCTGCCATGCGATTACATTTGTTCCTGACCACCGAGAACACTCACGTTAACTTTTATCGAGTGGAAAAAAAGTTAGCTTGTTTATATTATGCTAACATAGCTGTGTCGCTAGCGGTCATTATCATTATATACCAGCTAGCCAAACTTCAGTAGCCCTACAAACGTCACTGCTGTTTAGTTTTCTGTCTTCATTTATGTTGGAAGTGATAGCAGAGCTGTACGTTTTAATTTGTTTCCAAAACCCCGCAGTCAGGACATGCTATATTGTATTTAGATAGAAGCTAGCGAGCTAACTTCCTGCTAACTTCTAACTCCGTTAAATGTCATAAATTCCGTTTTCATGGATGCCTGGATGTTAAACTCAATTGTTACACCTGGTAGAGCAGAACGCTGATCATTTTATTAAAGATGAAGACTTTAGACAGTTTTTCAACTCTCAGTAATGCCACAGTGATCGTTTGATATATGGACCTGCAGCGGAGTTTAGACCCAGACACGGCTAGTGACGTCAGACTGAACAATCGGATACTTGTGGAGCCGCAAGTTTGCCTCTCTTTCGTCCACTTTTGTCTTTACGCAACGTTACTCGGCCTCGCCCCTCCTCCCCCATCGCTTCACCTGCAGGAAGCGACAAGATGGACACGGCAAATCTCCGTTAACGAGTTACTGCACATCGCCGTGCGTGGGGCTGGACGCCGTAAACGTGTTAGCTAGCTAACCACGCTAACGAGCTAACCACGCTAACGCCATGCAGCCCAGAGGCGCTGCACAGCCTAAAATCCTTGCATTTTCTCAAAAGTTGACAGCGCGCCTTATGTATGAATTCTGTTTGTGCTTGATGGCCGCGAACCGATTTTATGTGGAACACAGCGCTCAGCAATCTGTCAAAAATGTTTTAGTACAACTTTGGTAAGCTATGGTGCTGCACCGCTTGATGGATTGTCAGAGCATTACGGCTACCGAGGAGCCTTTGCGGAGTGATACGTACTGTGCTTCAACGTAATATTACCCTACTGTGTATAAGGACTATAAATGGCACCTGTTAAGAGACGTGGTTACAAGAGGATTTCAAACTCAATGCTGTCAGTCACACAGTAGAAGTTGGGAACAGAGCAGCTGTGAAATCTGTCTTTGTTACTATGCTCAGCGTCTTTTAGTTTACATTTTGACTGCACAATTGTGAGCTTTTTGTTATGCACAAAAACAACATTGTTTTCTTTTATTTATGGAGCATTATTATTTAATAAATGCTCATAATTTATTTTTGAGTAAATCTTATGTACATCTATGCTCTATGTTAATAAAAGTGCCTGTGTGACATCTGGGACACAGCTTTGACTAAGAACTCTCTTTTTGTTCTTACTTTATGGCTTTTAAAAAAAATATCGAGATATATATCTTATATCGCCGTCCAGGTAAAAAATATCGAGATATGAATTTTGGGTCATATCGCCCAGCCCTACTCACCATGTTATTAAATTAATGCATGTAAGGTGAACTAGCAAACACCGTCGTAGTTACATGCGGCCTTCACCCTGGCCAAAAATGCTAAAATGACCAAAGAAAAAGTGGAAAACGGTTAAACATGAGAGGTTTTTGGACAAAGTTTGTGTTTTTTCCATTGTTTAAGCACTGCTTCCAGCCAAGAGTGATACCATATATGCCCTCTAGCTGCAGAAAAGGCTAACATTGTTATCTTTTTACAAAAAAACAGCTGAACATGAGAGGTTTTTGGACCAATTTTGTGTTCTCCATTCTTTAAGCACCGGTTTGAGCACCGGCACTGTTTCAAAAGTACCGGTTTGGCACCGGTATCGGATAAAACCTAAACGATACCCATCCCTACCTGTAATTATAAAATATATTTTTGTTGACTGATATTTTTTTTACTGAAATTTTTATTGTAGACAGGAACATTTGTTGTTTAATACTTTATCTAATTTGGTCTAGTATGAATGGCTGTGGAAGAGGTATTTATTAGCAGGAAAAGCTGTAAAATTTATTTTAAAAAATACAGTTAAAAGTCCAAAACTTTATACCTTCCTTCATATTCTCCAAAGCTGGAGTCCTTGTCAAGCCAATATTTCCCCTATTTCCTCCACATTTGCCTTTATTTTTTGGCGTCAATGTAAAGAAATTTGCTCTTGGTATCTCATCGGTTTAAATAAAGGTTGCATTGACTCACTACACAATCTTGTGGTCCAAAGTGGTATTACATCAAAGTGCAGCCTAGTCCTAATCTTACTTCTGTTGATGTCTCTAAACATAATAAAAGACACTTTAGACATAAATCAGTCTTTTCTTTTCTTTTGACTGATTAATGTCATTTTGGGAAGTTACACAAAGCGTGCTTTTACAGAGTTTGCAAATTACAAGCACAACATACAGTTTAAGGCCCACAAATGAGAGACAATTGAAGTTTTGATATCATTGTTTTTATTTTTATTGTACAAAAATACATTTTTCTCTTCGAGCAGCTTCTCAGTATGTGCGATGTGCAAAGAACACAAGTTGTCAGGTATTCAAGTACTTCTTACTCATTGGATTTGGAGGTAGGCCTTCATATTTCAAAACACAGTTATGAGGTAGTGTGCAACAGCTCCCAGTCATAGTTTAGTGCTGGAACAATAAAAATTGATGGATCCAGCTGATTGAGAAGGATTAAATACACTCCAATTTAGAGCAAAAGGAAGCCTATCGCACAGTGTTTTTACAGTGATGAGGAAACCGTGTAACAATGCAAAAGTAAACATTTACGCAAAGAACTTTATCTTGAAATCAGGCCAAAAACATAACTTCTGACGCACATACAGTTACCAGGAAGTTTCCAACTGGACCTTCAAATTAAGAACACACTGCTTATTTCAGGAAACCATTTTAATGCTAAATGTCCTTCAGTATCTAAGTGTATCCAGATTAACTGGAATTGACCTCCCAATTTTGTGAAATCATGCAAAGCACGCTGAAAATAACTCAACCGATCCTTCACTAAGTTCCCATAGAACTAAACGACACTCTTGTGTTTAATGGGATATTTTATCCCACAAAGGAAGTACTTTGTCCTGGAAAGATGGCAGCAAAACAAACTGCAGAGTCTGACTTTAGTCCACATTCATAATTCTTTTCAGTGCCAAAAAAAAAAAAAAGAAGCTTGGCATCACAAAGCTTCTAGGCCAAAGCTGGTATTACTGATGTCAAACACCATCAGTCAGTCACCGGTGCTGATGGCAGCTTGTTGACGAAACAAACACATTCTTGTACGCTCATCCAATTCAGTGTTGTGGGGCGGCTGGAATCTATACCAGCTACCAGAGGTGGGATACACATCCTCATACTCAGATCATTACTATTCAGATAATCTGGTCTATTATTGTAAAATATCAAATGAATAACAGACCACTTTTCCTTTAGGAGACATGGCTTTCTCCATGTGATCTGTTAAAATGGTGGCATTTGGGAATTTGGGAAGGAACAAAAGGATTTTCCAGAGTGCTTTGCATGCTGGGATCAACTCATTATAAGGTTTTCTTGCAACATTTTCACTTTACGAAAAATATGCTCAAAAATTAACCAGGTAGACATAAGAAGAGTGGAGTAAGGAAACAGCAGTGTAATCCAGTGTGTAAATTTCAACATCTTCACTGACTGTTGTACTTCTGGGGGATTAAAGTCCTGAGATATTGACATGCAGGGTTTTTTTTTCCACATGTATATGAGCATTTTTGCAGTTCCCACTGTTCACTACTATAGGCAACACATCAGTTAATGCCCCTTTAAAGCGCAAGGTAACACTGAACTGACAGCAGCCACTAGTTTAGTTGTTTTTTTTTTAAGAGGTCAGACATAGGGTGGTGGGGTGTCCAAGGGGTAGTTTGTACTATTGGTGGGACCAAAATAGCCCCACGTCAGGTGCTACTTTACACATCGGCTCAGGTTACAGTTCAACCAAAACACAGAGGCTCCAGAAGCACATGAGCGTGAACAGAAAGTGCTTTTCAGTGTTTAAATCTGTCCTTAGTTTTCTCGTCTCGTCCAAAAATAAAGATATTTATATTCATATATGTACAAAGTCCTACATGTAAACAACACCACGGGGTGGTGGACTCCTCGCCTGTCTGGTGCCAAGAAGTTTCACACAGCAGCTGAGTGTTTCGCTCCATCTCTGAGCTGTGGAGGCAAAAACAAACACACTAACAGACTTCAGTGAAACCACCGTCACAACAACTGCATGATCCTCACCTCTAAACAGGTCAGTTAAAATGTGTGTTGTTACAGATTTTTACCTTTAAATGTAACAGCGACATAATAATCCCGATCCTGTGGCAGATTCTGCTCTGCATTTATAACCGTAAAGGGTCCGAGCCAGACTCCAACACATGCTGTAAACACTTGTGACCCACACGGATTCACAAATGTTTCATGAACAAAGAAACATTTGTGATGCTCAAATCATTAATTTAAAGTCTGCAGCTGGGTTGAGGGCTCTTGAAGGCACCACAGCCTGATTTCATTTTGTGGTGTCAGTCAGTAAGGAGACAGGTGCCACTAGCTATGTAAAGACCGTGCATCATTGGGTCTGCATTGAGCAGATCTGTGTGGTTTGAGGACCTGAGCAGACCCAAACAACAAGTGATAGCGTCTCACGGAGCCAGAGGAATCATGGATGTGGCTAAAAGCATCTGTGGTACATTCTCCCTGTCCTTTAAAATGAGATTTCAATTGTACAGTAACATCAAACGACAATGCGAAGAAACAGTGTTGACCTCCTCAAAGCATGACTATAACTATATACACCAATAAATTTAAAAACATGCAATAAAAAACATCCTAATTATAAATGTCAAAAACTTTTTTTTCATGTCTTAACTGACTGTATATAAAAGATGGACATAGCCATGTGGGCTCAATGTGAGAGTTTTTGAGCCAGCCTAAAGTGGTGTATTATGAGCACTTTGGCTTGTAACCAGTGTTTATTTTGATTTATTTTAATCGACTAAATGAATATGATTATAATTGACTAAACCTAAAACTGACTATAAAGTGTAAATATTTGTCACATCAAATGCAAATTTTGTTTTCATGCGAAACAAAGAACATTGAAGTTGTATAACAACAACACCAGCAACCTTGGATGCTGAAAAGTTGTATTGTTTCTCTTTGGCAGATCAAATGTGCCATCTAACCTTACTGCACGAGGAAATTCATTGTGATTGGATCACTTCCAACCTCATCCCGCCTTTTTACACAATTGTTCTGATTGGGTCTCACCTTTCCAGAATGTTTTTATCTCATTTTTCTTTGTTGATAAATGTGTCAATACATTTCATTATAATTTTTGTCCTCGTGCATGACTTATTAGTTCTCCTCACCTCTTCTTCCTGTTAAAAGGGAGTTTTTCCTTCCCACTGTCACCAACTGCTTGCTCAATCTTCTGATTTCTGGGGTTTTCTCTGTACTATTGTAGGGTTGCTACCTTACATTGTAAAGCACCTTGAGGCAGCTGTTTTTATGATTTGGTGCTATATAAATAAAATTGAATTATTTAGTCATCTTGTCATAACAAAAGGTGAAAAGTATGACAAATTATTATTTGGCAAACTTAACAGTGGTTGTAACCAGACTGTGTCCATAAATTTTTCTTCTTCTTTACTTTATTCCCTCGTGGCTGACTCTCATGCTTCTGTGTTGCCACCATATTGTTACGTCCCCTAATTCATGTTCATGGAGGCAGGATGTGCCCACAATTAAAATGATCACAGTTCTGAGTATTTGCAGGCAGTTTGCTTTGGGTTTATTACAGAAGAATCTGACCACCCCCTAACTGTTTCTTGCCCCCCTCCTTATGTCCACATGCCACCCCACCCCCAGAAATCCGAGAAACGTCCCTGGCACTAATCGACTCTATGGGTGTGAGAAGCCACTCACCAGCTTCCTCTGGTTGCTGAGGCAGAAGGTGCAGATGGGCCGCAGGGAGGGTGCGTTGAGGGCGGCGGGGCCGTGCAGGATGCTCTGGTAGCGCAGGCAGGGCTGTCCGTCCAGGCAGTCCTCCCCCAGCAGCAGCACGTTGGCCAGGTGGGAGATGTAGTTGGAGGCCAGGCGCAGTGTCTCGATCTTGGAGAGTTTCCTGTCGGCGGGCTCGGTGGGGATGAGCGTGCGGAGCGCCGTGAAGGCCGTGTTCACGCTGTGCGTCCTGTCCCGCTCCCGCGCGTTGGCCGCCTGCCTCTGTTTGCTCACGCCGGGCAGACGCGAGTCTCCTCCGCTGCTCCTCCTCCGTCTCCTTCTTCGTTTCGGGGCTCCCTCCTCCTGGACCACCTGCCCCGGCTCCCTGCGCGGCGTGCAGCCGCCGTCGGAGCTGTTGCTGGCGCTGTCCAGGTCCTCCAGGTCTGAGGTGAAGCAGTCTGGCTGCACGGTGCACTCGCTGCCGGTGGACTTCATCCTGGCTCTGCTGCAGCGTGACTGGAGCTGCTCGGCCGTGCGGGCGGCTCGCTGAACACCACTTTATCCTGAGGGTGAAAATAGCTCTGGGGGTCGAGCAGCTGCCGCCGATCCGGTGACTTAGGGGGCCGGCACGCCATTTGTAATGACTGACGGCTGCTTTCTGGATCGCCAGCCCGCCACGGAGAAGAGAAGACAGGTGGAACGTAAAGGGAGTGGAGGAGGGGGGCACCTGTTGTGGTCTGGAGGATATGGGTTTAAATTAGGCTCCACCGAGGTGGGGCTCCCCTCAAGGCCAATAGGCCATATTCCATATTTGATTCAGACTGAAGCTTCTGTCCACCGATATCTGTTTACACTTTAATGGAAAATAAAAACAAAGCAACAATTCTGCAAATCATTTTCAGCAGCTTTCTCGTCATTTCTTCAAGTCGTCTTCAGGAATAGTTCTCCAGGCTTCTTGAAGGACATTCAAAGCTCTTCTTTGTTTCTGCCTTTTGTTCTGTTCTCTGTCAACATGATCCCACACTGCTTCAATAATGTTGAGGTCCGGGCTCTGGGAAGGCCGATCCATGACTGATAGTGCTCCGCTGTGTGTTTTTCTGTCCAGGGATGATTTTACTGCATTGGCAGTGTGTTTGGGATCATTGTCATGATGAAAAATGAAGCTGTTGCCAATCAGATGGTCTTCCATGGTGGTTTAAAATCTGATGGGACTTTTCTGTGTTCTGTAATTCATGAATTTTAACAAGATCTCCAACACCACTGACTGAAATGCAGCTCAAACCATGACTGTGTTTTACTGATGGCTGTAGACACTGTTGTAGCTCTCCTGACCTCTTCTGTACATGCTGATGATGATTTGGACCAAAAGTATTTGGTGCATTCATCACTCCATCAGACCTGTTGCCACTGATTTTAAGTCCAGTTCTTGCGTGATAGTTTTTCAAGCTTGCTGCTTCTTCTTTTGTCCAGTTTCCTCAATTTCTTTAAGGACACACTGCACACCATGATGAGATATGCCAGGTTTTCAGCTCATAGCTCTTTGGGAATCACTTTGTTGGTGCAAAAATACTATTTTATGTCAATCTGTCTTATCTTTGTCATTTTCATAGAATTGTCTAAAGAAATAAAAACAAGTTATGTGTTTTTATGAGGCTGTTAGTAACAAGGTGCCTAAAGAAACACATTAAATGTGGTTCTGCCTCTTTTACAGATTTGATCCACTATGGAGCGTTTTCTCTTCCTTCCTTCTTTTTCATGGATGAATTATCAATGTTAATATTTACTGAAAGGAAACCATTTCACAGTGATTCAGTCTGGACCTCTTTGACTTTGAACTTTACTGTGTGTGTGTGTGTGTATTCACTGGCAGCTCTCCTGGCTTGGCTGTCGGCTCCGAGCTTCACTGAGTGAACAGTCCAGGTGTTTTCCTCCCTGTCCGTCCCGTCCCTTCCCGCTGTCTGTGCCCACCACGATGGACACACACACACACACCTCCTCCTCCACCTTGCCGAGTGCCATCTTTGGCGGTGGATATAAATATCTGTGAACACACTTGTGTGTGTGTGTGTTGCTGAAAAACCTCTCAGCCTATCACTTTCATTCAGATTAGACTTGAAAGGGGAAGTGAGTTTGGGCTTATTGATGAAATTTAATCTTAACATAAACATTTAAATTTCTCAGATTTTTTTGTTTTTGTTTTAAATAATCTTGATATATTTGTATTGTTGTCACCAGAGGGCAGTTAACTCCCAATCATCATTTCCACTCTTTTTGGGGGGGGGTTTTGGAGAGCGCAAATAACCTCCACAGATATGTGTGAGGCCCTGTTGCCACAGGAGGCCAAACAGGATTTAAATGAACATACTGGACTTAAAAGCCCCCCATAACCTTTTTTAAAAAAAAGTTAATATGGAACAATTGACTCAAAACAGCAGAAAAGTCAGCTGGCTCTTTTGCCTTTGGCTGAGAGAGGGAAGGAGAGGAATCCTAATTGGTGTTGAGCTAATGCAACCTCATTAATCTCTTAATCCTCCTTTCCTCGCAGCCTTTGTTGCCCCGACCTGCTGGCTGTGAACTTGTCTGGCCCCTGCAGCAAAGTCAAATGCCTCTCTGCTGCTGCTCTCAGCCAAAGTACTTATTGTAAAACCTTATCTTTAAGAATAGTTTAAAAGTTTACATAATTAACTAAACAATCAGCAAAATGTGAAGGAACAACTGGAGAGTTTATTTCCAAAGTGTTTATGTGCTGTGTTGTAGAGATAAAAACTAAAGGTGAACTAGGGCTGGGCTGTACATTCATGTAATACCATCTTGTACCAGAAGATGGTGCAGTGAGTCAGCAAACCCTTATTTTGCCAGACACCCTTTTCAGACGTTCTTATTTGCAATGACAGTCTGCCAGAAGTTAAGCAGCAGGTAAAATGCTGCCCCCGTGGTTAAAAAAATAAAAGAAAGAAAATGAAATCTTGAATTCAACAAAGCTTAATTACAGAAGGTACCTGTAAGGAAATTAACAAATTAAAAGCATCATCAAGTTAAAAATACACCAGATCAGTGACGTAGCTAAGGGGAGGGCCTCAGGTGCCCCCTCTAAATTCCTTCTGGAAGTCATTTTTTCTGGGAAACAGCCTTTTTCTCTTCCATGCACCATAGTAAATACAACTGTAGACTTATTTACTCTTAAACTCATATAAATATGGAGCCATCCATTTTGTTACATGTCACACCTAATGAATTTTTATGGAAGCAGGAAGTCTGTCCACAGTCTGAAAATTCAGCAACTTGTAATGATTTAATCACATATAAGTGATTTAGTTTGGTATTAATACCCCCCCCCCCCCAAGTTCCTGTGCCACCCCATCTAAAAATTCCTGGAGACAGCCCTGCTTCCATATATATGCAGGTTTTTAGGAAGGACAACAAGCGGTACCTCTAAAGGAGCTTTATTTTCTTACAAAACAGCCAGTAGCCAATGCTTTGATAAGAAATAACAGATTATACACTGATTAAGAAATGTACAACAGCAAATATGTGACAATATAAAACAACAAAGTAAATAAATAAATACTCTTACTGAGGTTTGGATTCACGGTGAAAAGGACAAACCCTGAAGATTTACTGTAAACTGCTGTAAATGAGTGAAAGAACCCAATGAGTCAGCACAGTTAAACTCTGAGGACGTGTTAATGTGTTAGGGTGACAAAATATCTTTTAGTGTTGGGACTGCAAATAATGTTGAACCTCAGGTGAGGATTTTTCCTTCTGAAGTGTAGGTTTTGTAGGTTTTAGATGTTAATCAAGTCTGGAAAATAGTTTCCCTCTGCAGCTTAAGAGCAATTTCTCATCGGTGTGACCAATTCCCCAAAACAAACAAACATAAAACAGGGGTCCGTTCTTCGTACCTCGCTTACTACATCCAAGATCAAATCATCGTGCTAACTTTGAGCTCGCTATTCCGGTTCTCCGAACACACCTGTTGTTGACGATTAGTATAGCTGGATGAAGTAATGTGAGATCACTGGGTGGCTTAACAGGGGCTACGCATCGATAGTAGAAACATTGATCGGCAACCCTTTGATTGGTCGGCGAAAATGTCGAAGGAGCGCGCTCAGTATTTTTCGGCAGCAGAGCAAGAACTCGATTGAGGGATTTCAGGAGTTTCAGAGTTTAATTAAAACGCAAGGGAACACTGCAAAGGCTGCAAAAGCAAGGAGGGAGGGCTGGCAGAAAGTTGCTGACAAATTAAACTCATAAGTAATTTATTAATAATAATAATAATAATAATAATAATAATAATAATAATGGATTGGATTTATATAGCGCTTTTCAAGGCACCCAAAGCGCTTTACGATGCCACTATTCATTCACTCTCACATTCACACACTGGTGGAAGCAGCTACAGTTGTAGCCACAGCTGCCCTGGGGCAGACTGACAGAAGCCAGGCTGCCATATCGCGCCATCGGCCCCTCTGGCCAACACCAGTAGGCGGTAGGGTAAATTTATTATATTACACCATATTATATTATATTATATTATATTATATTATATTATATTATATTATATTATATCATATTATATTATATTACATTATATCCTCTTTCACATTAGAGCCACAACAGGACCCACTAGAACATGGGAACAAGTAAAAGTGAAATATAAGAATATTCTACAGAATGGTAATATTTATCACTTATATTGCTTTTCGTCTCTTGGAAAGAGACCCTGAAATAATCTGTTTGTTTGTTTATAACAGCAACCAAGAAAAGGGCAGCGCACAAAAAGACAGGTGGTGGTCCTGCACCCCCTCGTCAACAAGTTGGTTAAGTGAATAATACCCTCACGGGAAAATCGACATCTCTCTATGAGCACACTGTCGCGCTGAGCTAAAGGATCCTGTCTGTCCCGCAATATACGCTGGATTCTGAAAACTCTCCTTATCAATCTTGCACCTTCCGCAATGGGTGGCTCGCGTATACGGACAGGACATGGCTGCGACAGGCTTCCCAAATCCACCTTCGCTTTTATAGCCGTGGTCTCTCATCTTGATTACATGAAGTAATTTACTATTACTACTCTAAAATACGAATTACATCTGAAATAATCAATTACATGAAATAGAATGATTAATAGTACATTTCCCTTTTTGTTAGGAAATGACCTGTATGTATCTGTATGGAATCAATAAAAGGATCAAATACTGCATTAACTTTAGTTACATTGATAATATTTATTTATGGTGAAACAGTGGTAAAATATCGCTGTTGCTTTCGTATACATGAAGCGGACATACCTGAGTGGCCGCGATCTAATCTTGTTTACATAAAGTAAGCCTGCTCCCGAGCAGGGGCCCGTTCTTCGTACGTCGCTTACTACATCCAAGATCAAATGACACATCCAAGATCAAATCATCGCGCTAACCGTGAGCTCGCTAATCCGGTTCCCCGAACACACCTGCTGTTGACGATTAGTACAGCTGGACGCAGTAATGTGACATCACTGGGTGTCGTAAAAGGGGCCACGCATCGATAGTAGAAACATTGATCGGCAACCCTCTGATTGGTCGGCGAAAATGTCGACGGAGCGCGCTCGGCTCGGTATTTTTCGGCAGCAGAGCAAGAACTCCTGAGTGAGGGATTTCAGGAGTTTCAGAGTTTAATCAGAACGCAAGGGAACACTGCAAAGGCTGCAAAAGCAAGGAGAGAGGGCTGGCAGGAAGTTGCTGACAAATTAAACTCGTAAGTAATTTAATAATAACAATAATAATGGAGTGGATTTATATAGCGCTTTTCAAGGCACCCAAAGCGCTTTACAATGCCACTATTCAGTCACTCTCACATTCACACACTGGTGGAGGCAGCTACAGTTGTAGCCACAGCTGCCCTGGGGCAGACTGACAGAAGCCAGGCTGCCATATCGCGCCATCGGCCCCTCTGGCCAACACCAGTAGGCGGTAGGGTAGATTTATTATATTACACTATATTATCCAATATTATATTACATTATATTATAATATGTTATATTTTATCCTCTTTCACATTAGAGCCACGACAGGACCCACTAGAACATGGGAACAGGTAAAAGTGAAATATAAGAATATCCTACAGAATGGTAATATTTATCACTTATATTGCTTTTAGTCTCTTGGAAAGAGACCCTGGAATAATCTGTTTGTTTATAACAGCAACCAAGAAAAGGGCAGAGGAAAAAAAGACAGGTGGTGGTCCTGCACCCCCTCGTCAACAAGTTGGTTAAGTGAATAATACCCTCACGGGAAAATCGATATCTCTCTATGAGCACACTGTCGCGCTGAGCTAAAGGATCCTGTCTATCCCGCAATATACGCTGAATTCTGAGGACTCTCCTTATCAATCTTGCACCTTCCGCAATGGGTGGCTCGCGTATACGGACAGGACATGGCTGCGACAGGCTTCCCAAATCCACCTTCGCTTTTATAGCCGTGGTCTCTCATCTTGATTACACGAAGTAATTTACAATTGCTACTCTGAAATATGAATTACATCTGTAATAATCACATACATGTAATAGAATGTTAATAGTACATTTCCCTTTTTTAGGAAATGACCTGTGTGAAATCAATAAATGGATCAGGTGCTGCATTGTCTTTAGTTACATTGATGTTATTTATTTATGGTGAAACAGTGGTGGAATATCGCTGTTGCTTTCGTATGATGACGCGGACATACCTGCGTGGCCGCGATCTAATCCTGTTTACATAAAGTAAACCTGCTCCCGAGCAGGTTTACGCTTACGGCTCTGTTGCTATGACAGCAAGTCCCGGATGAGCTTCGGGGAACCGAACGATCCAAGATCACGCGAAATCGTCAACAATCAAATCCAGCTAACCTACTTAGCGAAGTACGAAGAACGGACCCCAGGTTGTCCACGTGTTAGCTTAGCTTAGCACAAAAACGAGGGATAAGCTGCCTTTTTCTCCGTCTTGTATGTCGGCATCACTAGTTTCCATGCTAAGCTCAGCTGATGGTGACCTTTGGAGTCTGATTACGTCTTGGTGCTTTCCAGATCACCTGAGGGTTTTACCGCCGGCTGTTTGGTGTCAGCCTCGTGTGATAGGCAGCTGGAAAAAACAAAACAAATAAAAACATGAGGCTGGATAACTACACAGATCATCACTGAGAAGCAAAAAGACACAAACAGCAGAAATTTAACCTTATTTTGTATCTTTTAGTTGGTGTTTTATCTCCCTACACTTGATTATTTTCACTTTTTGTACTTTTTTTGTCTTTGTTTTGTTTTAACTTCTATTTTCTGCCATTTTATCTGCATCGTCTCTGTTAAGACTTTTAGCATTCCTCTGTTTTTTTATATCTTGTATATCTTTTCTATACTGTAAATAATATTGTTTTAACTTTTGAATATTTCATTTTAATTCACCGTGGCACTTTGAATGCCTTAGTTTTACTTTTTCACTAATAGTCCAATAATCACACCGTGACGCCTCTGCCTTTGTAAATGGAGGGACAGTAACTGCGTGTGCATATGTAAGCGTGTAAAACCTGAAGATAGTCAGATTAACAGTATTTTGTCTCTGTCATTCTGCAATTCATCTGATGTAAATGTGAAAAAAGGCACATAACTTTGACGTTGGATGACGAACTCTGTATTCCTCGTCCACACGTAATTTTTATTTTTTCTTGTAAAACAAAGGGGGGCCCAGCAAAAAAACTTTGGGAACCACTGGCCTAACCTAACACTCCTGCTCATCCTCCAAACCTCCGTAACTCCTGACTTCCTCTTTAAAGATTCGCATGCAGAACTTTTGTGTCTTTCTCTGCTGAAATTCCTGCACTTTGTCTGTCCTCCAGCTGGTGCAAAACAAACAAAACAGCTTCAGTTACTGGGAAGTTTGAAAAATAATAACAATGATACATGACATGTGATTGTAACGTGAGGCTGGACTGTGGCAATGAACTGCAGCTTGTAAAATCCAAACATATAGAGCAGCATTTGGCTTCAATACATCATCGTCTGTAAGTGGCCAGTTCATGAGGACGGACTCATGTGTTTCTGTTTTTCTTCATGTGAGTCTTCTGTCTCTCATCTGCGAATCTGACAGTCTGGAAAAAGTGACGTTCCTCCAAACAAGGAGTAACAAATAAGAGGCCAAGACACAGAAAACACTTAACAAGTAGATGCTCTCCTCTTTAAACTGAGGCTCCATGTTCAGTTCTTACCCTCCTGGCGCAGAACGACCCAGAGAATCCATTCTGGCAGGCGCAGACATTCGGCCGGATGCAGCGACTGCCGTACAGACACTTCTGCTCACAGAGAGCTGAGACACAACAGCAACAGATACACAGTTAGAAGATCAAATAAATCAGTCCTGCTACAACGTTCTCTGTAAGATCCCAGCTGAAGTTTATCATTCAAGGCACAAAGAAAACATTTCTGAAACAAAATGAGATTTAAAAAAAGCTCTTACTTTATATTTAGTGGGCCTGTGAGAGAAACATATCTGTACTAACATGGACTGCCACGTCATTTGACAGAAATGAAAATGATCAACCTACTGAATTCAAAGACACCCTGAAAATCAGAGTGAAGAAATGATGCAGTGGGCTGATCCCGTTTCTTGGAATTTCATTGCAACAACTCAAAACTGTTCTCTGTAGTTTTTATGCAAGACTGAACCTTGGATGGTGTCCCAGTCTGAGGTGCAACCTTGTGGTGTCAGATGGACCAAAACATAATGTCCAAGAGGAGTTCTGTTGAGTGTGACAACGAATCAATGGTATCGATGCCTACGTCCTCCATGCATCCTGCCTGTTCTCACCACATGATGCTGGGCTTTGTCGCGCACCAGGAGCAACCCGGGACTCACTGCGCCATTATATGGTCTGACAGTCAGTCCAAGGATTTCATGGCAGTCAGGGTACGGTTGTGTAGCCTGCAGTGGTCTGTGGGATATTCCTCCCCAGACCATGACTGACCCACCACCAAGCTGTTCATGCTGAACGATGTTACAGGCAGCCTAACGTCCTGCACTATAACACATCAGACCCTAAACTAAAGTAACTGTTTGTGTCCTGGGATCTCCTACATGATCCTGGACACAGCAAACTTTCTGACAATGGCATGTATTGATGTGGCGTCCTGGAGGAGTTGGACTACCTGTGCAACCTCTTTAGGGTCCAGGTCCAGCCTCAGTGTCACTACTGCTACCAGAAATGACACTGAGGCTAGCCAAAGGCAAAAGTAGTAAAAAAAAAAGCAGAGTAGGAAGGAAAAGCTGTGAGTGTCCTTCACCTGTAAGGCCTTTCCTGTTTTGGAGGTTGTCTTATTGTTGTCCCTCTAGTGTACCTATGAGTGTGTGTTTGGTTTTGATACTCACAGATCTGACACAGCGTGCCATGCCACCCTGGGGCGCAGTGGCAGGTGTTTGGACCGACGCACTCGCCTCCATTCAGACACTTCTGCAGACAGCTGGCTGAGAGGACACACGATGACAGAAAGCTCTGAACATCATCATCATCATCAAATATTTGTTCTGTTTTTCATTCACTTAATACATAATGTCAATTAACAAATTGACATCTACATTTTTAAATAGCTGAGGTGCAGGGCTGTGCTCACACCCGACATGTCAATCACAGCACACAGCCACGGCTCTCACAGCTGGAGTCCAACTGAAGGATGTGTCATGTGGTCTTTGTGGTCACAGAAGTCCACACAGAGCCCCGCCTTCACTCTGATGACACATTTAAATCACTTCGACCGGAGTAGGACTTGAGGGTAACAACAGTTCTCCTAAGAAAGCTTGAGCAAGTCAGCAGGTAACACTTATCTGTAATTAATCTCTTCTTCTTTTGAACTTCTGTCTCTTAGGTAACTGTTACCACTCTGCGAGGGTCAAAGGTCAGTCAAGTGAAACTCTGCAGGCACTACACCTGATGGTTTCCACATGTGAAGCACCTCTGCGGAGGTGTTGCCAGGTCAGTCTGAGAAACTCGCTGCGTGCTCAGGAGGTCGGCACGAAAGCAAGGCGAGAACAGAGGAACGTTTGCAGCGTTGTTTGTCACCTCACAAAAACTACAGAGCAGAATTTCATGAAACCTATTGGAGATGTGGATCATGGGTGAAGCAAGGACCTTAAACTGAGCAAAAATATGTTCTTATTTAATGTTTTTCATCTGAGGTTGTATTTACCTCATTTCCAGTTCTGCTAAGGATGTTTTTTATCCCCAAACATGTAAAACCTTAGAAGTGAAAGAGGCTGTACTCTGACTGTAGGTCAACATAAGAAGAGAGCAGAAGAAGTGTTCAGGTGTTCGTGTCTGCCTGAGCGTTACGGATCATTACACGTACGTTTGTCACATCTCTTCCCTCGCCAACCGGACAGACAATCACAAACATCTGGACCAACGCACCGCCCACCGTTCATGCACATGGGCTCACACACACCTGGAGAGGAGGAATGAGGGAGACAGTTTTAATCAATTAATTCTTTAGTTTGTCCAAAACATGACAGTAAAAGCACACAATCTGGAAATTAAAGTGACACAAGTTCGTCCACTTCGTCATCTTTAAAAGCAACTGAGTGATAATTAAAGTAACTGGAGCATCTGCAGACAAGGAAGATGACCAGGAGATGAAGAAGAAGTGCTTACTTCTCTCACACCGTCTCCCTGTGTACCCCTGCAGACATGAGCAGACGTTGTTTCTCATACACAGACCACCATTTTTACAGGGAGGGTTGCAGACAGCTGGAGGAGAAAAAATATATTAGAAAAAGTCCTGTTTTTCCTATATTATTGCACTCCAGTAGCTTTGCATGATTAACAGCTCAAAAGAATCCTTATTTATCTTCTACTGGGCCCCTCAGCTCATCTTTTTTCTGAAACAAGGCCTCTTAGCCCCTCCCCATTTAACCTAGCTTTCTTCTGATTGGCTAGTCCTCACCAACAGACATCTGTAATGTCAGTATTAGGATAAACAGTCTCTATTAATACACTACACATACATAACCTGATTATTTGAAAAACTGGTCATGTTTAATATGAGAATCAACCACTAAAACAGTATTTTTGTGATTTTGAAAAAGGTAAAAGCAGAATAGCTCCCAATTTAGATGCTTTTAGACACTTTAAGCTTTGAATCTAGCCTGCTGTAGATTTACCGTTCTGACAGTGTGCACCATAGAAACCGTGAGGACACTTGCAGGTATTCGGTCGAACACACGAACCTCCGTTCAGACAGACAGGGGAGCAGAGAGCTGGAAAACAAAATTTGCAGTTAAACTTTACCCTAAACTTAAATCAGATCTTTGCCCCCTACAGCATGAGTAACACAACTCACCGGTCTCACAGGACGGTCCAGTCCAGCCTGGTGTACACATGCACTCATCTGGAGATGCACACTGGCCTCCGTTTTGACAGTGACGGCTACACACCACTGCAACATTTATTTAATTCAATTCAGTGGATTTTTATGTTGATTTTTGTGGCCTTGACGAGTTTTGTCTCTACAACATTAAAGACAAAACTCCAACAATCAGACAATCCCCTTTGAACAGCACTTAGCGAAAGTGGGGAGGAAGACCTCCCTTTTAATAGGAAGAGACCACAATAACAGTTATGAAAGAAAAAGTTTTTAAAAAAAAATATTGTAAATTAAGACCGTAAAATTAGAAAGAAATACCCGAAACAAAAGAACAATGTATACAAATGTACTGCTGTTTTAAAAGATCTTCACTGATATTGATATAAAAGAAGTAAACTCACTTGTTTCACATCGAGGACCAACAAACCCGTAAGGACAGGAGCAGGTCTGCAGTCCCACACAGGTGCCTCCATTTTCGCATGGTGACCTGCACAAGGCTGCACACATGGAGTTTAGAAATGAGATGTAATACTGACATGTTTTTAGTGCATGCTCTTATAGACTGTAAATAAAAGTGGACATAACCACTGCGACATCAGTCATTGGTTTGTGAAGACTTATTTTGAGAGCTCAATATTAGCTTCACACCCACACTTACTTTGTATTGGTGGAGCTGGAATTAATCTGATCTACGTAGCTAGCTTGCATGGTGTTCAATTACATCTATCAAAATACATACCCGCTAATTAGCATTAAGTAACAAAAAGATAAAATAATGACGATTCACAGAACATGTGGGACTGCACAGCAAACCATATTACCTGTCTACTAAAAATGCCCCAACAGGCACCAACACTATAAACATAGTCCAGAGGTCCAGTTAAATGACTCTGATTAACTAAAGTGACGGCTAGTGCCTGTATTCACTGAACCCTGTGTAATTTTAAGCCTTAATACAGTTTAACTGGGTTACTTATAAAGAAATAGTTTTCGTTTTAGGCTGTAAATATTTTTTATTTCTGCTGTAAATTTGGATTTTTTAAACATGGGGCTCAATGGGATTGACATACTTTTTGGAGGCAGCCTCAAGTGGACATTAGAGGAAGTGTAGTGTTTGTCACTTCACTTTTCATCACCTCAGGTTGTTACTTGTATACATGAGGTGGTGTTATTTACAGTATTACTTAATGGTTAAGTGAGCTTCATAGCAGCTACCAGAGGTAGTTGAAGAATTTATAAGCTATTATAAAAGTTAATCATTCTTAAGTTTTAAGCCTTTAATTAATTTGTTGTCTCAGTATGTTATACTAAAAATGTGCATTAAATAGATCCTGAACTGGATTAACTTGGAAACAGAAGCAAATGTTACCTTCCTGACAAGTCTCTCCATGGTATCCTCTGAGACACTGGCAAACATTTGGTGCAATGCAAACCCCACCATTCTTGCACCCCGGATCACAGATGGCTAATAAAATATGGGAAAACAATTATTTTACACTTAAATTATTAAAAAATAAATTCTAATGCTATTGCTTTTTACCTTTTTGGCAGCTAGATCCAGTGTAGCCTGGTTTGCAGCGGCATGTGTTGGGCGCAGCACACTCCATGTTCCTACCGCATGCATGCCTGCAAACAGCTTGAAACACAGATGGGGAGGAGCGTTAAGATGTTAAACCTACATATATTTTTCTATTAGACTGGTTTATCTCTCTTTTGTGGCACATGGACTACATACTAGAGATGGCACATACCACTTTGTTATGTCTGATACTGATACTGATATCATAAATTTGGATATCGGCCGATACCGATATGAATCCGATATAGTGTGTTTTTTAATCAATAAAACAGTTTTTTTAATATCTTGCTGCATTTTGTATAAGTTCAAACTCAAGTTAAAAAACAAACAAACACTAAGGCTATTCTGTTATACCTGTATGCAAAAAATACACTACAACCAAAATATTTCATAGTTCAGCAATACTGATCAATCTAATAAAGTTAAACCTACTCCATCCTCCCTATTCTGGTATTTCAAAGAGTAAGCAACCTAACTAATAGGGTTGCAAACTTCCAGCAAAAAAAAAAAAAAAAAAAAGGGAACCACCCCCACCCTCCACCTCATGATGCTTAATCGACGTAATCAACTTTAATTTGATGCAGTGTCAAAAAAAATGCACAAAAATAAAAAAATTTTCAAGAATAATTAAATAGATTCAACGTCTTTCTTCAACAGAACTGCAGACTGCACAGATGGTACCTTCCCAAAGGAAAAAGTACTATAGCTTACTAGGGTATATTAGACTTAATAGTTACTATATACAGTAATGGACTTCTATACATTTTACATCATATTAAAACTTTGGGTGTAAGATTCGGATAATTATTTATTAAAAGCTAGACATTTTAAGTGAGAATAAGAAAGAAAAGTATGTCTTTGTGCCCCCTTTTCCCTGTTCATGCCCTATCGGCCCCCCTGGCTAAACTTTGCTAGATCCGCCCCTGCACAGTTACCAGCCGACAGCTACATAGAAAAAGATCCTGGTGTAGAAAGTAATATTAAATAAATTCTAACAACAGCTTATCAAGCTTAAACGTGCTGCTGTTGTTCAGCCGCTGGTTTCCTGTTTGTGGCGCGAAGTGGGCGATAAACAAACAAGAGAGTCTCTGCTTCCACTTGTCTTTGCAATAGGATGATGTCGGCGTAAATGTGCTGTCATATTCGTTGTGTTCCCACTAGTGCTGTCAGCGTTAATCTCGTTAAAATGGCATTAACGCCATAACGCGGCAAATCTCCGTTACCACGGATCGCCCCGTGCTTGGGGCTGGACGGCGTCAACACGTTAACAAGCTAACTGCGCTAACACTAGTTCCCACAAATTGAGCATTGCGTGGCACATCCGACATACTGTTTTACTTTTGTCCATGATGTGCTTACCATCAGGGTCATACTTCACATGAAAACCAAGATAGTTCCAAATGCCAGATCTGAATGAGGGTGGGGCAGGTTCAATTTTGGGCAGCATTGAGGCAGTTGCCATGTTGCAACGAGCTTAGCTTCTGTCTTGCTAGCTTGTGTTGTGCTCAGTGGATCTGCACTCGACAGTGCAACCTAGGCGGAGTAGTCAAACACAGATCCACTGAGCACTCAACACAGACAGCATCGTCAGAAGAAAAGTTGATAAAATAAATAAAAAATGTTGTATTGTTCAATACATATGCGTACCGAACCGAAAGTACTGTATCGAACGGTTCAATATCGATACGAGTATTGTTGCACCCCTAGTAAAGACCCTACAATAATACAACTGAACATGCTGCAAATTTTAGGTTTGCAAATTTGCATCAGAACTGTCAAGAGGGGTGATGATTTGGGCTTGTTCCCAGCCCCCGGACCTGGGTACCTTGCAATCAGTGAGTTCACCATTAACTCCTCTGTATACAGAAGAATTCTGGAGTCAAACCTAATGCTTGGCTAAAACTGGGTCATTTAACAGGACAATGATCCCAAGCACAGCAGCAACAGAATGGCTGAAAAAGAAATAGAATCAAAATAGTCAAAGTCCAGACCCCAACCTGAACCTGCCAATTTTTTTGGCAGACCCTATAATAGTCGTGCATTAACAAACCTTCAAACCTCAATGAACAGAAACACAGTGATCCCCAGTGACGTGACAGTGACAAATTAAGTCATATATGTTTACTTCATGTTATTGCTGCTAAGCTATTTCATGGGGTGTACTTAGTTAACACAAGATTGCTGCAGAAGAGTCCTGTTGAAAACTGTTTTTCATAGCTGTATCTTATATGAATAATAACACCATTAGAAATTGGTTCTGCCGATTTGAGATATTTGGATATCAAAGAGAGAACAAGTTTACCTTTACAGGTATGCCCATTTCCAGTATATCCTACTGGACACCTTCCACAGCGGAAGCCCCCATCCTTAGCTGGTTCACACTGGACACCAGGAAAACATGGCCGTTCAGCACAAGCCATCAAATGTTCGTCAGCTAGTGTACCACTTCCAGTTGATGACTGGCTGGATGTAGATCTTTGTGCCTGGGAGCTATAGACCTTGTCGGGTGTTGTGAGGGTCAGCACTGGCACAATCTTCGGCATCTCTGATCCTGGCTCAGTTTCATCCCCGTCTGCAGAGAACTCAGACTCAGAAAGGGAGTAGGACAGAGAAGTGAGGGCTGCTGTAAGGGCAGGTCTTGGTGGAGTCCAGGGTTTGGTCTGGGTGGATGTCAGGTGGTTGAGCTGATGCTGGGTTGTTTGTTTAGCTGCCGTTACTCTTCCAGGCTGAATGGAGAGCCGAGGTGCAGCGGCAGTTACTTTAACAGGCGTGGCACCAGTAAGAGCTCCTTCAGACTTCTGGAAGATGATCATAAAGTGAGTAAATGGACTTTAATGTCCATCTGTACGATTTTCTTTTAATGCTTTGAACAGTTACCAACTCACCTTGGAGACTGTTACATGGGGCATGACAATCTCCCTGGAGGCACTGGCGTATGTCCCAGTGTCTGATCTAGGGTTGGCACGTGTGATGTGAGTATTTGCAGCGACATCCCTCGAAGCAGAAATGATGGCCTCTCTTCTTCCTGTGCCACCCTCTCTACCTGATCCTGTAACTTGGTGCGACCTAATGAAGGATGAGGACAGGTGCTTGACACCATACCTGTTGGGCAAGTTGGGTAGGTGGACATGGACGACTTTGCTGCTGCTACTTCCATATGAGGATCGGCTGGACTTGCCTAGTGTCTGCTGCTGAGGCAGGTGATTGGATGCTGAGGAAAGGGATAACGGTCATATTAGCTTGTATATCACATTGATGACACAATCATGACTATAATTTATACAACTGCCCCTGGGATATTGTTCCTACACAGTTTTTGGACACTCCAGAACCTTCAATTTCCCAGATTACAAATTTTGCTAACAAAGCAGTCCATGTCCTTATTAAATAACCTTGCCTGAAAAGAGTTAAGTAATTTTTATTTCTGAACTTATATTTCTATGATGGAATTCATGGAGAAAATGCTGTATGCTCAGCCTTTTTCTTTTTTAGACTAAGCCACTGAAAATTTCCGATCACACCTCAGGACAAAATATGCTCTACACAAACTTTTTAATGATGACGTGCTGCCTTTAAACTCCAGTAATTGTGCCATTTTGTTTCCAGTAAGATTTAGATCTACTTTCTTGCGAACCCTCTTGAGGATTAGGCTAGCATCTAAGGCACTGTCCTGAAAAATGGGTTCTTCTCTTCATGTACAGCCCCAATTACTTATGGTGTGCCTCAAGGTTCCAGTTTAGGGCCTATTTTATTTACCTTGCATATGCTCTTGCAGAAATCTAATAGTTCATCCACTTCTTTGCTGATAGAATCCGGATCAAGCCAAAAAGGCATTACTTTTAAGATCAACTGCTTGTAGTTTTTCTACAAAATAAGGGAGATTTGGCAGTGCCTACTCGATAACTCTGGAACAATCAAATGTTAAGTCTCTAATGAAACGAAACCCCCAAAGACATGCATGTTTTTGATGGCCTTCACATATTCTTACTGTTTATTATATTTTAGTGTTACATTTCTTTCCTGTTCTGTCTTGTTTTTAGAATACCTTTGTAAATTTTATTTATATTTTGATTTTATACAACTGGATCCTGTATTCTGTCTTTCTTTCTATTTTTTCGATCTATTTATGTTCTCCACAGTGGTATGGACAGCACTTTGGTCATCTCCAGTGGTTTAAAAATATGTTACAGAAAGAAATATGATTTGGCCTTAACTAGAGTTAAGTAGAACAGCAGAGTGGCCTCAGTTACACAGGCCTCAGACTGGTGTGAGGGGTTATTGGCAGTTGCTGTGAAATAGATTGCCAGTCACGCACACTAGAGGCCTGTCACAAAGCTGCTTGCAACTACCAGTTACTAGGGAAAAATGTGTATTTTCCCAACTGATTGGTGAATGGTTGCTAGCTGTCTGTAGGTGAAAGTGGTCACAAAGAGAGTGCAGTATGAAAACCCTTGCCACTAGCAGATTGCTGCAGTCACATGTATTCTTATGACACTAACCTGCCTGCAAACAGTATGCAATTGCTCACAAAATTAGTGAAATTTGAAAAAAAAATTGTCTCAAGATGTAAACAGAAAATGTTTAACTTCAAAGTAAAAACTGCAACCAAGACATTTTAGAAGGTGCAACTTTTCAAATGACTGCCACTTCCTATTCATGTTGGATTTTTCACAGTCTCACCACTCTGTGAGTAGTTGGTAAGTATTTGTAGACAGCATCTTCCATACAAACAACTGGTGACAGCGTCCCAGTGACCAAAATAATTGTAAGGAGGTTTTCAGGGCAACATTATAAAGTTCTGTGTGACCAATTTCACCTAGCAACAGCTCGCAACCTTCAGCAACGACATGCCAAGCGGTTTATTCATTGGTGGTTAGCAGGGGTTTATTGATTGGTCTCTAGGCATGCATAACTGAGGTTTTAGCAATCAGTTTCATTGCAACCAGTCAGGGAATATAAATTTTTCCCTAGCGGCCAATGGTTACCAGGTCAACCAGCAACTAGATCTGAGGTACTGAGCCCTAAGATATTCATATTTCTACCCCAAAACGTAAATTTCCAGTCATAGCTTTGAAATCTTTACTGAGAAGCATTAGATTACTAAAATATGCTAAAGCAGCAGCTTTGGGTGCTACAGATCATGTCATTATAAAGCTGCCATTGATGTCATTCTGCTGTGTATCGCGTATGTGTCGCTGCGTACTAAACACAGCTTGACAGGCTTAACAGAAGTTTGACAGGAATCTGCAAAACGCTGCGTTAAATGATAAAATACAGCAAAATAAAACTAAAATTGAAAAGCAGAACATCTGGTCAAACGATGACATGCTGAAGGAAAAAAGCATGTCTGCTTTCAGTCCTTGGACAAATAAAAGTAAAGAGAAGAACAGCAAAGCAATTTAAGCGATTAATGTCTTGTTTGTGGTGATGTGACTCTCCAGACAAACACAGTCCACAATAAAGGGATTTAAGTTGGAATCAGACTGTCTCTTTAGAGTTGGGAGCCCCCCCACCATCTCCCCTTGTGTGAAGTCACATTAAGGAATCTGCTGTAGAAACTTTGTGGAACCGACTCAAAAAGCAATGCACCAGAGGTGGTTATTTCATTCAGGCAGTCTCCAACCACTTATGCTGATTTATCTCCTGCAATAAATGACATTCTTTCCAATCAAGAAAAACACATAAAGCAACATCAGGGAAACCAGAATATAACGAGTGCAAAATAAGCTCTTAAAAGCAGACCACAGTGTATGGAAGGATGCACATTACTGACAGATGTTTTCATCAGATTAATGCTTATTTTTGTCCTTTGAAAAACAACACAATGTGTTTTTGTACAAAGAATCGGAAGAATATGCTATATAGAGCAGACACCCCAATTTGGGCTGCTTTTGTGACTCAATTACAGCATTGACCAATCATGTGTGGGGCTAGATGTGACCCAAAGGTTATGAAACACCTGATGTCCAGCCAGTGTAAGTAGATCTATGGCTGAATTAAGTCAACAGCATTAGTTAGTTTAGGGTTAAAGGAAACTTCAACTGCATTCAACTGCTTTTTTTTTCTTTTCTTTTTTTTAAAATGTCCTAAAGGCCTGTGAAAAACTCTATAATCACTCTGGTTCCTGCAAAGTCCCTGACAAGACTTAAAAATCATGGAAGCTTATCCCCAAACGCATTAAAATATTAAATGTAAAAGCTCCCTCACCTTCCTTGGAGTTCTTCATGCAGATGCGACCGTTGCCATAAAGTCCAGGTGGGCAGCGGCCACAGACGTAGCCCACATGTGGCGGTCTGCGGTTGATGCATTGAACCCCAGGAAAGCAGGGCCTGCTGGCGCATGTAGCTGATAAACTGACAGCCAAAGACCTCACTGATCCTGGGAGATAAAGTTGTATGAGATCAATCATTGTCCTATAAGAAGGCTCGGATTGTAGCAAACACAATCTGCATCTCTGACATCTCTGAAAACATACAAATAAAACTGTTGCAAAGTTCATTTTTGCTTTCTTTCATTAGTTCTAGTCTTACAAGTATCAAATATTAATATACTTACAAATATCCTTGTGTGCTCTGTAATGGTTCAGACTAGAGTAGTAATAGGCAATGAGGAAAAAATCAACGATTACACTGACGGTGTTCCACCTTCAACCTGTGGGCGTTCACTTTTGATCACAAGGCACACAGGCCTCCTTGTGGAAGGCAACGTGTCTCCATACAGTCGCAGTCTGACCTCTCTCAAACAGATTGGTGAAGGTTTACAAATAGTTGCAAACTCATTTATAAATGCAGACAGACTGCCAATGAGTTTATCACAGTTAATCCCGTATTATCATAAACAGTAAGTAACTGACGCATGTAATTGCCAACTTGACTCCATTCAATTGCAACCAAGCCTGATTTGATCTTATTGCTTGTTTTATAACTATCTTGATGCACTGATGACTCATTGAAGACGGCAGCTGACTGCGAGTGATCACAGATCTGGTCCTCGTCTTTGAAACAACCATTTCAAGAAGCAGCAAAATTGAAAGTTGCTCACAAACGATCGCAATGATCTTGGGTGTGCCATGGTCTCCACTGATTTTCCTATTGTGACTGCAGCATTAGCTCTGTAAGGTAACATATCATTGAACTACAGTTTTCCTGAATACAGAGTAAAAAAACAATATTTTTTTTGTCTAAATTGTTTTTGTTTTATGTGAATTTCCCTGTTTCTGAATGGTTGTTCAAGCACACACAGTGGTAAGATCTCCAAAAAAAGATCACATTGGTCGGTTGTTCCTAACATCTGAAAACGACCTGTTTAAGTGTTCTCAAATTGAAATCCTGAATCCCCTTAGGGCAGCTTTTATAGCTAAACTAAAAAAAATATGTATACTACAGTATGTGAATTATTTTCCTGGTACTTATTTTAATGACTGTGATAAAACATTATGGCCAGAATGACTGAATGTTCCCTTTTAAAGTCTCCTTGTCTTCATACTTGCTTGAGGCTCAGCACAGTGTGATACCTCGCACATTAAGGAAAACTTAAATGGAATTTATTGGAAATTTGGGGCTTACCTGCAGCTGGTCTATCATGATCTGATGGTGAAGCTACAGTCGGAGGATTGCTTGTAGTGTTTCTGAATTTAGATTGCTCCTGTTTGACTCGGCGTGGAACAATCTCTGAGAGGTTCTTGAACATGTCTGTGTTAGTCCTGGATAGGTTTAGGTTAGCTGCTTGAGTTTCCCGTGAAGAATCAATATTTGTTTGGGGAACGGTTGGTGTTTTGCGCCTGCTGGTTTCTGCTATTGTGACTTCAGGGCTGGAGCTAATTCCTGCTGTCCTTGTCCAGGTGGTTGATTTCATTTGTGGGTCAATTCTTGGAACTGTTTTCCTGGCCTCAGCTGTCATCTGCGGGGAGCTACCGCTTGAGGTCTTCAGGAAAGCGCCTGTCTTTATTTTGGGTGGTTGGAGCAGAACATCTGGTGTCTCGTAGCCAGTCATATGAGGAGCAGATGTTGAAGGGAAGGCAGCTGGACTGAGAAATACTGTAATAAGAAAGCCACTAATTATGTTCTGGATTGCTATCCTCAATTTTTACATCCAATTGAGCATCAAGATCACCCACTTCAGAACACATTGCATTAAATCAATAATAAAGGACCAAAAAAGAGAAATGGTACAGTGAAGGATGTGGAGGTTGCTGTAAATCAGAAAACCTGGAAGGGCTCAAAAGGTTACGTTTAATGAACTGTGACTCCCAGCAAGAGACGAGACCTTGGGTCAAGTTTGTGTAAAGATATCTCTTGCCACAGTAGTAGCAGAAAACCTCAACAGGCTTCAGACATGGCAGCAGGTCAAATAATCTGACTCATCCTGCTTTACTACAGCAAAGACTTCTTACTTACTAGAATTAAGGCAGATTCAATAAGACTTTGGAGTCTAGTTTTGAATGCCTCTCCAAAACCTTTACCTTTGACACTTGACTTTTCTCAACTTTTTCATTAGAACTGAACTTCCTTCTGCCCGGTTGACTCGTCAAAACTACCAATGACGGTTGATTTGTCAAACCACAACTGATTAGTTGGAGAGGTTAAAGGGTTTAAAGGGTTCGTTTCATTAATCTCAAGGTAACTGCTTTGTAGCTTTGGGTGTGTATTGCTAAGTTTCTTTTCTTTCTGAATAACCTGTACTTAATGTGCAATTGTTGTGCAACTGATGATCTGGAACCTTCAGCATCAAATACTAAAAGACTGAAGTGAGTTTATGAATGTATTTGAGCCTGTATGTATACTTTTGAGCCTTTTTGGATTATAAAAAATCCAAAATAAATTCAAACTTCTGCACACAATTCTTGTTTTAAAGACATATGCTGTCCAATTATTCCACCGTGGAAATAGAACATTTCAAAGAAATCCTCAAAAGAACCACATTTACTATGACATTCATGCCATTGGTGAGTGGATCTAAACTTGTGACCTGCTTGTCATTTAAAATTTAAGGACCTTGTCCAACTCCACTGACACACAAAGTTATGCGTCTTAAAATGAACTGAGCGTAGAGGTCAAACAAGTCAAGCTGAAGGCCCTCAGTGGACATGTGGAGGATTAAAGAACAAAGGGGATTAGGAAATCCAACTATCTGTCCCTGTGAATCTTCTGCCACAAGGTCCCATAAAAATGGCAAATAATATGCTGCTGAGTTTAATTAATGTTCTGTGCTTTACTGTAGACCCAGATTTTTTTTCCTTTTAGGGGCAGAAACTCCTGTAAACACACACCACAGAGTTCTTCTGTTACTGGAAGGATAATGTGACTGCAGGAATGCAACATCAGCCCCAGTGCTTACGCAAATAATATAAAGCACCTTGAGGCAATATGGTTAATTTGGCACTATGTAAATAAAACTGAATTGAATAGAATATGGATCAACATGATGTCTTTTAGGTGAGAATTCTGGGGCTTTTTTTCTCTTTAGATCGTGAAAGCAACTAATTTAACCCTGTATTAATATTCACCTTGACAAGTATGGGTACGTGCACCAGTGTTGTGCTTGCAGCATGCTGTTAACTTCTCATCTTCAGTTAACAATATCTTTGTAGTTAAAATCCAGGAACCAAAAGTGAAACAATTCCCGTAGACACCCATAAATCCTGGAGTTAGGAACGTGACTGCTCTGCCTAACTCGGGGGTGTCGAACCCCAGACCTCGAGGGCCGGTGTCCTGCAGGTTTTAGATATCACCCTGGGTCAACACACCTGAACCAAATGATAAGTTAATTACCAGAGAACGTCTGGAGAACGTCAAGACATGTTGAGGAGGTCGTTTAGCCATTTAAATCAGCTGTGTTGGATCAAGGACACATCTAAAACCTGCAGGAATCGCCCACTACTGATCATTAAATAGAATGCAGGTTTATGGCAGGATTTGTATTGTGACAAGTATCTTAATTGAGATAGCATTTCTTCGTCACGTCACCATAGCTGCCTAAAGACACGGTTATGTTCCTTGAATGTTGGAGAAAAAAGACAGATCTCTGCATGCCTGAAAAATAATAACTGATTAGCCATTAGCCTTGAAAATTTTGGAAACACCCTCTTTGACCTAAAACAAAGTGTGCTTCAACATCGAGGCATTTCCCACCGACTGGCACAGATTGCAACAATATAAAGGAAACAAATAAAGCTGCAGGTTTGCAACAGCAGAAGTTACCATATTATGCATGTATTTTTATATAATTACTGAGTTTTGGTGGAAGCCAAAAGTCTTTCCAAAACAACGTGAGCAGTCACAGTACAAGGCAGCACTATCAGCCATCTGGTTTCCATTCACTGCTGAGTGCTCCTCCGGGACACACGGCTCCAATGAACGAATTCACTCTTTTTTTGGATAGCTGCTTTAATTTAAATGTAGTTGGAACAACAACAAAATTAGCTACAAGTTTGCTGGAATGCTCGAACCAATATCACAGCAACAAACAGATGAACATATGATAAATGCTGCTGGGAAATGAATAGAGAAATTGACTATTTTTTTATTATGTGAGGCTGTAAACTGTACAGAGGGGCTACACCCTCTCAGACAACAGCAGTGTCTGTTAAACTCAGGGCTGTTTTGGAAAGCAGGATTAACTATAGGAAAATAAGTGGTCTCGTTTGGGTGCCGTGACGCCACCTGACGTTACTTAATCACGCCTAGCTTCCTTTCAGTTTCTGCTCAAGACATATACTATTGTGTAGGGCTGGGCCATATTATACCGTTCACGGTAATACCGGTATAATGTTAGGCAACGATAGGAAAATGAAATATCGCGATAGAATGGGAGTAAAACGCGCATGCGCAGTGCCTTTGTTTTCATACGCACATGGCCGATTGTTGAGTGAAACAGATGAACCAGAATTGGTTTGTAAAAATGGTGCAACTTCCGTGATGTGGAACTGGTTTGGTGTTTGTCCGTCAGATACACAACAAAGCACATTTTTTTGCAGAACATGCAAGCGGCCGTTCTAAGATGCTCTTAAATCTGGGAGTAATCTGGGTCCTAAACTCCGTATTCTTCAGGTCAAACAACACTGCAGCATCACTTAGAGTTAAAAACTGTCTAAATTCTTTCATCTTTAATAAAACGATCAGCATTGCTGCTTTACCAGGTGTAACTATAAAGTTTAACTTCCAGGCATCCATGAAAACAAAAGTTATTACATTTAACGGAGTTAGAAGTTAGCAGGAAGCTAGCGGAAGTTAGCTCGCTAGTTTCGCTAGTTACCTAAGCATGATATTGCATGTTCTGACTGAGAGATTTCTGAAAAAATTCAAACGTACAGCTCTGCTATCACTTCCAACATAAATGAAGACAGGAAACTAAACAGCAGTGACGTTTGTAGGGTTACTGAAGTTTGGCTAGCTGGTATATAATGATGTGCTACGTGATCGCTAGCGACACAGCTATGTTAGCATAACATAAACAGTGAAGCTGGAGGACGAACACTAACACTTTTCCACTTATAAAAGTTAACGTGAAGGTTCTTCATGGTTAGAGACAAATGCAATCGCATGGCAGGATGCTGTAAACGGACCAAACTTCAGTCAGGAGAACAACTGAGATAATCCATCCACAATACGAGGTTAGTCATTAATATACTGCAACAACATGGGAATAGAGCAGCTACCAGAGAATTCAACATTAATGAATCAATGGTACAGAAGTGGAGGAAGCAAGAAGAATGAGTTTAATAAAGTTTGATTTATCTGACTGCTTTGTTTCGCTTAATGTGCCTTATAATCCCGTGCACCTTATGGTCCGAAAAATGCGTACTGCACACTGCAGTTTAATGTTGCAAAGCACCTCTTTTTAACTTCAGTGGATATTATACATGGTTATGCTCAGGATATGTCAGCCCATTTCTACTGGAAATGCCTTTTGGTTAAACTTTCAGCAAGGAATTTGCATTTGCACTGTTACATTTTTATAAAGCTTTAATGTACATAAAAACCAGCTTCTTGTTTAAGTGAAAATAAATGGAAGGTTGTCTTTTTGCGCTAGTAATGTTGTGGAGTTGTATTTTGTCTTGCATCAATTATATCGTCGGTTATATCGTTATCGCAAATTTTCAAATATATATCGTGATAAATATTTTTGGCCATATCGCCCTGCTCTACTATTGTGGTCAGAAGTTTACATCTACTCATCATGGGCACGAATGTCATGGCAATTTTGGGCTTTTAATGATTTCTTTGAACTGTTCTTTTTCCAGGGTGGAATGATTGCACAGCATGCAATGGGACAATGCTGTACAGCACTGTACAGTTAATGACTTCAAAAAAACAAGAACTGGGCGCACACGTTTGAAGTTGTGTTGGATTTTCTCTAATCCACACTGGGCCAAAAGTGTACATACAGGCTAAAATACAGACACACACTCCCACTAATATTTTGTCGGGTCCCTTATGTCATTTAGCAAGTTGCACCTCGACCAGATGCGTTTGGTAGCCTTAACCAAGCTTCTGGTTCAGTCTGGTTATCTGACCACTCATCATGGAAGAGTTGGTTTGCATTAGGGTCAGTTAGCCATAGACTTCTATACAATCTGGCTTCTTCCTGAAACCAGAGGGGTCACCCCCTGCTGGGTATTATAAATAATGCACAATTAAAGAACTTCCACACAGCCTTAATATTTCCAGACCTAGAAGCTACATTTTCTGTCACTTATTCTGGTGACAGGGGCAGCAGTTTAAGCAGGCATGCCCAGACCTTCCTCTCAACAGCCACCTCCTCTCTCTTATGGGGGGCAGAAGCAGATATATTCCCAAGCCGGCTGAAACACATAATCTCACCAGGTCTGCCTAGGGGTCCACTCCCATGCTGGGAAAACCTCAATTAGCAGGCATGCAGGAGGCATCCACCTCAATGGCTCCTTTAACCCTTTATTGACCATGGGCCCACCGGCGGGCCCATTTTACAGGTAAATTTGAAGGGCCGGTCAATAAAGGGTTAAATGTGGAGGAGCAGAGGCTCACGAATGAGTGTCTCTTAGTGGAGCTCCATTTTTTATAAACTGCCTATGGGTAGTAATGCAGTAAGCCCATACTTACCAGTGCACGAAGTCCCATTTCCCACCATTCCTTTGGGGCAGGGGCCGCAGCCATAGGAGCCAAAGCTGTTGAAGCACTGCACTCCCGGAAAACAGGGCTTCCTTTCACATTCATTGATATCCTCCAGACACGTTAAACCTGCCAAAAACACACACAGAGGATGTTGATTCTGTAATCAAAAACCATCACTGGGATTAATCCTCCGCGACTGCAAACATGTGATGTCAGAACAGCCCAGTGTGTCTAAACAAAACAGCCTTAAACATCAAGGGCTTTTATTTTGTTCATTTTTGATTAAAAATCTTTAGGTTTTTAATCATTCTTACCTCGCAGCCCTGCAGGACACTCGCACCTGTACCCACCGGCCACGTCGATGCACTTGCTGCCCAAGCATGGAGCCGACAGACATTCGTCTATGTCGTCGGCGCAGAGTTTGCCCTGAGTACCCTCGGGACACACACACAGGTACTTCCCACTGCCGGCGGGAAAGTTAATATCCGTCACGCATGAGCGTCCATTCTGGCAGCCACACGGCACCACGACAATCTGTGTTGCAGATGGGAAACACAGACACTGCTGAGGAATGTCTGGATTTTATTAATATCTAACAACATCAGTGTATCACATTTACATCAGCAGACTACTGCTTAGCAGCTTATCCCCACTCTACCTCCACAGTGAAGGTGCTCTGGGCGTTACACTCGTCAGACAGCGTAAAGCGGACAGAGCTGCTCGTCCGGAGCCCCTCCTTCTCTGGAACTGATGGGACCCTCCAGATAAGGAGGCCAGCAGGGGAGAGGACAGCACCGTCTGGTCCCTCTTCCAGCTGGAAGAGAAGGGCCGAGCCCTCGGGGTCCGATGCAGTAAACTGGAAGACGAAGTTCTCGCTGGAGAATGTCTGCAAGTCGCTTTGAGGCCGGTGGAAGGTCGGAGGCTTGTTGACTGATAATGCAGACAAAAACAGACTGAGATGCACTTCATCCCACCTCTTATTCCCACCGTACTATTTACTGTCTTCCTACTACAAGCGTTTGATGACAGGAGCTTCCTGTGCTGAAATAAGCTCTTTACAGGGAACCCTGGTTTGGCAAAAACACACCTCCAGGTTTGTTCTGGAACAATCATTGTAAGCACGCATGACCGCCTCTGGACTTGAGCTTTTCTTTTCTTTTCAGCTTTATTTCCCAGTAATGTTTTGGCTGAGGCTGAGGTATGCCACATTAAACAAGAGCTAGACTGAAAATCAGTGGCAACAGGTCTGATGGAGTGACAGATCCAGATTTGACTTTCTTGGTTGAAATCATTGTCAGTATGTACAGAGGAGGTCAGCAGAGAGCTACAACAGGGAGTGACTACAGCCATCTATAAAACACGGTGGAGGCTCTGCCATGGTTTGGGCTCCATTTCAGTCAGTGGTGTTGGAAAACTTCTCAAAATTGATCAATTATGAACACAGAAAATATTTTGAGCTACTATGCAATGCTATCTGGAAAGCATCTGATAGACAGTAGCTTCATTTTTCATCACAACAATGATCCCAAACACACTGCCAATGCAATAAATACCTGGATAGAAAAACACACAGTGGAGCACTATCAGTCATGGATCGGCCTCCCCAGAGCCCGGACCTCAACACTACTGAAGCAGTGTGGGATCATGTGGACAGAGAACAGAACAAAAGGCAGAAACATCCAAAGAAGAGCTTTGAATGTCCTTCAAGAAGCCTGGAGAACTATTCCTGAAGACAACTTAAAGAAATGACAAGAAAGCTGCCTAAGAGAGACAGACTGTGCTGAAGAATAAAGGTGGTCACACCAAATATTGACTTTCAAGCTTGTTAGAATTGTACAAACTCATATACCTCATATACTGTATGTACATACATGTTTATGCGTTTCCTGCCTTCCTAAAAGAGGATTTTCACTTTATTTTGTACTAAAGTGTAAACCGATATTGGTGGACAGCAGCGTCAGTATGGATCATAACTGTATATTTATTATATAAGATGAATATACAGCTTAATTTTTATAGATGCATTCAAGTTCATCTGTATATTGTGTTTTGTTCTTGTGCATTTATTCCTCTGTTTTCTACTTTGTAGTTGAGTTTTGAGACGTGAAAACTGAGAAAATAAAATCCATTTCTACATTTTAATCCTTAAAGTAAGACTAACTGTTACGCTGGTCATTTATTCCAGCGTCCCTTTGCTTTTTGCATGAATCTTGCCTGTCTGTGCTGCTGTGGAAACCAACCATGTGATTTACTCCCGCTCCGAGAGTGGTTAAGTGGCAGGTCAGGGCATGCTGGGAAACCTAAACCTCTGCTCCTTTGATCTGCTAATGGAGACAAACAGGACCACAGTTGGATGGCTACCACTGCACTGACACGGTGAGATAAATGCCTTTTTTCCCTGATGTTGTTCATCTCGAGTTGACTGGAAGGCAGATAGAAAACCAAGTACACGGGCAGAATTTAATGATGGTTCTGAGTTTGTTTAGGTAGAAAATGTTGTTCTCCTTTCAGACGGTGAGATCCACTTCGAGTTGTGTGTACCTTGGTTCACAGACCAGGTGAATTTGGAGGCGTCTGGGTCACAGAGGAGGCAAGGACTGCTGGGATTGGAGTCTCCTGCTGCAAAACACATCCCATCGATGTTGCATGTCCGCTCCTGACAAACAAAGAGAAGCAAACAGATCTGCTTGTGGACTCACTTTTTTTTCAATATTAGCATGTTTTCACATTTTAAAACACATTTTTTTCAGGTGTTTTGTTTAGTGATGAACAGGAAATCAGCTCTAAACACACATCTCTACTGAAGTTAATTCAGTTTAGCTCAGTCTTGGCAGCCACATGTCTACATACTGTTTGTCTACAGCTGTTTGTGTGTTTTTGCTCTGGGCTGTTTGTCTGTCTCCCATAAAACACAGTTCCAGGAACAACAGGACCCCTCACGTACCTCTTTTACACAGAATGTAGAGATTTAAAATAGCCAACTGCTGCTGCTGCTGTAGTCGTCCAAGCAGCAGACCGTCTCGCCCCCCCCAACAGCATGTAAAATGCCTCATCACACTTTTCCACTAAACACCCACTGAATCACATCTGCATCCTCAATCAGCATCCCCGACTAGCACGAACAAACGTTGGAGTGTCCAGGTTTTCATAACATGTCACCTGTTGAGACCATGTGAATAAGAACAGACCAGCAAAAACAGAGCAGGCTGTCTCACAGCCTAATTTATGGGCCTTTTGTCTCCTCCAGTGCCTAACAACTGTCCCTGTGCCCTTCTAGTACAAGAGTGTTTTGCCGTTCTTCAGCTGATGGCTCGGAACAAAGTTTATTTTAGCAATTATGATTTTGTGGATACTTACACACTATGGTTAGTCTTATTTATAAACTGTAAATGAAACAAGGGTATGCATTTTGGTTTTCAAAAAGAAGTTAAACCATTGTGAAAGCTTTGTAAACAAAAGAGAAAAATGATCATACGTCTCACTTGACCCATCCATCCACCCATGACCACAGTAAACATTTTATGAGTTTATGATCTTAACTGCTGGTTTCAAGTCTAAAGCTTCCATCACACGGGCCTAAGGACTAGTTAGCAATGATTTGCCAACCACTGGTTGCTAAGAAAAAGTGCAAATTCCTCAACCGGTTAACGAGTGATTACTGGCAGTTGCTAGCATAAAACTGGTTGCCAAGATGTATATGGTGCTTTCAAAGGGTGATCTACTGACCTGCAAGCACTGTCCACCCAGAATTGTCATAGGACCACTTGGTCAATGGGTAACATATAAGCCTATTGGCCCTTTGCAATAACAAGATAACAATAACAAGATAATAACAAGAAGTTTTTAAATTATAAATGTAACTCAATTACAATAAAAGTACGGTGGCCCCTAGAGACAAAGTACGTACAAACTCCAAAACACAAAGGAAGTGCTCCAGGACGCTAGGGGCAGTGTTGAGCTCGATTTGCAAAAAAAAAAAACCCGGCAAGTTTGTTGCAAACACATGGAGTTGCTGGAAAACACCTGCAAGGAAAGAACAACCACACTCATGTATATTCAAATAATTTAAAAAAAAAAGTTCATTTACCTGTTACTACCACACACCAAATCCGGTCGTTGGTACTTCCTGGCTTGTGTAGCTACTAGGTAACAAAAGCTTGCACGTGCTTCGGAGCTTGTATGTGCTTTGGAATTTGTATGTGCTTTGTCTCTAGGGGCCACCGTAGAAAAGCATATAAACCAAGATTAAAACTTCTGAAATGTATATAGTGACTGAAACTTTACAATAAAGCAACTGTTTCCTATGATCGACATCAGGGCAAATAAAGAATTTTAAAATTGTGAAAAGTAGCAAATGGGATTTCTCAAATTAAGGGCTCCAGATGGACAAACATCCATATTTTGGCATTTTTTCGACTTCCCTACCCTTTTCTGAGTGCTTTACAAACAAAAAATAAAGATGGCAAACAAATGATGCCAATTTTAATAATGAATAATAATAAAAATAATACTTTTCATTAAGATGTTATCCATCTTAATGAAAAGTATTTTTATTAGCTTCCCAAGAACAAAAACATTGCTCCGTCTTGCATGCGAGTTACCTTTAACTTACAGAGTCCAGAGCGTGAGGCCTCACAGACCTGACAAATACCATCGTAGATTGTCAGCGTCTTTGCCTGGCTGTACTGAGAGCCGTCATTGCTGACCTAGTACAGAAAAAGAGGAAGGTGATAACGCAAAGACCTTTAGACAAAGCAGTCAACACCTAACAAAAGAGATTTTAATTCCAAGTGAAAATGAGAATGAGCCTTGCCTTAATCTCCCAGCGTGCGTATGGTTTGTCATCCATCATAAAGTCTTCTGTATTGATGGCAGCAGTGCTCAGAGATGGTACAGCACAGTCTAAAACCTTGGAGCTGAGGAAGGTGGCTTTTGTTCGCTGTTTTTCCCCTGGAACCCACGCTTTGTTTATGTACTGCAGAAGGAATTCAAAGGAAAGGTGAACAAAACAGCACTTGAACTCTCTTAATTGATTTTAGCCTTAGCCTCATCTCACCTTCAGTCTAGTGGCATAGCAGCTTAGGTCAGGAGAGTCAATGAAACCGAGGCCAAAGACCCGAATGCTGCGACAGTCGAAAACTCGAATATCACAGAGGCCACTGTTCTCCAAATCGGTTATCTCAACCGGTTGGCCTATTAGAAGAGAGACTGCTCAAAGGCAAGTTTTTTTTGACTTGATATAACTAATTTCAAGTTTTAAGAGATTAGTATCAGTGTGACTTTTAATCTACTTTACTCTGTAGTTGTATGTTTGGTATATGTATAACTGTTCCTGATACTCACTGACAGCCAGGCTGCAGTCATGGAAGCTGTAGTTGGGAAAACACTGGCAGCCCCACTCTGTACACTCTCCATTTCCATTGCAGAAATTGGGGCATCGCAGCGCAGTAATCACTTCCCCATGCATTCCCGGTGTACTGGCCACCTCCAAGGCTCTGTGGGTCAGATTTTCCAGCAGCTTTCTCTCACATTCATTCTCCAGGTATGGCAACAGCGCCTCTTCCCATCCCAGGTCATCTTTAAGCTGTAGGTCTAGCATGCAGAGATCCACTGCCTCACCAAGGCGGCGTCCCAGCAGCTCCCGGCACACTGCTCCAACAGTGGAGTTGACCAAAGCCAGTTGGCATACTTCAAGGGCTTTGGCTGAGGTGAGACCACTTGGCGTGGGCCACTGGGGTTGCACCTCTGGTTGAGCTTCCACCTGGTGATCCTCTGGGAAAAAGTAGGCGTAGCTTTCCAGATCAGCCTGGCTTAGGCTCTGTGCCATTAACACAGGCTGGAATGACGCCTGTCTCTTTGGCCTGTCAACAGAAAGCAGAAGATCCTTTCTGAACTCATCGTCCAGTTCAGGATCCCTGTCACTGTTCTGATTATTCTTGCCGTGAAACCAGAGGTGCCGCCTCTCGACAGGGTGACTGCTGAAGGCAGATATATCCAGAATGCTTTCCTCTTTTTCCAGGCTCTTGATGTATTCGACTGTTGTGTCCATTGAGGGGAACACAGATGTGTAATCCACATTATCATATGCTATGCAGTCTGAGTGAGCAGAGGGATTGTACAAGTTTCTCGTCCCCCTTCCAGCTTCTTGAGAAGTGCTGGATCCTGTTTGGCACCGACAGAAAGGCCTCCTGAGGTCCTGTGTCATACCAGGAGGTGTTTTGTCAAATAAACTCTCACCAGGAGCTATCCTAACACACACAAAGTAAAGGAAAACAAATAACGTTGTGGAGACTTCAGCTGAATTATGGTGGCAATAAGGAAAGATTAGAATTCTGAAAATTAGAAATCTACACTGTGTCCCAGACTGACCTCCAGGTTTCTATGAAGCTGTGCAAGTCATCAGGGCCATAGAACCCACCATCAGAGGCCTGGAAGTCATTGTTGCCGTTCCGGTCGAAGGTGCCACAGAGGCCTTGAGTGTTTCCATAGTCTACGCTGGGTGCCCGGACAGACAGGCTCATCCCCCAATCACCAACATCAGCCCTAACAAAGGCCCCGGAAGGAAAGATCAACTACAAGAGGAGAGTCACATCCAACAGCTAGTTAACATAGTCTCCTCATGCATTAAAAATTCAACTTATATGACAGATCTGAATGAAGGACAGATCATTCTTGCATGATTTTACCATGAATTTAGCCAAATAACTAGACACCAGTTTCCAAATGTCCAGATACCTACGGTGACCTTCTTCCCTTGGTGGGACTCCAGCACCCTGACCCGACTCCCCTCACTGTCACCGAGGTTCTTAAGATCAAGCTGTGGCCTCGTTTCCTGCGGTTGCCCATTGCACATGTCAAAGATGGCAAGCTCGTTCCCCTCTCGCACTACAACGCCGCAGTTACATGCAACGGAGTAGTGTCGACTGCTGCAGTCCCACTGGCGAGAATGGACTTCGAATTCCCTGGAGAGGCTCTGGTAAAGGACAAATGTGCCAGTCTGGTGGTTCTCGTAACGCCTGAAAAGGAAATGCAGATTTTTTAATAAGAATTTGAAGACTTTAACTGTTGCACTAACTGCCCTATAAATGGATTCATTTAACAAAAGCTGGAGGTAAGTTACCTGCCATCTAGTGTAATGATATGCGGGTCAGTCAAAGAGTAGCACGTGGAAGTGGGAATATCCTGGACCGTGACCTGGGGGTGGGAGGTAGAGGTCACCAGAAGAAAGATTAAGGGGGCTATACCCTCTGACCCTGTGGTCTTAGGCTTTGATGTTTTCACTGAACACAGATGAAAAAGCTCCTCAGAGACAGAGTGTCTGGAGGGCTGACATCACATCTTACATAATGTCACCGCTTGTATGGACACAACTAATGACCGCTTAGAGAGGCGCTCTTTAAGTATTATGTCAAACCATCAAACAAGTGCATGTTTGGTCCTGAACCACAACCTCTCCTTCAGTGTTAAAAAGAACTGTATAATTGTGTGTATGTGTAAACAATATGATGGAAAAACCTGCTATTTGGAGCCATTGTAGTACTTCTCTTTAATTAAAGTAATACTTTCATTCGACATTTAGCTTTAGAAGCTGGTCCTCTCTTCCTGTTAGGCATAATGGAATCCATTGAAATGCCACTTGAAGACCCTCTATTTATCCTGAATAAGTCCAGGAACCCATTTAAGGACTGTGTTTATTGTAGGACCCTAGCACAAAGCATCCATGGTGCCACAAACCCAGCTTTTACCCACTAGTGACCCTATAGATCTTATTAAAAGCTCCTCAAGGGCCAGAGGAGAGCCTTTGTGTGACAGTTTTTCCAAAAAAGAAAGTCCTCTTAAGGTTGCTCCACATGCCACATTTAACTTGCATGCCTCAGATTCCAGCTGTCGCCCAAACCTCCTCAGGGTTTCCTTCCAAGATCCTCACGAATGGTTTGAAATTTATTTCAAAAGTGGAAAAATCGTCAAGCATCTCTCAATCTGCCTCAAGGATATTGTGTAGGACAACTGTAGCTGCAATTTCTAGCTCTTCAGATCCCAGCAGACTCTGTATTCACCACACAAACAAACCCATTTCCAAAACTTTGTACACATAAAATGTAAATAAAAACAGAATGCAATGACTTGAAAACTTCATATAATCATATTTTATTCTGTTTTTATCCACACGAACAATCTGTCGTTCTAAATGACCTCACTCACTTTGAGGGATGTCGGGACGTAGCTTCTCCAAAGGCGTGGTGCAGAGGGTCCAGGCGAAGCACCGATCAGGCTCATGCGGTTCCCATCACGTGTGAAATCAGTCACAGCAGTGACAAAAAACTTTGCCCAACCGCAGCTGCCTTCACTGCAGGTGTTTGGCTGGAGCTGCACCTGGCAGGCGGACAGCACCACGTTGGAGACCTCATGGCCCAGGCTGTCTGTGGATGTCAACACAGCAGTAAATTAATGTTAACAGACAGCACACAGCTGCCTGCACAACTGTAATGATGTCTTTCTTAGCCGGCTTCAATGCGATGATGTACAAGGTGAGTTTGGGAATAACAATAATAAGATCCCAGAGGAAATGAGAAATGCTTGAAATTGTTTTGATTGTTTTATTAATGCGCGACTGTGGCCTCAGTAGTTAATTCAGCTGCTCTAATTTGTGTTTGGTGATTTTTGTTAATTACCCAATAACGGGTACATTAATGCTTAAATGGGGGCAATATTTGTCCAACTGTAGTGGTTGCTGCAGGCAGTACTTAACTAAATTGCAGGTTAACCTTAAATATACTCAAGCTGTAGATTTATTATGTCCTTGCAGATAAAGGTGATGACACAGACTCTATCTCCTGTTTTCCCACAGGTCTGACCTGGATTGTTGACAGTCAGAGCCAGAGGGACTCCACACTGGTGGCCGATGTTGGAGGTGAAGCAGGGGATGGGGACGGTACTGTGGACAGTCACCTCGTGCTCCTTACTGTTCTCTGCTATGTGGAGCACATCTGGAGAGAACTGAGGAGAAAGGAATAAGAGTCTATGAGGTTCTCACTGAGAAATGAAACCAAACTGGGGTTTTAAAACAGTCAGAGGAGGCTTTACCTTCAGCCCAGCGTAGAAACTCTCACTGTCTTTTGAAGTCGATCTTGTGTGGCTGGAGTTGGCTCTGAAAGTCGACACACTGCAGGAGAACTACAGGGGAAATATCAGCTGAAGCATGAAGTCTGAATCAGCTGCTTTTAAATCATTTTTTCATCCGACTTAACAACAAAGCCAGACCCCAAAACCCCTTTATGGTTAGAAAACCATCTCATCTCTTTATCCATAACTATTGGTTTCTTATCTAAACCATTTATCCACTACCTTTAGTGGCTACTGAAGAACAAGCATGATGATGGGACATGAACAGCAGAAACTGTAGCTACAAATAAACGCATGCATCAAATAGATAAATAACCAAACAATGAGCAAAAGTGGTTGGACTATGTCTCTAAACCTAAACATGCTAGATACTGATAATGGACAACAAAAAAACAAAGAGACTTTAAAGCGATGGCTACAGTGAGTCTACGTAGAGGTCGGCATTCACTCAAACTTTAACCTCAGTCTGGCTTCTTGGCTAGCTTTGTGTTAGCATCAGCAAACATCGCTTGTTAAACTATGAATCTGAAAACTGAGAAACACTAAATCTGGATGTTTAAATGAATCATTTATCCAATTCTTTACTGTTAGCTACAGCAGTCGGTTTACCTAATAATGTCTAACATTTTATACATTTTAACTAGTTTTTCAGTTGTTTATCGTGCATGTTTGGCTCAAAATCTAAATGCGCCGCTGATTTCCACTGCTTTTAGTTTTTTTACACACTTACTAGTTTCATATTTTTAGCCAGCAATATCAGCTGTTAGCATTCTTTTAGTGACCAAGTCCAACGTATTTTCATTTTATAATTGTTTTCATTTAACTCATGTATGCATTTATTTTCTTTCAGTTGCAGTTTCTGCTGTTCAAGTCCCATCATCACATTTGTCCTTCATATACTTTTTTCTTGTTGTCTTTTTTCAGATCAGTTGAGCTAATCTACTTCTGCTACAGAAGTACACACTGGGGTACTTGTAGCCCTTTCTGTGAATCACTGATCTAAGAGAAGTAAAAGATGAAGGTATACTGGAGTTTGAAACCACCTTTCACATTTTGATTGCTCAAACAAACTTGAGCTATGTAACTGTCAACTGATGTGGATAAACGAGAGTGGAAGAGTGCATTACCTTTTCACACTGTGTTATGAAAAAGACCAGCAGTGTGCAACTGTCACTGTATTGGTGATTCATCAAAATGTTTCCAGATATAGCTCATAACACAACAAACCAATGCTCCAAAAGCACTAATATTTAACTCTCTTTCATGGTTTAAAAGAAATGAAGATGACTTCTGACCCTGCCCAGCTGCTATATCAACACACGCTAAAGACGAGCCCCATGAGCAAACCCAGCCCTGCATAACATCTGCTAGACCAAACTAACATAACCCCGGTGTACAGACATGGGAGCAACGTGGTCCACAGCTGCAAGATGACAAAAACTGGGAGTGACATCACCTCGGTGTCAAATGGTATCACGCTGAAAAATCAAATAACTTTGTGTTTCCTAGCAACATATCACTTCTCAAGGAAATGAAAGCTATCAGCAGCCTGCACAGTCTGGCTGTATGGAAATGAGGCTGTGCAGCAGCGTGTTGACATCCTGGAAAGACAAAGGTCAATCATAACAGTTTTTACTCCAGTGCAGGGCAGGAGTGCAGCGACTCAGCGTCAGCTTCAGCTGCAAGAAGGCAATCTTGTCGACAGCTACTCATATTTAGTTGTCATTTTAACCAATCTTCGGATTTCTTTATTCTTTTGCTGCTGTCTGGTTTTAGTGCTATTAGCAATTATTCTTCCTAGTAAATCTTCAGTTCTTCTGATTATTGTCTTGCATACTGAGCTTTCAAAACAAAGCTAAATTCGATCCTCCTAGGACACAAAGATGACGTCAAAGAACATCCACGTGCTAAGGTTTATTGAATAAACTCTTTCCATCGCCCTAAAGGCAACCTGGTAAAGAAATAAAGCTGCTGGCATTCTGATTTGATTATTAATAATAATTTGGAGCATTCTGAAAATAACCCAGAACTACAACAAACCATAAAATGTATCTGGTATTTTCGTGCTACTGTGAATCTGCTCTCTCCTAAGCCCTGAATGCAGATGGTTCTTGGTGCTGGACACTTTTTGTTTTTTGTAGAGTTTTGCTGAGGAGTCACAGTTGAGAAGGTGTTGGTAGCAAAATAGCAAACACTACCTGCGAAGGACAAAACAGGGTTTGCATTTGCTTAATTCAATCTTGAAATCATAAACTTTCATTTGGCTTTTTGTTGCCTGTTAAAAAAAATCTACATTTTTAAACAATGACCAGGAGGACATCTTGACCCACCTATCTGGTGGCTATGTCGCAAACCCCAAGAAATGACCAGATTACAAGATGCAGACAAGCCAGTGGGTACCCTGCGTTGGTGTGCAATGATACTGTAAGGTCTGCCTCTGTGTGATATTTTTCAAAGCCATTTTTCCCTTCTCAAGATAATTAAGTGTTGGGCTATTTTTCCCTTTGCTTTTTGGAACATCTGCATAAACACATTTTGTGGGCCTCCTAATAATGCAATCTTTCTGCTGAAACTGGATAAAAAAACAAACAAAGGAAAACTTTGGCAGCCCCAAAACCCAAGTACTCGAGAATTTTGAAAAAGGAAAGCCACATGGACAACTCTGGAACCAGAAAAAATACACATTTTGGGATTTAGGCAAATGATAACGTGCAAAACTTCTCTTCGTCTGCAAGAAGGCATCATCCAAACAGCTGACAAGATGGTATCTCACAAGAAATATCCATATTTAATGTCTATATTTAATATAACCCAAACACTTCCTTTATCGTTGTGCAAGAACAGCTACACTACTGCATGAATGAAGAGTTGCCAAGATTTCAACGTAAGAAACAGCTTTATTTTATATACGTGCGTCGGTTCATGTAAAAATAACTTCCTAGAATTCACTGTGAAGATGTGAATGGAGATCGGCTTAAATGGGACACATATGGAGCAAGGCTTTTCCAAACTGCAACTGATTTAACTTCCCCACCCTTTTCTTGCATTCTCTCGACTGCATATGACACATGTTGCTTCTCTGCGTTTTCTCTGTGAGCCTGAACTCATGAAAAAAAAAAAATCAGTTCAGCATGATCATGGGCCACTCGAGGAGGTCAAACCCACCACATGTGCTCCCCAAAACTTTCAACACAGTCTGGCAGGAATTACCGTTTCTCCAAGCCTGAAGCGAACGCCATCCATCTCCACCACAGAGAAGGGCTTCAGCGTGGCTTCCTGTCTGATCTCGGCCTTCATGCTATTGCTGATGTGTCTGGCCCAAACCACCTGGAAGCCCAGCGTCTGGCTCCATGGTGGCGAGACGAAGGAGCACCTCAGGTGGACGCTGTGGCCGATGAGCTCCGCAGTGATCACCGGTCGGGAGGGCAGGGACGGGACGGCCTCTGAAAGCAGATTTGGGCAGTTGCTGAAGTCACAATAATTGGTTTTCTTTTTAATTTTTTACAGTAAATTGAGGATGCAGGGACCTTCTTTATACAGAGATGAACACATATTTTAAGAGTCTTGTACCTTTGCATTGACCGTTGTTTTCCACCTCCCCTGCTGGGCATAGCCTGGGCCCCAAATCTGAAGCAACTGAAAGATGAGATTCATCAAATATCTTTCTACTATTAGGCTAAAAACATATACCATAATTCATCTCTGTAATCTAAGAATAAAGTTAATTCAGTGAGGTTTTCGTTTTCTCATCCAAATGAATCCCTTAGAGTGGCTTGGCCAAACCATCCAACCTCAGGTTTCCTTTATTAGGGTCTTGCTGATATTTCCATCTACATCAGCTCCAACACTTTCATTAAACTTTGAACTTCTACAGCAAAAATAAAGCAGATGAATGCTCACCTTTTGCACAGTATCCCATGCACCCCTGCGTTGGCTGCAGGTAGTAAACCATGAACTCTCCACAGTTTCGCACCTTGACAGGGATACGGAAAAGGCAGCAGTCTTTGGAACTTCCGTGGAAGAACTGCCAGGTGGCACAGGCGGAGAGCTGGCGGATCTCGCCAGGACGTGGCAGTGAGGTGTCTTTCAGTGACAGCCACACCGGAGCCTGGGTACCACAGCGGTTCATCTGCAAGAGGCCGCAAACAGAAACAGTCATTACCTTTATAGAGGTGGTTATTATACCCTGCACCTGTACTGGAGGTGTCTATTATATCACTTGTTTGAATGATAGATATTTAATGGTGCTTTTTGGCAGTGAAGGAAGCAGTCAGTGTAGAGACTTGAAGGAATGTGAGCACAGACACCTCTGTGACAGAACTTGCTTGTCATTTTGACCATTTTACCTCAACACAGGCGGTCGGCATCTCTGCTGGCTTGTTGTTGATCCAGAACCTGTACCAGCCTGGTGACAGCGAGTGGTCACAGATCAGATCCTGGATGGCGGTGTTCTGGATTTCAGTGGAGTCAAAGTCAACACTTCGATAAGGATTGCTCAAACTCCGATGACCTCCCGGGTAACACTCTGGAGCTGAGAACAAGAACGACAAAGATGTCAAACTGAGAACTCGTGAAAGGGGTAAAGACGGCAAAATAATGTGGAAAAGAATTTGTTCATATGCCTTAAACAAAAAGCTACAGAGAGCGTATGTTATGAGAACCTTAAGTTGATGATGTTCTCTTGGAAGCTTGCCTCTGCAGGAAAAAGCAGTGTTTTCAAACCTTAAACCCCTTCCTCTCAATCCATCTGCTTTGAGCTAAATTAAATGAAAACTGGACATGATTAGATCAGGTCTTTATCTGTGTCAGAGTCCTGCTGTTTAGTTGTGTAAAAGACAGACATTGCAGAGGTAGACAAAACAAAATCACAAGACTTTGGGTGAAAACTTTTAACTTTTACTCTTTTTTTGTTTCCTACGCCACTTCACACTGACCTATGAATCACTCAAGGATAAAAAAGGCCCCACCTCAAGTGATGCACCAGCGTTGTATCTACACATAATAGACAATTTAAAAAAAAGAAACTGATTTAAAATGTATCTTTAGGCACTATGTTACTAGCAGCCTTTCAGAAAAACACATCGTTTGTTCCCATTTTTTTAGTTGGATCTATAAAAAAATGCAAATGTTCAACAGTGAGTGTTTACAGGCAACTGTTAAACACGGTGGAGTCTATGTCATTGTTGATGCTGCATTTCAGTCTGTGGTGTTGGAGATCTTGTCAAAATTGATGGAATATGAACACAGAAACAGTGCCATCAGATTTTGATCCACCATCTAATACCATCTGGAAATCATCTGATTGGTAACAGCTTCTTTTTTCATCATGACAATGTTCCCAAACACACTGCCAATGCAGTAAAATCATACCTGTATAGAAAAACACACAGTGGAGCACTATCAGTCATGGATCGGCCTTCTCAGATCCTGAACCTCAACATTATTGAAGCAATGTGGGATCATGTTGACAGAGAACAGAACAAAAGGCAGAAACATCCAAAGAAGAGCTTTGAATGTCCTTCAAGAAGCCTGGAGAACTAGCGAACTCAAGACTTTTGCACACTAAAGTACACTCAATATCAAAGTTAATTAATTCTCAGTCTTGCAAAGCCAGAAAAAGGTGAAAAAACAATCAGTTATACACTAAACGGACATAAGCCTCGGTTTAAAGTTGAGGATGAAGGATTTAACTGAGCAGGCTTTAGTTTTAACTTCAGTATGACCTTCTGATTTGATCTCTAAACCCAGGAGTGAGAAAACAGTGTGTTTATTATAACAGAAGAATTATGTGACGAACCAGTAAGTGACCAAAACTCAAAGCTGTCTAAAGGAAAAGGTGACAAACAGAAACAATTTGCTGTTTTGTGTTAGGGTGTTGAACATCTCACCGCCACAGGTTATCTAAATTGCCTAGAATAACAGAAATTCCAGTGAGCCTCTCGCTTCTCTTAACTCGCCCCAGGAAAGGACGCTAAAACCAACGGCACATGACAGGCCTCTGAACACCGCCTGCAGCTGGAAGCTGAGAAGACCGGAGGAATTATTTCCACCAAACACGTACTTTTCCACACCGCCACACTCCCAAAAGCTCTACATCTGTGGAGTGAAATAGGTCAAACTTGTCAGCAGAGGTCTTTGTTAACAAACCTTAGAGGCAGATGAGTAAAGTCACATCAGGGAAAACAAATGTTCAGGGTATTTAGGATGTTTTAGGAGCCACAAAGTCATGATTGGGCAGGGTAAAGTTGCCGCCAGTGATCCCAAGCCTAAACAAGGGCTTACCGGCTGGTCTGCGTGCTGACAGCCTCTTGAAACCAAATGCTTTTGTTTACACTGTCGCCTGTCTGAGCGTCCACCTCGTCTGGAAGCTCCGCTGACAAGATTCGAGGTCACAGGTTGTCCAAACAACTAGGGCTTCAGGAAGGCGGTGCTGCTGGCTAAACTGTTCCAATTGGCGTCTTAATGAGTTTACAAAGAAGTGGGGGAGGTAAATGAGTAGCCCCCCTGGGGGGTTTAGAGTTATCCCACTGGGAGAGAAGACCCTCAGGAGCCCAGATGTGCAGGGACTTAACTGGGAATACTCCAGTTACTCCAGTTTCTCAGCAAAAGTGTTGTGTTATCACCAAGGGAGTTGTTGGCCTTTTCCCCAGAGGGCCCACAGTCAGAAACTACACAGTCAGACCACCAGGGAAAGGGCAAAGAGCCTGAATGAATTGTGAAAATACTAAAATGATAGGATGATGATGAGTTACTCTCACTGATGAAAGCATTTTTTGTGAAGGGTAACACTTATAATGCTTCATTGTCTTTATTTAAAAACACGGTTTGAAGCAGTAATGATAGATAACCAGAAAATACATATTTTGCCACAAGTTCCTTAAAGAGGTTGGAAAGTGGCATTTATACTACTGACAGACCCCGAAACTCTTTAATAAAACCTCAGACTTCAGGGAAAGTGAAGAAGTCTCGCATTGTGTTGGATTGTTAATCTCTAGTTAGTCTTGGGGAGGAAGAACTTTAAAAGACAGGAATTTCAACAGGATGTTTCAGGAAGAGGATGAGGACAAGTGGTTGTGTAAAGAACAGGTAGTTATTAGGACATTATTACATGACAACATGAGTCCTCTGTACTCACAGGTCGGCCTTCACCTGTCTTTGAACCCAACCTTCATTTGTTCTGAGCAGCACACCTGTAAAACCTTTTTATCACTGGACAGTGATGCTGTTGTGTTCATAAAGGGGACCAATCTCTCTCTCTGTCACACACACACACACACACACACACACACACACACACACACACACACACACACACACACACACACACACACACACACACGCTAAAAACCTTGAGACTTATAATTCACATATATACCTAATGATAACTTTATTAGGTACATCGTTTTAACTAATTACATAGCAGCAACTTAATGCACTTCGGTATGTAGCCAAGTCAAGATGAACGGTTAAAGTTCAGTATGAGCATGAGATTTAAGTGACTTTAAATGTGGCATGGTTGTTGGAGGTTCAGCTGGTTTTAACACTTTTTGTTCATGGTACATCTGCAAGGTCAGCAGGTTAAATGTACTTTTTTACTTGATAAGCTTTTTCTTTTCTTTACTACTGAATGTCACGTACAAATCAATAGAAGGCTGCTGTCAACAGGACAAAATGTGCTCAAATTGTGGTAAACTTTGCTTTGGCACAGTAATGTCTGGAAACCTCTGGGAAGACCCCACAGTGTTTCATTTTATGACTTAAAGTTTACAATGGTGTGCTTTGATCTGCTGCTGGACGCCCTGCAGACAAAGATGTGAGCGAGATCAAGACAGGGTGACAGGTTGGAGTAAAATGAGCGCATTTTTGTTACAGTCAGGACTCGTAATCGGCACAATTGCAGCTCCAAGATTTTCTTTGTTTTGGTCATTGCATTCACTCCCATCCTAAATTCTGACAGCTGGGAAAACAGCAGCTCACCAAATCTGACCTTTATGCGCACCTTTTTACAGTCCTCTTTGAAATCCCAGCAAGGGAAGAAGACCAGGGAGAGCAACAATCCCTTGAAATTACTGTATAATATTAAGTAACAGTGAATTATACTCTTTAATGAGTCATAACTCTGTGTTCTGATCTTGTTTCAATTATGACCACTTAACTTCCTGCTCTCTTCACCAGTTTGACATTTTTATTTCCATTTGGGTTCAACTTGCCACATTTTTTCCAAATGATAATCAGCTCCATGTTGGTGAATTAAAGCCCACACATGCATGACTTTATCTCTAAATGATGGGAAAAGAACCCCATTGCATGAAAGGGAAAATAAACTTGTGATCAGATAATAATTTCTGCACCAATTAAGAATCTTTTAAAAACATCTTTAGATCAGAAGGAGAGAAAAAAAAATCTTTTCTCCAGATTCAAACATCTAATTATTGTTTCTCTCTGTTTCTTTGTGATTGGCTTGGCTGTGTTCTGGTGCCTTTGAAGGGTCCATTTAACCCTTTGGAGCTGAGTGATGGGAATGCAGTCCAGGTCACGCAGATTTCTTTTCTTTTCTTTCTTTCTTTTTACACGTAACACTTTCTTATCTCTGCATTCCATTTAAGAACACATTTCGAAGTCCGCTCTCAGTCTCGCTTTTTGCATCTGCTTCTATTTCAGCTCAGATCACGGCAAAGTCTTCAAACTAGTCTTTAAAAAGACCCGGTGCGTTTAAACAAGGCATGCACTTACCATGTTGCGCTATTGCCGCTAATTGCACGACCCCCAGCAGCAGAGCGATGCGTAAAAATCCAAAGAAAGACAGGCGCACTGAACCAAATGCGCAACAGACCATGACTGCGGCTCCAGGTTAAACAGATACAGCAGGCTCGGACCAGTCCACGGGTCCCATTGAAAGTTTGGAGAAATGTGGCGAATTTGGGGCAAAGTGCACTTTGTCTCTCCTCCGCGCATTCGCGTTTTGGTGATTAGAGGAAAGCTTGCGCTCCGCTCGCGGGAGACTGGCTTTCAGATCACTGAGAGAGAATAAGAAGAGGAGGGGAGGGGGGTGAGAGTAAATCACGGAGATGGTAGGTGGGTCCTCTTCTCTGTAATTCCCCGAAACATCACGTGGCCACAAATAAATTAATCATCCATCCCATTCGTCTTCGTCAGAGCTGCACAAACACGCCGTGCTCCTTGCAGGCTGTTTAGACCTACGGCTGGAGAGCCTGGGGACGCAAAGCTGTGAGTCAGTGTGAGCAAAGTGAAACTAAAACAACAGTTTAAAAAGGGTCACAGAAGCCCACCAGGGAGAACATGTGCATGTTTCGTAACGTTCCCCTCCTCAACCACAGCGCAATTACTTTTAAGTCTTTAAATCCCATTTTATGTGTTTTGCCGCTTTCTGCACATGGATGAAATAAACACGCATTTTTGAGCAAAAACATCACAAATTTTCGCAGAGACAATATCTCTGCAGCAGACCGCGCACACTGTGTAACTGCAGTGCATATGTGCGCTCCTGTGCAGCTGTATGTACTCAGCGCATGCAGTGAGAGCACGAGTGAAGCTGCGGAGGAAGTGAACGTCCAGTCAGGCTTTACTTGAGAGGAACAGGATTATAAAATGATGCACGAGAAATGAACAGAGTTACTCATAACTCATAGGTTGTTAGCATCGGTTGGGACACTGCAGATAAACAAAGAATGCACTGATTTAGAAGCATATATCCAAGCAAATGCTTCAAAACTGTTGGAACAGGGGGCACATGAGAGCCCCAAAATGTTTTCTCATTCTTAATTGATATCAGATTTTAGGACCTGTTTTGTCATGTTTCTTGTTTTGCAATGTTTACATTGTTCCCTGAGTCTGGACTGCAAGAGGTTTGGCAGGAAATATGCTGGACTAAGAAAGACCTTCTGTTAAAAAACAAAACCTCAGGATGACGGCGCATATTGCTTCAAACCTGGATAAGTGTCGTTCAGCTTTAATGGTGCCTTCGCAGATGTGCATGTTACGTCTGGCATGCGCGCTAATGACACACCCACATACCAACATGGACGGTAGCTTTGAAGTGTGACCTGATGACAAGTCAGATCATCCCTCTCGTCTTATTAGTTTCCCACTTCACAGCAATCAGCTCAGTCCACCTAAATAAGGGGTTTCCTGGCTCAGAGTGGGTCTTTGGGGTTGACTTACGGACGATCCTCCTGTTGGCGTTGTTCCCACATCATGATAATAAATGTTGTTCCAGGTTCAACATTGCAAGTGACCAATCACCTTCTTGTGACGTCATACTTCTGCGACTTCTCGACCTTAAAACAAATTTTCTTCACTTGTGCCCGCCTCTGTCTGTCAATCCAGCGCTCCGCTTCACTTGCGAGAAACCGCCGCCTGTCCGCCGAATTTGAAGTCCTTTTAGGATAGTTTTTAAACGGTAAGCATTATACATATGTTCCTCACTTGGCTTGCTGTTTGTTTGCTAGTGATAGGCTACTTGACGACAGCATTAGCTAACCAGTGTTCTCTAGACCAGCGTTCCCCAACTTTTTTGGTGTTTCGTGGCGCAGGGGTTGGGTCAGGCAAAATTGCAGTAGCTTCCCTGATCATTTTACAAACATAAGTGAATAGAATTTGAACTAAAAGGGCTAGACTAATGGTTGCGTGCTGAATCTATGAATCAAAATATCACCTGGAAACATAATTAACTGGTCCACAGCTGTGAAACTGGACATGAGTTCTTGATTCCATGGAGATTAACAGTAATCCAGAAATTAACAAATTTGTCCTGGGCCATCGTGTAATTGTTGTCCCAGGGACGACATTTACACGGTGTCCCAGGGACGACATTTACACGGTGTCCCAGGGACGACATTTACGCGGTGTCCCAGGGACGACATTTACGCGGTGTCCCAGTTAATTACGTTTCCAGGTGATATTTTGATTCATAGATTCAGCACACAACCATTAGTCTAGGCCTTTTAGTTCAAATTCTATTCACTTATGTTTGTAAAATGATCAGGGAAGCTACTGCATTTTTGCCTGACAACATTTTTATGACAGCTATATTCACCTGTACATTTATTATATATCATAATACATTGACATGCAATTCTGTCTGGAGAACACTGGTTCGCAAGTAGCCTATCACTAGCAAACAAACAGCTATCCATTTCAGCCATTTCAAGGAAAATATATGTATAATGCTTACCGTTTATTAAAGAAAAGTATCTTGAGTGGAATTCAAACTGCTGGATCGGCGGACAAAAGGCGGTTTCTCGAAGAACATTTGTTTCTGAAGGCGGGTATTTTTCGAAGTCGCAAAAGTATGACGTCACAAGAAGGTGATTGGTCACTTGTAATGTGGACCCTGGAAAAACATTAATTATGATGATGTGGGAACAACGCCAACACGAGGATATCAGATCGTCCGTTGACGTTCATACCAAAGCAATCCTAGTCTGCATTGAGTTTACAGCTAACAACTCAATGTTAGCTTAGACCAGTCATGCAGGTCTAGAGACAGTTTGGCAACCTCTTAGCAACGTTTGGTCGCTAGGGAAAAATTTGTATTTCCAAAGTTTTGGAGTTCGCTGGTAGATGCCACAGATTATGGATAACACTGATTCCTTCAACAAGAAAACGAATCAGAGATCATTTCTTATCAGGACGTTTAGAGGCTCTGGAGTTACCCACAACGTTTTGGAAAGAGTTTAACTCTGCTTGACTGAAAGCATTTAAAATCCCAGTCTCCTATGGTAACCTGACTGTGGCGATTAGGAACAAACAGGCAGTTCTCAACAGGATTGTCAGAAGTACCAGAAAGATTTTTGGTCACCAACGAACTTCATTGGATAAGCTGTATCACCATGCTGTCTGTAAGGAAAGCCTGGTCTATTGTTGCATACCGAGGAAACACTCTTTATTCGGATTTTGAACTAATGCATCTTGAAAAAGTGTGAAATCAACAACTTTCAAAAGGTGGAACTTTTACTTCATAGGCGTCAGACACGTCACAGTTCCTCTACATCTTAGAAAGTAGTTTCATGAAATTTACGGCGGACAGTCTTATGGCAAGCAAAGTAGTCACAATGTAACTAACTAAACCATTTAAAAAATCAAAATACATAAATTTGTATTTTATGCCTGAGTAAATTGTGTAAATAATTGTTTTAAATAAAATATAAGAAAAAAAAAATCCTAATCATTGCTGGTGATTTTCCTTTGTTGGAAGGCTCTTTATTTGAATGTAGGAAACACTCAGAGAAGTTGGTGACTTTCCTGGATTCTTTTTCTTTTCTTTCTTTGTTTTGAGTTTTACCTTTGCATCTGTGGATGTGGAGCTCATGCACTGAATTACGTTATTCTGAAACCCCTAGACTCTCTCGGATTCTGTTTTTACTTAGTATTTTCTTCATTCTCTTTCCCATAAACACATATCAGACGAAAGGGATTGAATTATGTGGGAAAAGCCTTCAACTTCTTCTGGTGTGCCACATGATAGGAAAGCCCTTCTGAATAGCAGCCATTGGAAAGCCTCTGTTCATTATCTCTTCATGTGACTAAAAACAGTTTGTGACTGAGATGATTTCGCCGCGGGGGGGAAGCATGAACCCGGAGAGCAGAAACATAGAAGGTTGCCCTCCTGAGTTTAGAGTAAATATCAGGTGCTGGAGCCCGTGGAGACAGAACGACATACCTTTCCACTAAATCAAAGAGCTGAGAGGAGCAGCAGGTGTTCTGCAGTCCCCCTTTCATTGAGACTTCAGCTCTGTGAGAGAATCTCAGATCTTTAGCTTTCAGACTCACAGGGGTGGATGTTTGTAGCAGAAACATTGTGAAAACTGTATAATTTGTGTCTCTGTGTAGATGGCGAAAGAACGTATTATTTGATATATGGTGCTGCAGCAGTGAAGTATTACATTTAACTTAGTAACCTTTTAAAAATGGTTGCTGAGATTCAACCCAACAATGTTCCTTCAACACAAAACCTGCTTTAAGAGGAAATTTGTTGAGGTCTTTCTGCCTGTTATTTTCTGTTTATCCTGCCTCATTTGTGTGACGCCAATTTAAAGAAGAAAACAGACAAAGAAACTCGAAAAATACATTTAACGTCACAATGTGCCCAAACAGGTGTTTTCAATATTTTAATGCTTATGGCAAAATACATTAACATCCACCAGGGGGCAGCATTTTACCAGCATGTTTGTCGAGATGTATTGAATGCTAAACTGTTGAACAGTTGAATCCTTCCGCCTTCTGCTTTCAGGTAACAAGGAAATAATATAATATATAAAAAAAAAAAAAAGGAAATAATATACATTTATTCATCTGATTGGTGGCAATAAGTCGAAATTTTGACTCATTAATTTGAAATTCTGAGCTATGGATGACTTTTTTTTTCCAGTGCCCAAAAAAATCTTCCATAGTACGACCAGTTGATGTTTTCTTTCGCCTTCCAGCGACTTGCCTGATTAAATAAATACAACAGTAAGTCGCTGCACCATCTTGTGGCAAAAATTGGTATTGCATAAAAGTGCAGCCTGGCACTAATTTGCAGCACGTAGATGTTTTAGACATGAAGACGTCTCAGTGCTTTCTTCAAATTCTGTTATAGGTATTTTTTTACAGGTCTTTATGTATTTTTAAAACAAGATAGGACATAAGTACATTTAAAGTACCAGTAATATCACTGTGTACAGCATGTTGTCAAACATACTGTACACAGTTTTTGTTTGGTAAGTCATCTTAGTCTGACTTTTATAAACTCAAGCTTGGCTACTTCTAAACATGGCATGTTTTTCACACCAGATTACATCTTTTCTGTTGGGGAAAGAATCAAAAGCTTTACATCATTTTTAAGAGCGCAGTGAGAGGAAAATGTGATCACTGATTGCTTTGTTTACATCTGTTAGAGGAGTTACGACAAGCTAATTGGCAATTATTGCCTCCAGCCCTTGTGGGAAACACAAATGAGGAGCTCGTTTTCTAAAGCGTTTCATTGTAGCGCTGGGGGAAACGATCACAACTAGAAAGTTATTGTTCAGCATCTCAGGTCAGAGGTCAATCAGCTTGAGATAGGTGTTGTCTGAGTTGAACTGATGTGATTTTTAAGCCGCCAAGAGATTGTAACAGATTTTCAAGGATACAATGTTAAGTGATTTAGGTGACTTTGACCGTGTCATGGTTGTTGGTCTGAGTATTTCAGAAACTACTGATCTGCTGGAATTTTCCCATACAGCTATCTCCAGAGTTTACAGGGAATGATCTGAAAGAGAGAACCTACCCAGTGAACAGCAGTTCTGTGGGAGAAATTGCCTTGGATATGTTGGAGGAGAATGGCTAGACTGCTTAAATAACAGGTAACTTAAATAACACTTGTTAAAACCAGCGCAGAAGAGCATCTCAATAACAGCAGAAGAGCAAGCTGGGTGCCACTCCTGTCAGCTAAAAACAGGAAATTGAGGCTATAATTCACACAGGCTGACCAAAACTGGATAATAGAAGATTGAAAAGCGTTGCCTCGCCTAATGAGTCTTGATTTCTGGTGTAATATTTGTGTGGTAGGTCAGAATTTGGTGTAAATCAGTGGTCCCCAACCCCTGGGGCATGGAGCAGTACCGGTCCGTGAGTCGTTTGGTACCGGCCTACGAGAGTTGGGGCTCGGTTGTGAAATGTATGGTTTTCAGGGTTTTTATCGTTAACTCAGTTTCCCTGGGTCTTTTCCCGTGTTGTAGTTGTGTGTCTTGTTTTGCAAGAAATATTTACGCATTACCATAGCGACCAGAGCGCATTAAGGGACAGAGAGGAGGATGTTACTCTCATTGTTGTTGGCACATTTCAGGAGGACGCTGCTAATAAAGTTACACAATTACACAGTGAATTCGTGTTTATTATTATATTTACAAAACACCACAGGTTTTTTCTTGGTCGTATCATTTTATTTTGTTGTATTTATCTGCAACACCTTAAAGGCCAGTCCGTGAAAAATATTGTCTGACATTAAACCGGTCTGTGGCGCAAAAAAGGTTGGGGACCGCTGATGTAAACAACATGAAAGCATAGATCCATCCTGCCTTGCATCAACAGTTCAGACCCTTTTTCCCTTTTAACAGGAGGAAACCTCCAGTAGAGCCAGGCTCAGAAGGGGCATGTCAATACCTTTGTGACTACAGTGTACCCATCTTCTGATGGCTGCTTCCTGTACTCCACAGTCACCAGATCTCAATCCAATACAGCACATCTGGGAGTGGAAAAGGAGATTCATATGATTGATGTGCAGCTGACAAATATGCAGCAACTTTGTAATGTCATCACATAATTAGAGACAAAATCTCTAAAGTGTTTTCCAGCACCTCATTGAATCTATAATGAAGAATTAAAACAGTTCTGACGGAAAATTCACGCCAGTATTGACAAGGTGTACAAAATCATGAAATCTTCTAAAAGTACCAACTGATTGTTAGGTGAAAAGGAAAAACCCACCTCAAACATCTTCACATGTTGGATTTGATTCAAGAATAAAGTTGCGTCTTGCAGTGAAACAGAGGTGTACAACTTAACACCTTTAAAACATGACTTAGTGTTGTCCAGCCAGCACCCTTCCTGTGACACACGGGCCACTGCAAGGTGACTTTGACTAGTGTAGTGCCTATAAGAGATGTTTAAAAAACTCCTTCTGCTCAATGAATCTATCATTTGAAAGACTTCTGAACATGCTGGCAGAATGTCTGTTACAGAAAATCAGTCAACGGATTTGATTTAGTTAACAAAGCCAGAGAATCAGTAATTAAAACCCTGATTGCTTTTTCACTTCTGCTCACTGTCCTCACTTTCAGAGGGGATTTGTCTGCTCCTTTCTCCCAGACAAAAATCTTGTGTCCATTTTATTCTATCAAAATTCGTTAAAACCAATAAAACTTTAAAAGAGTTTATAGTTTTTACATGCACGCGATAACATTCAAAAACAGTGGTAGCAAGCATGTTTGGAAAAATTCCCAACACTGCACAACATTGGCCTGAGGCAGCATAAAGAAAAGCAGAAGTTTTGAACTCACACACACACACACACACACACACACACACACACACACACACACACACACACACACACACACACACACACACACACACACTTTTTAAAAATGGTTTATGGCATCTTAAAGGTACAGTCAGTAATTCTGTACTCAGATATACACACAGATTAATGTTTAATGATGTCTCCCAACAACTGAGTTCTCATAATACTTATAATCAATGTATGAATAATACACAGGAGCAGGTTTGCACTTTGTGGAAGCAGCCACGTTGCTCCACCATATTTGAATACAGTGGCTGTGAAGGACGCTGCTGTAGCCAAACTAAGAGACCTGTGACTAAACTTTCACCACTGTCAGAGTTTGAAGGGAATGGACCAGACATGGGACATATTGTTAATAATGATTTGCTGCCATCTAGTGGACAAATGGCAGAAGCCTGAAAGAAAAGGAATGACAGCCTCCAGCTCATCACCGTGCAACTCAAGTCAAACTTGGTGGTGTTTATACTTGTATAAATCAGCAGTTTGAGAGCATGCTGAAGGAAGAAATAAAAAAAAAATCTTTTTTTGCATGGACACAAAATCAATAAAGGAATGTTTACAGTTTGATTCCGGCGCTGGATGGGAGTAAATCCTCACACAGCCTGGCTTAGCATCCGTTGGAAAGTCTCAAAGCAGAAGAGCGGACACTGATGCAGCTACAGAATAACGTCTTTTGATCACATGGCCAGCTCTGTTTTCACGTGGAACTTCGCTCTGTAAGTTTGTTCCATTTTCATACATGAAACAGAAACCACAAAATGAGGAAGTCTTTCCTGCTCTGCCTTGTGTGTGTGCGCACAGGCGAACTTATGACAGGATATTAAAGAGCGTGTTTGAGTATGTGTCATAGTTCATGAAAACAATGATTAACCTGATAGTGCAAACAAAGAGCTCAAAGAGCGTTTGCAGAGGACACGATTCACTCAGTCTGACTGCTGAATGCATAGAGGAAGCTCATCTGCAGACCAACTGATCCAACTGTGAGTTACAGCTTTCAGAGCTCGAAAACTTCCACTTTACAGCAGAATGAATAAATAATGAGGCATGCAATGCTTTAACAAGAACAATTGTCAGCAGAAAAGCCTCTAAACTCAGTGTTTAATTGTAAAAGAACTGCAGTGTTATTGATAAGGAACGCAGAGACTTATCAGGCATATTAAAAGGAAGCTGCCTTGTGCTTAGACAGTGTGAAACAAAACATTTTAAAGGTGTTTGGGTGTACTAATCTTGCAGAATGTCATGTTACAGAAAAATCCTGGTAAAGGTTTTTTAAAAATTTGTGGTTTAAAAATGAAGAAACCAACTCTGGAAAATCAAAAATTAAATTTCTTTCTATATATTGTCTAGTTTGTTCTTTTGAGGACTCTTGGAGCCTAATGATCTCAGCTTTGATCAAAAGTCTCTGTCTATGTTAGCTTAGGAGGATATTGCAGACAAGCCCTCTGAAAAGATCTTAGTGATTCAGCTGATGGATGTTGATTATAGACAGAGGAAAACAAAGAGAAAAACAGAAGGAAATACGAGTTTGTATTTTAAATTGATTTGACAGACCAACACTTTAAAATATGAACATACAACATTTAATATGGTTGCTTCGTGGATGTGCAAGTAGTCACCAGTCTTTGCATGGATCTTCTGTCCTGATCTGCTGTTGACTCTCCATTACTGGCCAGTGGTCACACATTAACCCAGCATAACCCCGTTGTGTTCCATAGGAGACATATTGGGGCTAAATTTAGGCCAGGGAAATGTCTGGATATGCCCAGAATCCAGAGGATATGTGGGGGTAGGTACAGACAGGGTGGAGTGCTGCTGCAAGAATGGCACTAGGTTGCAGCACCTCATCTCAGTGCCTCTGTCCAGTCAGATTTCCACTAAGAGCAGTCAGATCAGAGACGGTACTCTAATGGCTGCAGGAACAGCTCAGAATTGAATCCAGCATGCCAGCAGCCCTGCCTTGGCCAGCGTCAGTCACTTGTAGCATGTGCATTGAATATAGAGGTGTACAAAGGTAAATAACCAATCAGACCAATGACTAAAACATAACATTCACATTTCAACAGAACAGGTTTGGGGTTCGTATGATATTAAAATGATGCAGAGAAAGAGATTTAAAAGAAAGACTGAAAATGTCCTTTACAACACAAATGATCCCATGTGGATAATGAATCTTTCCAGAGTAACAGTGTTGTGATTATAGGACAACCCAAACTAATTTGTATCTTTACACAATTCTACAGCAATCAGATCTAAAAAAAAAAAAAAAGGACCCTTGAAACAGTTTATTCCTTTATTACTAGCCACTCTAAAGAGTAGCTAATAATAAGCCCCTATAAAGGTGGACGAATCCTAAAGTTTGCACCTGGACCTTTGACATGAGCTCTAAGAAAAAACAAAACAAACGACCTGTTCTGCTAAGAACACTTAAAGTTTACTTTGGGTGTATTTCAGACCACAGATGATGTTTAACTAAGAGACCTGTGACTAAACTTTAACTTGCCCTTAGAGTTAGTGCTGTTTTCGGGACATTTGGTCAAACAAGGAATCACACAGTGTCTGTCTACATGTGAGCTTAACTACCAGAAACACCAGACTTGGGTTTTTGTTGTTTTTTTTGTTGTTGTTCCTTTACATGTATCTGTAACACCACCACAGAGGATTTTAAATTAAACCCTGAAGGCAGACTTTTAGCTTTAAGGGGAGGAAGGTCAGACAATGTCAGTAAACACCTAAAAAACAGATCTGGAAGTCTACGCACCCAGAGACTGCAACCCTATTCCTAATAAAGATAAAATGTCTTCCCTAACTGATGCTTTTCCTGCAGGTCAGCAGCCCACCGATCCCTCCACAATGGATGAGTTTGACGGCTCGACTCCCAGCGAAACTGTGAAACGAGTGTCTGACTCTCTGGGCTGCAGTCCAACCTCTGCAGAAGTGGCTGCTTACTTCGATAAACATGACAAACTGCGACACTTCAGGGAGGAATTTCTGGTGCCGAAAATTACAGAGCTGCCGCCTTGTGAGTGAAAAATGTTTCATTAAGGTTGATGGAGAAGAATATTTGTTATTAGCAGTTGTTTAATTCTGTTGATGTTTCTTTAGCTGATCTCTCACTGGTCAATGGTGCCAAGGACTGCATCTACTTTTCGGGCAACTCGTTGGGGCTGCAGCCTAAAAATGTCAAGAAGTACCTGGAAGAGGAACTGGACACGTGGGCCAAGATGTATGTTAATGCTTACATTTGATATTTAACCAAAGGATGAGGCACAGTGGCATGTATTGATGTATTCTTTTACAGTGCTATCCATGGACACACAATGGGTGCGAGACCTTGGGCATGGGCTGAAAACAACATTGAGGAACTGATGGCCAAAGTTGTAGGTAAGAAACACTGACACTTGGCTGGTCCCTCTAAAGTAGGTCAGGATTTTTGGAGAACACGATGTTTTCCAAAGCTGCAAATTTTGGCTCACCTGAACTAGTCTGACAATGGCTGTAACAGTTGACTGATTAAGAAAACCCAAAAGGCAATTGGCGTTTTTGAAGGAGTTTGGGAACTTTCTAGCACTGCACTTCTCACAGTTTTGATACCGTTGAGTAAATTTAGAATCAGAGTACTTTGTTAATCCCTAAGGAAATTATGGAAGACCATAATTTGCAGACAACTTGCCATCATCCATGCAAGCTACCACGGTCATGGGGTACACATATTGCCCTAGCAACTGGTGGTTACCAGGGGTTCACAAACTGGTCTATAGGCCTGTGTGATTGCAGCTTTAGCAAATACTTTCACAGCAACAGCCAGCAAACAGCTGAGGAATAACGTTTTTTCCTAGCAACCAGGGGTTTCAAAGATGGTCACTGACAAGTCTCTAGGCCCGTGTGACTAGGACCTAAGCTGCTTTAGCCTGCCCACCGTTGGAGCTCTTCTGCAAGTAGCTTTACACCCACGACTATTTTTCCCAATTTGCTCTGTTTTGTTCAACAGTCATTTCTGCGTCTTTGAAAGGACTTGAGAGGATCAAGAGCAGAACCTGCCAAAGGAAAGATGGTTATTTCCAACGATTTTAGTTGGAAATAAGTCTCCTTTTCACTGAAAATACTCATAGTGGTCCTAATAAAAATGTTTTCTAAAGCTTCCATTTTAACTTGAGCTAAGTGTTGGGTGGTTCAATCTAGAGTTTCACATTTGTGTGTTCTTCTGTGATGCTCACACACAGCTGTAGTTTTAAAACAGTCTGTCCCATTTACCTTAGCTGGTAGTCACTGCACTTTTCCATCCAGGCCTGTTTTGAAGAGTGCAAAGTCCATCTGTGATTTCATTCACAAGTTCTGGATGAGGAAGACAATGACAAGAATACATGTGATCATTTGAGTCCTTCAGATAAAGATGACTATCCGGTCGTTAAGTCTGACGTCACTAACCGTGTCTGGGCCTAAACTTGCTGCAGGTCCATATATCAAACAATCACTATGTCATTACTGAGAGTTGAAAAACTGTCTAAAGTCTTTCATCTTTAATAAAATGATCAGCGTTCTGCTCTACCAGGTGTAACAATTGAGTTTAACATCCAGGCATCCATGAAAACGGAATTTATGACATTTAACGGAGTTAGAAGTTAGCAGGAAGTTAGCTCGCTAGCTTCTATCTAAATACAATATAGCATGTCCTGACTGCGGGGTTTTGGAAACAAATTAAAACGTACAGCTCTGCTTTCACTTCCAACATAAATGAAGACTGAAAACTAAACAGCAGTGACGTTTGTAGGGTTACTGAAGTTTGGCTAGCTGGTATATAATGATGTGCTACGTGACCGCTAGCAACACAGCTATGTTAGCATAATATAAACAAGCTAACTTTTTTTCCACTCGATAAAAGTTAACGTGAGTGTTCTCGGTGGTCAGGAACAAATGTAATCGCATGGCAGGATGCTGTAAAAGGACCAAACTTCAGCCAGGAGAACAACTGAGATAATCCATCCACAATACGAGGTTAGTCATTCATATACTGCTGCATGGGCTGGGCTGTAGTTACATCCTAAGGTTTTAAAAACTGAGCTTAAATAAATGATTAGCGTAATAAAAGCCGAGGGAGGTCAACAGTGATCACTGACTGTTTTAGGAGCTTTTTGAGATTAAATAGAAGAAAATACATAACATTAAACATGTTAACAACACAAAAGCCATATTAAACGCAGACTACTTTAGGCCCGGAAGTAGGATTTGTCACGTCATCACTTAACGACCGGATAGTTTGACCATTTTGTGAACTGAAGGTTTCAACAAAAGCTACTATGCTTTAAATAACCTGGATTTCCTCATTTCTGCTGTTACTGAAATGAAATGAAAGCCTTGGGGAAATTTCTCAAACATTCACATATTAATTAAGAACATGACTCATATTGTCTTTCTTCTTTTGTTTTTGACAGGAGCTAAAACTGAGGAAGTGGCACTGATGAATGGTCTGACAGTAAATTTACATCTTCTGCTGGTATGATACAATCACTTACTGTTTCACCCCATTTAAATGATGAGATATACAAACATAACACACATAGTTCAACAACTTTCAAACTGAACAGTAATGTCCTTCAATTATTCGGCAGCTTTCCTTCTACAAACCCACTAAAACTCGACACAAAATCCTTCTAGAGGACAAGGCCTTTCCATCTGATCACGTGAGTACATCCACACATGATCACATTTTTCTCTCAAATCCTCCCTTTGGGGATTTTTCTTTCCCTGATCCATGAATTCAGCTTTACTAGTTTTGTCTAACTCAAAAGAAAAATTAAACTTCACTGGATGATTAGTTGGGGTCTGATCTTGTGTTTCGCACCAGTTTTAACACTCGAGAAACATTTCTAGCCCAAAGAACTGACATTAATTGAAGGAGGAAGGTTTTTGAGATCTGTCCAGAGTGTACATTAGAGATACCCTTGACCCTATGTTTGTTAAGTACAATACCAATTCTGAAAAAGCTGTGTAAAATATGAATAAAAACAGAATGCAGGGATTTGCAAATCTCATAAACCCATATTTTATTTATAGTTGAACATATGGACTGGTTCTCATACAGCACTTTTCCACTCAACTTTCTACTCAAAGTGCTTTATGCAATATGCCATACCAGCACATGTTTTCTACAGCTAGGTGTTTTCTATCTAACATTCATAATCTAATGGATGCATCAGAGAGGAACTTGGGGTTCAGTATCTTGCCCATCAATACTTTTGCATGCAGACTGGACCTAAAGGGTCCTAAAAGGGCTTAAACGGAGTCTTTTCCTGCACTCAGTGTTTCTCTTACTTGTCTATGGTGTAAATAATCTCTTGTCTCCTCAGTTCAAGTTGGTCATTAACCGCCCTGTTATGTTCGTTTCTCAGGAACACTGTTTGTAGGTCAACTTGACCCAGGGCATGTTTACTATGTTTATACCTGATTATTAACTCCATTACTAACCATTTCAAACAATAATTGGTGTAAATGGTGTTTATTTTTACCTCTCACAGATCGTGGTTCAGTGAGGGTAATTCACTTGTTTTTCATAAAAAATGCATTTTAAAACATTTTTAATGCACATTAGAAAGACCTGCATATAAAACACAATAGTTTTACATGACATTGATTATTTTAAAATTTTGTTTTATAATTTACATTTTTTTTCTTTGTATGTAGTGATGTAGAGAAAGTAACATGTGACATCTCTTCTGTTCTGGGTCAAACTGACTTAAAATCAAGACTAATGACTCAAGAGGATTTGTACTGAAAGTAAACTCTAGAAAGAAACAAAAGAACAAAAGAACAAAATAAGGGATAGCAATATGAACACAGTGTGTGTGTCTGTGAGTCTCCACAGCACACAAGTGACATGTCGTTACATGTTGCAATAGTAAACACTATCCAGTGTTTAGAACCAGAAATACACAAAAATTAATAGGTGGAAATGAACAAGGTGCATGTGTCTACACAGCACATGAGGGACATTTCATCACTCAGGAAAGATCTCCGCCCAAATGACAAATGTGTTGTAGGCTGATACATCGATGTTGTAAAAGATGACAAGTGGCCAGCGTGCAGTCATTCACTTGGTGCTGTAGGACCCTGTGACTTTGTCCAAGTTGTCAACCCACCCTTTGGTGGCACTGCAGTCTAGAGTCATTTCTGGTCCTCTCGTGTGCTGATTTCAGCATTTTTGTACAAAGTGCTCATGAGCACAACTTTTTTCCCCTTTTGGTGGCAATAAGGTATCAGGGCTATAGTGTCTGTGAAGGCAAATATGGAAGACTGAGGGGCCCTGTTCTTGGTTTTCAGCAGCTCAGCAGAGAGTTCTGTTCTTTCGGACTGTTCTAACCATTGTGAGCTTTCTCTTTAGAAGCTCCTGAACCAAGTTGTAGTCACAGGTTATGTTGTGCCCCTGAGACCTTGTGCCATATCAAGCACAACCTTTGTGACATGATTCTTCTCTGGGGCTCTTCCAGCCAGCTTCCCAGTGTTAACCTGCATGTTCAGTGTATAGCTGGTGTTTGCATCACATGCTGCCCATAAAAGGTTCCTGTCCTACCCACTTGTCCTGGGACATGTGGGTAACACATGGGTTGTACATATGTGAAAATGCACAATTTTTATTTTATATGTTGATTACCTTTATGAAGCCAAGCACAAGAAGTTTCATACTGAAAAAATACTTTAAACTATTTATTTTAGATTTTTACAATTTAAAATGGTTCAATTTGACTTGCAATATAACAGGAGGGTTAAATCTTCAGTGTCCTTCTTGAATCTCTTTCCTCAGTACGCTGTGGAGTCGCAGATCCGTCTGCGAGGACTCGATCCTAAGGACAGCATGCTGTTGCTGTCACCCAAGCCGGTAACACACTGCACACTTTTATCTAAACTAATTTCTCCATGGAGGAACAATTGATGGATAGTTTTCCTCCCCAAAGCAAATCCTCAGGTCATCTACTTCACGTCACGTGTTAGCATATCACTACTAAAACTTTCACAGCATCTTAACTTTCAAAGATGAAGAGCAGTTGCCGACCTATTGAGTGCATTTCATGCTGTTATATGAACAAACGTGTCTGTAGCTCTGTGTCAGTTAGAAACTAAACACCGTTTAAATGACAATGCTGAGCACTTTCTGTGTGTTCAGGGAGAAGAGACCCTGAAAACCGAGGACATCCTGGAGGTGATCGAGAAGCAGGGCGACTCTATCGCAGTGGTAATGTTTAGCGGGGTTCAGTATTACACCGGCCAGCTGTTCGACATGGCCTGCATCACTGAGGCTGGCCAGAGGAAGGTGAGGAGAGGATACTGTAACCCAGTGGTTCCCAAAGTGGGGGGCACATTACTGGGGGGCGCAGTATGAATAAAAAAAAAATGCTTGAACACTGCTAGCACAATGGACAAGTTTTTGACGGGGCTCCCACACAAACGCAAAGCAGAAGATGAAGCATCGCCAAATATGTTTCCAAACCAACTCCCTTCCAAGCCAAAGACTTGAAAATATGGTGAAGCATATCTTGCCTTTGGCTTTACCTGCACAAGTGCCAAGGTAGGTCTCCCCGGCAGAGTTTGTTTCCCCTGCATCGGGAACACGCGCTGGGCTGTCCAAATCACGGACAAACAGTATCCCACATTCTTGATTAGTTCACAAACACGTCTTATAATGACTAACTACTCCTGAAATTTTGGAGATGTTAGCTCTTTATACAGTAAAGCTACAGATTTTCTTGTAAAACAAAGGGGGGCCTAGCAAAAAGAGAAACCACTGTAAGCAAAAAATACTCAGATAAAAGTCTTTAATGATGTTTCAATGAGGCCTTCCAGTCAACAGAACTTTCCGATTTTCTTGTATTACTTAAATGAGAGTTGACACTTACATAAAGAAGCATGTATATGATTTCTCCCGGTGCTTTCATTATTTATTTCCAAAAAAGTTCAAAAGAACAGAACAGATGGAGAAAAGTACCAATCGCAGATCTGCATTTCCAGCTAGAGTTGGTGGGTATCACACCCACTGTGCGAAGTTTGATGGGCCAACAATAATACTGATGCACAATTTTTTAACTGAGTGAGTTTTGCCCACTGTGACTCTGACTGACCAACGTTAACAACAACGCTATTCCCTTTTTCCAATTGTGTGTTTACACCCAAATCTTTTACCCATTTTCATCTCAAATTTTCACCGCATCTCGCCATCATTTTATGAAATATTGGTGTTATTTGCAATAAATCCCATATTTTTTGATGCAACTCTTCAGTTGTGAAACTTTCCGGCCTGACCAAATGTTTCCTTGAATTGTGGAAAGAGTCAATGTCCAAAGAAAACTTAGAAGTCTCTAGAAGTCCTGGAAAGCTATTGCTCAAGACCACTTACAAAAATGTGAAGAAAGTCTGTTATCTTGGAAGCAAAAGAAAAATTAATCAGGGCCTTCTCGAGACTTTTGCTTTGTGCTGTATATTAAGTTGTTACTGTGTCCTCTGTTTGTCTGTCAGGGCTGTTATGTCGGCTTCGACTGCGCCCACGCGGCAGGAAACGTCGAGTTGGAACTGCACGACTGGGGTGTCGACTTCGCCTGCTGGTGCTCCTACAAGGTCAGCTGACAGGAGACTTCTAAAGTCCTGCTCACTGTTTCATCCAGACACAGTCCAGAGTGAATGAGACTCTGTGGAGCTGTAGGACAAATGTCCTTTCTGAGGAATATTAATGTTCTTTCTGGCAAAGGTTGAGACAACACAACCAGTTCCGATTTTAGACGCTTATACCAGGGTGTCAAACTCATTTTACATCGTGGCTCACATACAGTTCACTTTGATCTCAAGTGAGCCGGACCAGCAAAACTCCCATTTAATCCCTGAGATATTTTAATGTAAGAAAAAGAACTTCAACAATAGATCTGTTTTTCTATTTGATAAAGAAATGGTGCTGTAGTAAAGGAAAGAAGTGTGGCAGCATGACTCTTTGGGCTTAAAGTTTAAGAAATGAATTACAGAAAATTTCTGGTGTCTCATTGTCCACACTGTCCTGTAATTATGTAATTATTATAAAATCAAAGTTTTGTTGTTAATATACAGAATATTTCTTTGTTTTGCCAGGATGCACAAAGCAGCTCATGAGAGAAATTAAGCACACAAACCTATCAGGGTTAGATTTTTCTGAACTCAAGAGTAAGAAATCATGCAATTCTATAACAGATACTGAAAAAACTGGAACTACCTGTCATTTAACAGTTTATTACTTATTTATTTTGGTTTATGAATGACCATGGGGGATGTCTTTATCAAAAACCAATGGAAGGGGCCTTTAAAGATCAAAAGCCTTAGGTAATTCAGCTGATCTCCCATTCAATAACTTCTGTAGTGCTACTTTCTGATCTCTGTGCAGCAGTGATGTTACATCTACCTTAGCGCCATCGCTGAAAACTATGGATCATTTAAACTGAAAACTGCTTGTTAACTGCCATAATCCTTCACATGTAATCCAGGACAGTTTGAAAGAGAAATTGATGTAAGAGCAGAGCGAACAGCCTAAAAGGACAGAACGGGGCATGTGAAAATGTCCGAGATTATCTTAATTTCAGACAAATTTCACAGACTTTTTTATTCATGTATCATAAAGGCAGCGGTAAATACTTATCTCCTTATCACCATTCACTCCAGCTTACTGAGGACTACCTTGCTCACTAACTGCCCTGTTAATGAACTGCAGGCGATTTCAGTACAATTATCAGATAAAAGTATAAATGAGAAATGCTTTGTGATGACTGTGGCTTTTTTGTTTGCAGTATATAAACTCAGGTGCTGGTGGTCTCGCTGGGGCGTTTATCCATGAGAAACACAAACATACCATCAAACCAACGTAAGAAACATTCCTCACAGACATTTTAGCTGGTGGGGATTTTTGTTGGTAGGGTATCCCAGATATCCTTGGCCTAATTTTGACACTCTTGGTTCAGTCACAGCACTGGCAAGTGACACCTTGAGTCAGTCACGGCCAGATGTGGGACATCTAGGATAGTGAAACTAATATCAAATGATAAAATATATCAAACTCAAGTATCTTTCTCTTAAATTAGTCAAAATACGTTAATAGACATAGGATTAAAGATTGGATTAAATAAAGTAACACAGCTCTCTGTTCCCGTGTCCTTCAGGCTGATGGGATGGTGGGGACATGACCTGAAGTCTCGGTTTCAGATGACTAACGGTAAAACTCATCACAGATTCCTCACTGACCTCTGCCTCCTCAGTACCTCTCTCAAGCCTGCTGTGTGCTTTTAGAGTTGCTATTTGCTTCCATCTTGTGGTCTCATGTGAACATTACACCTGCAGTTCTGCCTATTTGGAGACCTTTATGTTTAGAGTGTAAAGAGCACACCTCTCAGGCTCTGAATGAACTGAATGGATCCTGAAGCTTTGAAAGGGTTCTTGACTTTTTCCTTCTGTTTTTAGTGATGGAGCTGCAGCCTGGAGTGAGCGGCTTCAGGCTGTCGAACCAACCAATCCTGCTGGTCTGTCCACTGCAGGCCAGTCTGGAGGTACTCCTTCTAGACATGTTAATCAACCTGAATGAAACGTATTTCATAAGCTTGCTAGGGTTCAAGGATTATTAGCATCTATTTAGTGTTCGGGAATTGTGAATCGTTACAAATTATATGTAGTTTGTGTAGTAAATGATCTCAAAACGACAACCATATTACGTGTACAATATATGCGCGCCATTGAAATTACACGTATGTTGTGGACATTATATGCAAACCATTGACATTACATGTGTGTTATGTGCAGGTTATTGAAGTTACATGTCCGTTATTAACATTACAAGTGTTATGTGTATGTTTTTGTCATTACGTGTATGTAATGTATGTATGTAGTGCACTGACACTTTGGGGTAACTGGAATTGTTGTCATGCATATCTGTAAGTAAGTGTTTATCAAACAGTGATGCTAATAGTGCCTGTAGTCGATTACAAGTTGAATACACAGCTTGAAAAAACTATATGTGTTCATTATTCATCTCTTTCATTGTTTAATTGTTGTACATGTCTATTTAATGGTTATTTAGTGTTTGCTTATTTCAGCAGTTTATTATTTATTATGGAAACTTGTTTCTGCCACTGAAAACAAGCATTTTTTGCCATACATAAGTTCAAAATTTGGGTTATTATCTCGCCTTAATTGCTCAAACTTATGGAAATAACTGAAAAATTGAGAAAATTCCTTTTTTAAAATTTGAGAGAGTAATCTAAAATCATGTCTTATGGAAGGGAAAAATGCTGTTTTCAGGCTTCCTTAATATATCAGCATAGTCTTGTACACGAAAAAAAAAAACATTTGCCTGAAGTAACATCTATTTTTCATTTTCTTTCCTCATACACGATTTAAATCTTGCCAGGTGTTTAACATGACCACCATGCAGGCTCTGCGCAAGAAGTCCCTCCTACTGACAGGCTACCTGGAGTATCTGATTAAGCACTACTACACTAAGGACCCGGCTCAGCCTCACAAACCTCACGTCCACATCATCACACCGTCGGACCCTCAGCAGAGAGGCTGCCAGCTTTCGCTCTCCTTCTCTGTTCCCGTCAAAAGAGTCTTCGAGGAGCTGGAGAAGAGGGGCGTCGCTGTGAGTATAAACCCCGATATCTGTTTCTAGTACAAGCCTAATCAGGTAAAAATACAAGAATGTAATTAATTTTAACATCAAATGTAAATTTTGTCTTTTTAAGTTCTGTGTTGTTATCATCAAAAGTTTAGAAAAGGGGTTGGTCACGTATTTGGCATCTTAGCCAGTTCAGTTTTGTATTTGTTTTCTTTTTTGGAGCCAGAAGTGTCCAAAGTTTGTGAATTCAGCTTGTTTTTATAAACCGATACCTGATCATTAGTGCCAAGTACATACAAATAAAACATTAGCATTTAACTCACTAAAACCAGAGCACAGACTGGTGGAGGATCTTAGCAACTAACTTCATAAAAACAACTATAGGGACATGCTCGCTTTTGTAACTTGCCTACAGTGGCCATTGGAGGAGCTCCAGTTTTTGGCACTTTAATTCCTTGTGCTTCAAAAAATGACCACCTGAACAATTTTGAACTCTTTTGTCATTTCCTGTCTCATAGTGTGACATGAGGGAGCCCACCGTGCTGCGAGTTGCTCCGGTGCCAATGTACAACTCCTTCAGTGATGTCCATCGCTTCATCAGAGCGCTGGGAGAGGCTCTGGCCGCCAGCAAGCAAGATTGGGAGAGGAACTGACTGCTACAAACTCCTGTGTTTTTTCATGGTTATTAGGAAGGTTGTAAAGCATCATGCTTTCTTTAAACGAACCATTTGAGCCTCATTATCTTCACTGTATTTTTAAACTTTTTTTTATCTGTTGCAGAGATATTTGTCATAAATTCTCAGAAGTAAAATATTTTTGGTGACAGTTTAAAATAAAGCTGAGAACAGCCTTCAGATTGAGAGAGAACCCTGACGTTCCCTTGGTCTTTGTTTTGTTCTCTAGGTCTCTCTTTGAAATTGCACATAAAATATGGCTTGTTTTGCATACCTACCTAACACACCAGTACTTAAAGCCTTATTGCAAATTTTTGCAATCTTATTGTTTTTTTGAAAATTATTTTTTATTATTTAATAAAGTATATTAATGTAATATGACACAGGGCTTTTGCATGAACAGTAACTGAATACATGACTAGCTGCAGTAAAATAAAAGATGGATGTACTCACCAAAGCACGACCCACTACTTTGGAAAGTCCCAAATTCGCAATTTTATCCATTGCCGTTGTGGTTTTCAGCCAATAAAGCTGATTCTGACAGGAGATACACTCTAACTGTGACTACTAGTACATCAGTAGTACATCAGTGCTTCACATACTTCTTCAACCTGCAGGTTGGCACAGTTACCATGTTGTCAACCAAAGACTACACCATGAAATCGGTATGTGACCAAATGCTACGAGACAACTAACCTTCAGTTTTAAAGCTGTGGCTTTAAGTAATGGTAAGAAAACTATTTACACAATTCTATGACACCACAGCGATGTGAAATGTATCGCTTGCATTTAAAATAGCGAATTGGATATAAATCCTTTGATTTTAATAATTCAAATTCAAATTCAAATTTTATTTGTCACGTACACACAGTCATACACAGTACGATATGTAGTGAAATGCTTGGACAACTGCTCGTGACCTAAAGAAAACAAAAAAGGAAAAGGCTATGAATAAGATAGGAAATAAATATGAAAAATTAAAAAGGGTAAATTTAACTAGGAAGGAATAAAATATAAATTAAGGTTAAAAATGAAATAACTGTACAACACAAATTAGAATGAAGGGTAAATTTAACTGGGAAGAATAAGATAAAATATATAAATTAAAGTTGAAAATAAAATAACTGTACAACAAAATACACAATACACAATATAGAACTATATAAGAATGTATGAAGAAATCTAAATATAAATAAATATATACACAATAACAGCAGCTGTACAAGTATTAACTGGAAATGAAGAATATAGTGACCAGTGTTGTGCAAAAACAATGTCCAGAAAGTCCAGTGTGTGTGTAAGAACCATATGTGTGGGTCAGTACTGTGTGGTGGTGTGATTGAGAGACCGTATCGCCTGCGGGAAGAAGCTCCTCCTCAGTCTCTCTGTGTTGGTCTTCAGGGAGCGGAATCGCTTTCCTGACCTCAACAGAGAGAACAGTCTGTTGTTGGGATGGCTGAGGTCCTTCACGATCTTCCTGGCCTTGGTCCAGCACCGCCTGCTGTAGATTGAGTGCAGGTCAGGGAGCTCGGAGCGGATGGTGCGCTCAGCTGACCGCACAACCCTCTGTAGAGCTCGTCTGTCCTGCATGGTGCTGTTCCCGAACCAGGTTAAGATGTTTCCCGTCAGGATGCTCTCTATGGTGCACGAGTAAAAGTTCCTGAGCACCTTGGAGGGCAGTTGGAAGTCTCTCAAGTGTCTGAGGTGGTAGAGACGCTGTCGGGCCTTTTTCACCACGGTGTTGATGTGACAGGACCATGACAGGTCCTGCGTGATGTGAACTCCGAGGTATTTGAAGCTGTCCACTCTCTCCACTGGGCACTCGTTGATGACGGGGGTCTGGTAGTTCCTCTCCTGCTTAGTGCTGAAGTCCACTATCAGCTCCTTTGTCTTACTGACGTTTAGAAGGAGGTTGTTCCTCTGGCACCAGTTCTCCAGATTCCTAATCTCCTTCACGTAGGCCGTCTCGTTGTTATCAGAGATCAGGCCCACCACGACGGTGTCGTCAGCAAACTTGATGATGGTGGTGGAGCTGGTAGTGGCCACACAGTCAATAGATATTTAATATATTTTCTTATACATATGGTGATGTGAAAAAGTGTGAAAAAGTATTTGAACCATTCTTGATTTATTAGCTTGTTGCTATTTGATCAAATAAAATGTAATATTAGACAAGGATAACTCAAGTACCTGGCCCTGTGTGAAAAAGTACATTTAAAAACATCAGTAATGATTTTTTCTTAGTTATTATTATTATTGCTATTTTTACCTGCTGGTTATACAAGTCTTTTCTCGTAGTATTTATCACATCTAAACAGACTATTAGTGTTAAGGTGTTAACACCGGTGTCACACCAATTATATTTCTGTATATTTCTTCTATATAAATGATCATAAACATCTCATTAAAAAAGTGACAATTCTCAAAAGTTCAATGCTATTCAAATAATGAACTATTTGTATAAGTAGGAGAAAACTAAGAAACAACCCCATGGTTGTTTATTGTACACTTATATATAATTTATTAATAATTAATGATTGATGAGTGATTTCTATGTCAAAAGGCAAATTAAAATTTAGTTTTTTTAAATTTGGAGGACATTTTTCTTATTGTCATGGCTTAGCGCAACAGCACATGGGGAAACACGATGATGCAGTTATATTGAACAAAAGTTAGATCCCACATTATGATTGCAAAAACACTTTCTTTGAACAGCCCGTATCAGAATGCTGCCGTAGCTCTCACTCCCCTCACCCCTGTGACCCTCCTCTTCGGTGGAGCATTTGGGCACGACACCCAGCGAGCTCACAGCATGAGGTTTGCAAATTACAGCATTTTTTTTTTCATTTGGGCTGTGAGGGAGGAATCTAATGAAACCCTTTTTTTCTCCCCCTCTCTCTTCCTCACCCGTCTGTACATTACACACATGAGTTAGCCGACAGTCCTCCCCTTACCAATTAACACCTACTTTATTATAACGTTGACTTCTCCCTAATGTTCTTGCATGTGTTTATGCACTATTACCTTGACGGATGCCTCTTCCACGATTAGACATAATTGGCATATCAATATGCAAAACCTAAATGGATTAACCTTCTTTAAAACTAATGAGCACTTGGATGCCCAGCTGGGGAATGGACCAAAATTAGCATTTGTCATCTTTTTGGGATGATGTGAGAATAAATAATTGAAGAGTGGCTGGTATTGTCTTTCCTGGGGCTACTTAACCTTACAGTGACTGTACTGTAAAATGGAGAAAAAAAAGAGAGAGCGAGAGAAGGAATATGCAGATTTACTGTCTTAATGATGACCGCCGGCTTGCTGGGTTCACACACACATGCAGGGGAAAAAAAAAATACAAAGTAGCTCCGTCTTTGCTGAGGGAAGTGGACAGTTTTGATCAAAGAATTGGCAAAGTAAGGTTTAGTTAGGCAAAACAAACTGTGGCACTTTTGAAAGGTTTTTCATGATCAGTAGAGGAGGATTAGAAATATACCCCAGATCTAAGCACTTATGGGTAGATTAAAACATTTTTAAACATCAAAACATGGGTGTAATAGAAGAAGTATTTCCAACATGTTATTGAGCTTTCCTAAAATTAAAAAAAGTTAAAATTATTGCAGTAGATTGTAATTTGTTGCTAAAATAAATTGCCCCAGAGGAAGGGCAGTGTATAACTAACTTACAGTGACTTACATATGAAAGTTTCAAATGTAAGTATTTAAGTTAAGATCAGGAAGTATTTTCAGGAGAATGAACATAAAATAAAGAGATGCAATGTTGTTCTAAAATACATTTATGAAACTGCTCCAATGGTTACAGAGCTTTTTTGCTATTACAGTGAGATATTTACACCTCTAAATACTCCAATTCAGGTCAGAGTTTTAGTCAAGATACTTCAGTACTCTTTGTTTTTAACATGTTTTCTTAGATGAGCTTCAGAAAAAGACTGAAAGCTGTAGGGGGCAAAAAACTGCTTAGCTTGGGTAGCACCAAGACAAAAATATCTCCCGAGTTAGTTTTAAACTTGTTGTTAAAATTTGGTTTCTAAACTGTAATGTCCAGCACTAAAAAGATAGAAAGACTCGCACTATGAAGTCTCAGTTTCTCAATGAATATGTCACCATGAGCCAGTGAATTCTGTGTACTGCTCAACTCTGTGAAAATTACACGGCTCCAAGAAAAGCTTGAGCATGGTGTGGTCTGGCAGGAGTTCAAGGTTGTGTGATCAACTGACAGTTAAAACATAACTTTTTAAGTCCAATATCCAAAGTACAAAATGCTCCAAAAGCTGCTTGCGTGTGGCTTAGTAGGTCAGAGAGCAAAAAGATAGTTTCGGCTTTTAGAGACAAAAGTGAACTTTGGAGTTTAACATCCAAAAGAAAGACTGCAAGCTGGCCAGAAATCAGATCAAACCTCTGACCTGATAGGTGAGGGAACATGGTTTTCTGCAAACACACAACTATTACTATTACTTGTGGATGACTTTTAATAAAATTACTTTGCCAAGTACTGAAGCCGTAGATGAACTATTAACATTGTTTGCAAATGCTGTACTTAAAAAAACATTACATTATCCCGTGGCGATGTAGCTGATGACATATTAATACATTGCCCATCAAAGGTGACGGACAGGTTGACAGATGAGGTCCGACAGGAGTCTCCATGGAATATGATGACACTGTGATCTGCAGTGAGTGTAGGGAGCAGGTGGAAGAAAGACTGGGGAGGTGGAGGTATCCTCTGGAGAGAAGAGAAATGAAAGTCGGTAGAATCAAGACAGAATACATGTGGGTGAATGAGAGGCAGACAGGTGGAAAGTTGAAGGTGGATGAGGTTAAATACTAGGGGTCAACCACTCGAAGCAACAGACATTGCAGTGCAAGAGAGGTGAAGAAGAGAGTGCAGGCAGGGTGGAGCGGATGTAGATGAGTGTTAGAGGCAGAAGTAGGTTCAGATGTGAAAGAAATACTTCATTTGCTATCTTCAGCTGAACAACAGAACTTGTAGGGTAGCATTTATTCTAGCAAACCTTTTAAACATTTAAGTTTCTAATAAATTTCACAAGTTAATGAAAGAGCTGCACATTCAGTCAAACCGACTTCAGATTCACATTCATACTTACCCAAATTGTTTTGTTTCCTTGTGCTTCACCCAAACAAATCCAGGTAAAAGGCCAGGCTGGCAAACAGGAAGTGGCAGTTGTATTCAGGGCGCAGGACTATACCAAGTGTGACAAAGTACAGAGGACGGATTGGCTGTTTTAAAGTTTCCAAAGTGGAAGAGATGTCCTACCCGGTACCCAGTATGAGTAAATGGGTAAATGCATATATTTTCTAAATCTTTGCAAACACATTGATTATACAGCAGTATACTGTATGTCGATTATATCAACATACAGTGTTGTGAGTTTGAATAGTACTTCCAATACTAAGAGTAGGAACGCATAAAAAAATCTTGCCAAATGATTAAAATTGCAGCACAAACTAATATTGGTTATCACATACAAAGATATTTTATGGATTCCAGTCAAAGCAGATGTAAAAGAGTCCGATATCCCCAAATGTTAATCTCTTTTAAGTTAAACTGGAAACTAACTCAAAGAAAGAACCAATGTTGTGTCTACACGTAATTAGATCTTTAGGTGTTGTAGCCAGTCACAAAAACGCATCATTTGTTCCCATTTCTTCAGACATAAAATAGTATTTTTGCACCAACAAGGTGATTCTCAAAGCGCTATTAGCTGAAAACTTGGCATATCTCAGCATGACGTGCTGTGCTTTCTTAAAAAAATGTATCTACAGCAGATAAGCCAAGTCCTTAAGACACAGGAAAAAAATCCAGCATCTTACATGGGCCATTGTTGAAGCAGCAGAGAACAGGACAAAAAGCAGAAACACCCACAAAAGAGCTTTGAATGTCTTTGAAGAAGTCTGGAAAACAGGTTGCCACTATTGCTCCCCGATTGAGAAGGTGACCCATATGCCAAAAACTACTACAATGACCCAGTTTGAAGTTCACCCATGTCCTGTGTGTCATTCCCCCCTCACTAATATCCTGCTTTCCTGTCAACTCTCTCTGGATTGGCCTACTTGTTAAACACAACAAAAGCTTGGAGAACTAAATAAATGACAAGAAAATCTCAAAATATAAAGAAATGTGGGGTGGCTCAAGAGTTTTGCACAGTACTACATGCCATGAATGAAACGAAGAAGAAACAACACTTTATAATGTCTCCTGACGGGTTGGTTAAGCAGAAAATAAACTTAAACCGTGATGTTCGGCTGTTTTATCCCATAAATGTCAGATTTTTAGGAACAGGAAGCTTCAGAATCCAATTTGATTAAGAGCACTCAACAAAAGAGCTTCCTAAAAGTTCACTCAAACACAATCGACCTTTATTTCAGGTTGACTGTACTTCTGCCTCGCCCAGACAACATCACTGGTCATATTTTAATAACCCAAACCTTTGATTGGATTCTGGCATCCTTCTGCTTTCCGTGCCTTCAGTCTTCACATGAACGCACACGCAAAGCTGAACTCCCCAGGCTGAACGCTGGTTGATGGTGGCAGCAGTTAACAGGTAATAGGGATTGAGAGCTGCATGAATCAGAACTAATTACCTTAAATAGCCACAGCCTCGGGCTTATTTTTCCAGTCCACGTCTCTCCAATTTGACAGCTGGCAAAGGTAGCTGCTGCTGCTCCAGAGGCGGCGAGGTGCTGTGTGGGACTTTTTCATCCCATTAATTAATTGTAGAGCAACTAAACCGTGAAAAGCTACAGACGGGAACTTTACTGACCGCTCTCTTGGCAGGTCTGCTGTGACAGCCGCCGAGGGGAAGCACCCACTAATAGAGTCAGGTAAAGAATGAAAATGGTGAAATAAAATTTTTTTAAAAAAATGGGACTAGATTAGTTTTGGGTGGTTTAACTTCATTTGAGGCAGAGCTGAACTCGGAGCTATCAAAGAATTCCATCAAATGGAGTTTAAAGTGGATAAAAGCAGCTTGTTGTTCAAGGGTTTTGTTTGAAGAGCAGGCTTCATGAATAAGAGACGAAATCACAATAGAGACAAAAAAAAAAAGGCAAAATATTAGCCGAAAAGAAAAAAGGAAAAAAGAAAGGAAGCAAGGGAAGGGGCGCTCTGTGCTCAGATGATTTGGAATCAGATACTACAACCTTGTTAGCATCGCAAGCTTATTTCCATATTAACGACCCCTTCAGAACCTTCAAAGTAATGAATAATTGACAACAAATGAAATGTTTTGATTGTCGTCAGCGCCCGGCGTGTTTAATGTTTCATATGTTGCTTTCCAGCTAATTATGGAGATGGCACATTTGTCAGAAATACGTCCCCCTCGCAACCCTGGCGCAACCCTCCCGCCGTCCTCTGCAGATGCCCTGTGTTTTCAGGCAGGAGGGAGGGGTGCAGACAGACACACGCACCCTGTTGTAATTAGCTAGCAGGGAGTGCTCGGCGACCTGTGAGGGGAGTCGAATGGCGTCCGCTGCTCACGGGTATTGTTTTGGCTGCAGACACAACAGAAGCTCTGCTGATGGGGTGTGTGTGTGCAACAAAATGGAAAGGTAGAGAGTGGGAATGCAAGTACAAAGGTACATGAAAGGCTTTTCGCACCACTTTTCCTTGATGGGGTTGTGCAACCTTGTCAGACTTCAGCAATGTTTTGATTGTAACGTCTGTGCAGACCTTTCTAGATTAGACTCACTGCATTTGTTTTAATCACAAAAGATCGCTTGTTGAAAAGAACTAAAACAAAATATAGCCTTATATTGTGTTAACCCCCACATGGGACCTCTGGGGGTCGCCAGCAGTGGGTAGCACCAGGAGGGTGGAGTTTTTGGTTGAGGCCTTGGAGGATTCTTATGCTCTGTTGGGGAGTTTGGTATAGCTGTCAAAGTAAGACCTTCACAAGGTTTCCCAGCAGAACATTGGAGTTTAAGAAGAAGCTGTCTGCCTCACCTGTCGGTGGATTTTATGTTTGTCAACCAGGTGACCCGAGGCTGCTCTCTGTTTACTGCAGATTTTTTACTACCATGTATTGAGCATGTGAGAGTTGGAGGGTCCCATGTTGCAGACTGACTGAAGAAGAAAGTAAGAACAGCCAGGAGGAAAAAACAATAAAGAAAGAGAGAGAAACAAAGAAGGAAAGGGATAGATGGAAGAGAAAAGGGGTGAAAAGAACAAGAAAGGAAGAAAGTTCAAGAACATAAAGAGTAAAAAAGTAAGAATGTAAGAAAGACGAAGAAAGACAGAAAAGGAAAGAAAAATCAAAACACGAGGAGAGAAAAAAATCAGCAAAGAAAAAGTACAGAAATGAGAAAAGCAGGGACAAGCAGTAAGTGAAAAAGATGAAGTTAGAAGGAAAAGAGGTTAAAAGAACAAAGAATAATGGAGAAAAAAAGAAATAAAAAGAGAAAATGTGAGAAAAATTAGAAAAAAGACAAGTAGAGAAAAAGATAAAAAGAATAAAAGAGATAAAAATAGATATGGGGAAAGAGATAGAAAGGAAGAAAGAACACAGGAAAAGTAGAAAAAGAAAGCGTGAGTGCAACAAAGACAAAATGTCATGGTCCTGGGCCATGTGGGCCCAGTATTCTTAGTTTCTTGTATTTTTGTATTTCGTTCCTTATTTAGGCCATGTTTCCTAAGTTGTCCTGTTATGTTGTTCCTTATTTGACTTCCCCTTGTGACTTTTATCCCCTGTGTGCCCCTCTATGTATCTGTGAGCCCTCATCTCCCCTCCTTGTTTCATTCCATGTTTCCCCAGCCCACTATGCCCGTGCTCTCTCTCTCCTCCTGTTTGCACCTGTGTACTTCCTGTTTTACTTTGACAGTCTCCCGTCAGTGTTGTTTACTCCTGCCATGTCTTGTTATGTTTATCTGTGTCAGCTGTGTTCCCATGTGTGGCCACTTCCCCTGATCATCCCTCTTGTGTATTTAGTCTCTGTGTTTCATGTAGTCTGTGTCGCGTCGTCTGTGTTACCACCCCCTGTGTTCCGTATCTCCAGCCATAGCTTTTTCTTAGTTTATGTCCAGTTTAGGTTTTCTGTTTGAACTATTACCCTTATACTGCCCTCGCTCTGGTTTGTTCTGTTATCAGCCATAATAAAAGGCTCGCTTTTGTTTAATCCACTCCTGCATCTTCGCTTGTGTTCGCGTCTGGGTCCAACACACACATTCCCACACGGTCTATCTCCACGGACCGTGACACAAAATGAAAGCGATAAAGACACAAAGTAAAACAAAAACTAAACAGAAAAGAAAGTGTAGGAATGTAAAAGAGAAAGTGAAAGAGAAATACAAAGGAGAGAAAGATAGTCAAGAAAAAGAAACAAAGACAAGGTGACAGGATAAATGAAAAGACAACAGAAAGAAAGAATAAATCTATGGTTGTTTTGTCACATCAGGTGGTAAAAATAAACAAAATAATACCATATAGTCCCACCTCTGTAGAAAACATGTAGGGACCAATCAGAACAAGTAGTGAGGGGAAGTCCCCTGTTACCAGTTCATCTGATATCATCAGCCTGGTATAAAAAATAAGCTTAGTGTCTCTAATCTGAGCCTGAAATTATATTAAATCTCAGCTGTTCTGTTTTTTTTCTCCTTTTTTTGCCCCCTTCATCCCTGAAAACATCTTTTCAGACACGGTTAGTCTGAGATCAACTTGTTGTGCAGACACCTTGTCTCTCCGATGCACCTTTACAAGACGACAGACAAACCGGAGCTGACAGAGGTCGTCTGTGTCACGCTGACAGACAGCTGGAGAGAGCGTGAGCGCTATATTTAAACTGCGAGTGTTTGTTTGTGTACATCTGCGTGAGCTCGCGCGTTTATCCGAGCATGAGTGTGTGCGCGATGGTTCAGTCAGGTCAGTGTATCCTGAAGACACTGTCAGGCAGGATTGATTTCCTCTCTCTCGATCCGTGGACACGTTCCTGTAACACAGCTGACCCCCCGAGTTGCGTTACCTTGTCATTTTGCGACACGGATCAAAGCGGAGACGAGCTGGAAATAGCCACACGACGACCTTGAACTCTTGGAGGAAGCGGTGGAAGGAGGAGGAGATGTGAGTGCCAGGGCAGAGGTTCAGTTCAGATTTCAAGCAACAGTTTCCAACTAAAAGTGAGCACACGTCAAGGGCTGTACTACAACTTTGATTTATTTATGATGTTTTTATTACACTGCGATGACGCCTCCGTGCGCTTTCATATGATCTATTACTGTGTTTTTTTTTTAAAAAGTTTTTTCGAGGCCAGCTTTGACCTTGGGCGCTAAAAGTGAAGGTCAGATTCAAATACTTAGCTAACCTAGGTAGTCATATCCTCCAAGGCCTATAAAGGTTGAAAATGATCCATAAAACATCGTGGGTAATATAAAACTTTTAATGATTTTCACATTTGGTGCAACCTTAACCCAATTTTCACCTAAATTAAATCAGCTCGGACTGTTATTGGTATCTACCATCACACGAAATTTGAACATGATATCTTGAAAACTGTGGATGCTACACCGCTAACAAACAAAAAATGGACCCAATTACAAACTCCCTCCCTTCAGGGTAGAACAGTGAGCTCAATATACATCACCATTTTTTAAAGCTTATAACCAGTGATATTTGGAGTCACTGGTATTCACACATGTGACTTTGTGTTTCATCAGAGCCTGACTGACCAAACAAGTCTGAGTTATCGGTAAAACTTAATCTTTCTGAACGCGTTCTGCCTCAAATTTACAATTGATAATCAAAGATATATGTGTGTGTGTGTATGTATGTATGTGTATATATATATAAGATATACCTTGTAAAGCACTTTGTGATCTTTTATCTAGCAATATAAATAAAATTTTACTTACTTACTTATGTACAGCATAAAAAAACACTCCTATTATTCACGTTAATATAAATAAATGTTAAGACTTTTAAGTACAGTTAAGGCTTTTATTACATGCAGACTGGATTTCTGAAATTAATCATATACTGGACTGAGCAAAACACTCACATGTCGATTGCAGCTGGTTCAAAATGGTGCTGCTGACAGCTACACGGAAGTGTGATTGAATTTCATCCATTCTTGAATCGTTTCACTGGCTTCCTGTGAAGTACAGGATCAGTTTCAGTATGATGCACAGACTTCTTCACATTAATCTATCAGATCTTTTACAATCCTAAGGCCCATGCCGCTCACTTTGGCCCACTTATCAGCAACTTCTAGTCCCAGATTCCAAATTCCAGATTTACTTTTACAGGTGACTGGGAATCCCCAGGCGTACCTCCGAAACTCTGGAACTATCTTCCTCCTCACATTAGGTCCTCTTGCTCACGTCACAGTATTCAAATCTGAACTGGAAACATCTTTTTATTAACTTTTTCATTTTCAGATTATTTTCAGTTTGTTGTATCAATTTCCCCAGTTCATCTCTTTTTACTACTGTTATTTTACTTTTTATCATTATTTTCATGGTAAAAAGTTGTATTGTCTTCATCTGTTATTGTATTATCATTGATTGTTTTACTTGTGCTGCAGCACTTAGGCCAGTGTCTGTTGTGCTTAAATGTGCTACATTATTAAACTTACTTAAAGTCCAGCTTTAAATCAATATGGACGACTCAGCAATGTCCAATATGTAAAAGTAGTGATACCACAGTACTTTTAATTAAGGGGTTTATTTGAGAGTAAAAACTTAAACCGGTCTTGAAGCAACACGTGAAAAAAGTCATGAAAAAAAGTCTCGTGTGTTGTAATAGTGAGCACAACTTTTTTTTATTACAGTCTGAAGCCTGTATTTTCTTGTAAGATTTTCTCTGTTTACTCCAGGAGATTTTTTTTGTTTTACAAGAAAAGATCATGCAGTTTGAATTAATATAAAAATAGTGATACCACGGTGCTTTCACGTAAGGATTTGAGTGAATTGTCAAACTTGTCTCAGAGCAAAACGTGAAACTTTCACGAAAAGCTATTTGTTCATGTTCTCTAAGTTAGCAATATACACTAGCCACATCATAGAGGCAAAGCAATAAAGAAGACTAGGATGTACTCTTAAAAGATAAGATGACAGATTAGGTAACACAGTTTGTAACCTTTACTAGCATCCTAACCCTCAACCCTAATCCAGCCTACGGCTCTTCAATGGGGGGGTCACAGAGTCCCCAGGAAAAAAAATTGTAAATGTAAAATAATAAAATAAATATTCTTCTGTAGCAATAACAAATTGTAACATAAATTATTCTGTAGAAATTACACAAGAATATCCAGTAATGTCCCTGCCTACAATTAAACACATTCACTTACCAAAGTGAAATCGGGGGCATCTGCTGTGGCAAATGGGTGCAAGCCTTTGACCACAAACTTAGTCACTGCTCGGTGACATTCGTCTATCCTGGCCTGAAAGGAGACGCTACCGGTAGACTGCAGCGAGAACTGCCAGCATCTGAGCCAGACTCTGTCTCTCTCATCATGGTCACCTAAATGCACAGTAATGGCAGGTTTTGTAATAAGGCAGATCGCGCTAACATAACATGCACTGTTAGTTGATTATTTACCTGCTGCATTAACGGGAGAGGACGTGCAAACGTTACCGCTGCTGCTGGGTTGAGATTCACGAGTCCGGAGAGCGGAATTAAAAACACGACATTCATTTAAGGTCATCACGTGTTTTGTGAGCAAATGCTTTTGCATATTCGTAGTGTTTCCTCCCTTAAATGAAATATCTACTTTGCAAGTATTGCAAGTTGCCCTTTTGCAAGTATAACCAAACTTTTGAGCGTTTGAGCCGCCATGTTTCCTGCCAGGTAAATAACGCTCCGCAACATGGTGACGTCATTCGGGGCGACTGGAATCGATACGGGAATCGTTTGCAAAAATGGCAAAGAATTCCAAGGAACCGAAACGGTGGGAACCGGTTCTCAACAAGAACCGGGTTTCGATACCCATCCTTAACTGGAGCCGCAGACACCAACATACTGAGTTAACTATGTGCTGTATATTATTCGCATTAGTGTCCTTATTAAAGCCATCATCATTTAAAGTGCTGTAAAGTAAAATCTCAGCTGCTTAGTTTTTTTCTGTGCCTCTGTAAATCACTCTGAATTGCTTTGTACTACACAGCTAAGCTTGACTGAACCTTGTGTGGCTGGAGCCCTCAAGGTACACCCTAGACAACAATTCATGCTCACTTACATATGATTTACAGTCATCAGTGAACGTAACATGCATGTCTTTGGACTGTGGGAGGAAGCTGGAGTACCCAGATAGATAAAGAAAATATTTGGTTCAAGCTTATTATAACAAATCCAGATGTCAGGTCCAGCAGTTAAAAGAACCTTTTCTTTTATACCCGTAGCACATTTTATAAAGTTGAGTTGTTACAAATATCAAGATCCAAAGTAACTTTTCAGTGCTGATGCTTTTACTTGAATATTACTCCACTATACTCACAGAAATGGGGAACATCTGACTGGGAAATTATACAAAATATTTTACAATTACCTAAAGCTGCACAGTGCTTATTTTACATATAAACATATATAAATTATACATATGTGCAAGAAATGAGCACTTTTACCTGTTCTCACCATAGTTTTACACAAATATATCTTTTACATAGTTTAAGATGTGGAGTATTTCGTAATATGTTAATGCTACTTTAAATCAACTAAATGGATTGAAAACTTTTCCCAAAGTTTTTACATCCTGACACATATTCTGGGCATGAAGGTTTACATGTTTTGCAGTGACCCTTTAACCCTCTTTAAAGGCTGTCTTTTTCTAAATGTTTCTGAAGAGGACAGCAAGCAGTATGAAAAGGAAAGAATGATGCAAAAATACACAACTGAATTAAAAGCATGCAAAATGCTGCAGTAAAGGGCTGAAGGAAAGCAAAAACATGCAGCTTTAAATCAGCAGTTTCCCTCTGAAGTTCATGTGCAACACTTCCACCAAGCAGCCAGTAGAGGGCAGGACAACACCGGGAAACACACAACTCTAACCAGCAGCAGCAACCTTTTTCAAAGTGGAGTCTCACAGGGGCTCTGTGTGACCTTTGACCCCAATCAGCTGGAACCTGTTGGTCTCAGAACCGTTACCTTTACTCTGTTATTAAAGATGCTCTATCCTTCCTAAAAAAAAATCCAAAAAAAACAAAAAAAGACACCCCCCCCCCCACTTTTTCTTTTTAAGCTTTGAACTTTGTGCTGCTGATTTTTTAACTTTCAGATTTTTCTCACGTTAAAAACACCCAGCTGTAAAAAAAACAATATCAGAAGCCTCAGACTCCTGGAGATAACATTACAATGATCAAATATCACATTTTGATTCACAAAGACACTTCACATGAGTCCAGATCTCTGTAGCCTCCATAAAAAAACTGCAGAAACAGCTCAGTTTGAACTGTTAAAAGTCACTTTCTCTTAAAAGGAAATGAAAGCCTGACTGTGGAGGTCAGTCCTTTCTTTTAAACCCTGGTGTCCTTGTTTGATTAAAAAAAAAGAAAAAGAAAGACAGAAAGAAGCAAGTTGCTCGGCATTAAAATTAAATCTGTCATTTAAATCATTTTGATTTGAAAAACGAGTGCCAGTTTTCTTTATTCTTTTATGTTTATGCTCCTATTTATGCACTGTTTATCTTAATCTCAACATACCTCAACTCAGCAATCTATATACAGCAACCTTCCAAAGGCATTTATTAATTAACTTACTTACTTACGTTATATGACAAAAAAGTTTGCAGACACCCTTCCAAAGATATTTAGTTTGGAGAAAAGTGATGACTAGCTGAAACCCCCAGGAACATTAAATCCTGTGACTGGGTAAATAAAGGAGGTAGACAACTGCACAAACCCTCATACATCAGGGACTTTGGTATGCTCACATACCAAACATGTTTATGTCTGTGAGGTTGACTGTCACTGGGCTGGATTTGCATCTGGGGCAAAAAGTGTTACTAAAGCTCAGAGGTATTCTGAGATTTTGATATGCCAGACTCCAAAAACACACACAAATTAGTCAGGTTCGGCATCTTCACTCTGGAGGATTTTACTTTTTTTCAAAGCAAACTGAAAGCTTCATTTCTTTTTATTGACTTACAGTCTTTAAGCACTGCTTTCTACATTTGGTTATTTTACCCGTTTAATTTATTTAAAGGTCCTTAATCAGAAAATCTAGTGTTAAAAATAATAGCAAAAACCTTTCCAAATTAATTGAACCTATCAACAGAAAGAAAAAAACTGTTATGGCTTTATTTACTAAAATCTGTTTAATGTGTTGAAGAGGTATCAATTAAAGTTGAAGCAGACCTTGGTTATACTTTCATGTTATAGCACTTTGTCCCAAATAATAGCACAATGAATCAATGTGACTTTTAACCAGGCAAGTCATAAAAAACATGTTCTTATTAACAAAGGCAAAATTTAGGAAATTAGCTTAGCTAAAAAAGCATTAAACAGTCTGAAAATACCTCAGCCCAAGCCCTTGTAAAATGTTATTTATATTCTGCAAGGGATAAAATAAAAAATATTTAAATTCAAAGTTTTTAAGGTCTAGCTGCCATTTAAAGTAATGCTGAATATCAACAATAACGCCTCTTACAAAAGGTCAAACAAAAATGAGAACAATTTGGTTAACTCTCGGTAGTGCTAAACGTCACCTAGCATAGATGTGCGCTAAGGTATGCGCACAAGCTTCCACTGTTAGACTGAAAATTTAAACTTAACTGCACCTCTTTGATTAAGTGTATAAGACCTGATACTTCAAATACGTTTTTAAAATACAATGACTGCACTTGACAGAGTTAAACTAAAATCAGAATGAGAGAGTTAATGCTAGGTAGTGCTAAATATCTTCTAGCATTGATTTGTGCTAATATTAGTAAGGGATACTAGCCAGTGACTACTTTTAGACTAAAAACAACGCAATGATTTCTACAGACCTTTGAATGTTTCAAAGGAACAAGCCACCAGCCACTCTTTTTTTAAATAAATATATTTTAAGTATTAATCAAATACTAAGTTTTCTTACTGTGTTATGTAGCTTTGTTTAGATTTTTTGATGTGCATGCTAGTTCTGTAGTAAAATGTATCATTTTAAAGGTTGGGTGATTTTAAGTGTAAAAGATTTTATACTTAAAACAAGTTTTAAAAATACTTAAGGTCGCGCTAAAGTATAAATCAGCACTACTATTAACAAAGCAGGCCACCTAGATTACTCTATTGGACTGGAATTTTAAAAGTAATAGCACCTTTTTAACTGTATAAAGGAGGAATAAATACTCTTCCTGACAGTAAACCTAATACTGGAAAGTGATAGGATAGGTAATGCTAAGTTGTAGCATAAATATATGAGACAGTTTCCATTTCTAGACTGAAGATTCAAACCTAATGGTGCAGCAGTTTACTGAAACCTTTTAATATTGTGAAGGAATAAAAGCTTTTAGATTTTAAGGGTGGGCTGATATTACGTGTATGAGATTTTATTCTTGAAACAAGTTTTTAAAGCACAAGAACCTCTCCTGATAAAGTTACACTCAAATTAGAAGAAGATGGTTAATGGTAGGTAGTGAGTAACTGATATTAGCAAAGTAGGCAAACTAGATTCCACCTTCAGACTGAAAACACAGGTGTATCAGCACAGGGGTTGCTAGAGAATAAGAATTCTATTGAAGGACCACAAAAAGAAAGAGGAAAAAAAACTTTAATAACCTTTTAACATACTTTAGCGCTTGTGGTTTAAGAAGGAACTGTAGCTTGTTAACTAGCATCAATTTATGGAACTGGGAGATTAGGACTACAAATAAAGTGGGACAATAAAGAGGCTTTAAGACTGTACCTGGAAGCATTACTATTAACATGTCATATAGTGCAAATGCCATACAGTAGAGACTCCATATTCTATCCACAGATCAGCTGATCGACCTCATTTCATCCACTGTATTCTAAGAGTCGCCTGCGTCATCTGGTCCACCATCCTCCTCCTCCTCCCCTCACACACACACACAGAGTGAGAAAGTGCTGAGGCCCAGCTGGGTGAGCGAGCTGCTCCTGCTCTTTCTCTCTCTCTGAGAGCTATTTGGTTGGTTATGGATCCCTGAGGGACGCCGCTGCCTCCTGTGAGTGGGGGATCCATGCCAGGCCCTCGGTCGAACCCTGTGTGTAGATGTGTGTGTGTGTGTGTTTGTGCAGACGTAACTCTGGCTGGCACTTTCTCAAACATGTGCCAAAAGACGACCAAACAGCAAGCGTGTCTGTTAGTGTGTGGAGATGCACTCATGCAAACACAATGCAAGGAGAGTTCAGCTTTCATGCTGCACAACACGACTTTTAAAAGGCCAAAACTAATGCTAATTGTCTGCAAATCTGAACATTTTAAAGCTCAAAAATAAGAATGTGTTATTCTCATAGAGACTGTGTTTATTTTTTAATGCTTCTGTATTTTAAAATAAAGAGACTAGTACTGGTTTGAACCCCCTTTTTGCCTGCAGACCTGACTTGCTTCTTCATTAATTAAGACAGAATTAAGAGTTAATTCTGTCTTAATTCTTTGGCATAGATTCAACAAGGTGGTGGAAAAACTCCTCAGAGATTTTGGCCCATGTTGATACGACAGCACACAGTTGCTGCAGATTTGTCGGCTGCACATCGATGATGTGAATCTCCCGTTCCACCATTGACATCTGGTGACTGTGGAGGCCATTTGAGTACAGTGAACTCATTGTCATGTTTGAAATGTGACATTATGTTAAGTGTGGAAAGCCTTGTGACACCATGTTACTTGGTCAGCAACATTGCTCACGCAGGCTGTGGTGTTTAAACTTGTTTAGTTGGTACTAAAGGGCCCAAAGTGTAGCAATAACCCCCACACTATTATACCCTCAGCATCAACCTGAACCATGGATACAAGGCAGGATGGATCCATGCTTTCATATTGTTTACACCAAATTCTGACCCATCTACCATCTTAATGTTGCATCAAACATTGAGACTCAGGGAATGTTCCTTCTGTCTTCTATTGTCCAGTTTTGGTTAGCCTGTATGAACTGTAGCCTCTCTTTTGTGCTCTGAGTTGACAGTGCCACCTGCTGTGGTCTTCTGTTGCTACCGAGATGTTCTTCTGCATACCTCGGTTTCAACAAGTGCTTACTTGAGTTACTGATGCTTTCATATCAGTTTAAAGCAGTCTGGCTACTGTTCTCTGACCTCTGAATAAGCCATTTTTTATCCTAGAGAATTGACACTCACTGTAGTTTTACTCTTTTACAGACCATTGTCTGTAAAACCAAATGATGGCTGTATTGGAAATTCTCAGTAGACCAGCAGTTTCTCAATAACTTTGATTAGCTTGTCTGGCAGCAAAAACAACAATGCCACATTTGGCTGAACAGGTGTACCTGATGAAGTAGCAACAAATTGTGATTCAAACTTAGTACGCCTGATGTAAAATATGATGTTAGGTATAAAAGTATAAAAAATTAATCTGTGAAAGATTTCTCAAGAATGTCTTGATGCATTCTCAATAATCCAGGTAAGTAAATCTCCAAAGGTTGATTCTGTTTATCTGGACAAAGAATGAGAATTTGTAAAATCATGGTGAAGGAACTGACCTCCCAGCCCATTGTTCCTTCAGTGGGCTGGTTTCAGTCATTATGCAAATGTACTGTTTATAAGATTGGAGAAACCTGCAGTCAGCTGAGACTGAAGAAGTCGCTTGGATGAGTGATGAAACGTTTCTCCCACTGAAAACAGAAAACAGATGAACAGAATCAATCTTTCGAGATTTCTCAAGAACCCATCTTCAGACACTCAGACTCAATTCAGAAAGAGATGGTTAACATCACTTAGTGCTAAACAACAACTTAGCATTAATCTGTGCTAGTATTAGCATGGCAGGCTGGTAGTTCTAAAAATAAGAATGTGAAAGCTTTGGATTTCCAAAGTGTTAAATGTTATGGGACAAATCCTGCGGATTTTCAATAAAGAAACCAATTATAACATATTTGTGGTTTTCTAGGTGTTTTGCATTCCTGTGATGGTGCAGAACTTTTTAACAGTAACGTTAGCGCTGTTGCATATCTTCAAATTTCAAAACTTAACTGATGCCATATACAGAAGTTTGATGATTTTGGTGATTCTTAACCAGAGTTAAATTATGATTAAAGAGAGTGTGCTAACTGTAGAAAGCATTAAAGTCAATTACCATAATTAAGGGCTATTAGCAACACAGGCTAGCTAGTTTACACTTCTAGACTGGAAATACAAATACAACAATGCAGCAGCTGCTCCAGAGTGTGAAGAAGCAAAAATCCATAATACCCTTTAGCATTTTTTATTTTTACAAGCTAAGGGAGGGAACTAGCACCTCACTTAGGCTATTTTGATTAATATTTTTATGCTATAAAATGGTAGCTCATGACAGGAGATGTGGTGCGATAGGTAAAAAACAAAACAAAAACAAACAGACCTTCTGATGGAGATAAGAGAGTTTAAATAGTAGCTTTATTTAATTTATCTTGTTTTTTCCCCAGTGTTGCTTTAAATCATGTTTAAAGCCACCCACATGGAAAAGAAATAGTAAAAACTTATATGATTTCCTCATGAAAGTGACCACTTTCTCATTACTTTCATATATTGTTTTAGTAAGTATCCAAAACATACAAGTTTCATTTATTTAATTTTTCAAGGGATGTTATATCTGTTATATATATCTTTTCCATATGGACATACACACCAATAAAACTGAAAACCAATTTCTGTTTGCAAGGATATATATGGAAGAGCTGCACAAAAAATGTATGGTATTTACACTGCTTTCTTAAAACTGTATTTTTTTTCCTTATAGAAAATCAGAGAAATCAAATGTTACATATCATTTTCATATCTGCAAAATAAAATAAATACAATTGATACATTTATTTTAAAAATGAAATATTTGTATTCTCTCTTCTATCACAATTGATTATTTATCAGGTCAAATTTACTGCTTCACTCAACTTTTCTCTTAAATTTCTAATTATTAGAATCACAATTTTTGAGTTTGACAATCTGTTTTTTTTTTTTGGAGGGGGGGGGTTAAAGTCGTCAGTTTTACTCATCCCGTTCTACACACTTTGCCAGTTGCTGTATTCCGTTTTAGTCACCAAAATGGTGTTTTGCTTCTTTTGCTTTGATCATCCGACGCTTCAGTCTCGGGAGCGCTTTCAAACTCCTTCTGCGTTACGAAAAAGTGGACACGGACTGTTTGCAGTTATGGGAGACTGTATATTTTGACCTCTTTCTACACTTTACATTCTTCATCGAAAAACCTGACGGATGCAAATGCTGTTGTTCGTGCCGGGTTTTAATTGTGTCGATCCTGCTGCTTTGGCTCTTTGCATATGTAATAAAACTACTTTTCTTTTCACCCCCTGAGCTCTAAATTTCTAGCTCTTAGTTTCAGTTTCTGCGTCGCCTTTTTCTGGCTTCAACAACTTTGTTCCATTTCTCATTCTCTGGCATAATTACAGCTTTATAGCATTCTCCACCGCTCGGGCATGCTGTAGATATCACCCCCTCCCTTCTTCTCTGTCTCACTCTTTTTTCTTTTTTTTTTGTCTTTTTTGGTTTGGCTCTCATTAATAATTCACAGAAAGAGACTGGGAAATTTTAGTGCAATTTGCAGCTGCTGAATCCCAGTTATTGTTTTGCAGGGTGTTGCACACAGAGAGAAAACCTCGGACGAAGGCTTTGTAGCCCTGAATGTAATTTGGCTGCATGTATCTGACAGGCCTCACATCATTAGTGGGAGGTGAAGTAGATGCAGTGGGGGAAGCTTTGTCCAGACAGTCAAACACACTGTCCTCATCTGTCGCTCCAAAGCCCCAACACTCTGTTTCCTTAATGCTTTTAGATGCTGTTTGTTCATATTTAGGCCTGATAACTATCTATGTTTTATTCCGTTTGTTTGCATCCGACCAGGCAGACGCTGAATTATTCAAAGTGGGCCGAACGCAAAGAGGAAACTTCGGGCTGCTTTTCTTTTAAAAAGCAAAGACCACAAGCTACTTTAAAGAGCCACAAAGAACAACAATGGATGGTTTTATCTAAAAAATGTTCTTTAGAGCATCCTAAAACCATTGTTCTTCATTTTTCTTTAGCATGTCTGAGTTTAAAAAAAAAAATCGAATAAAAATGCGAATAAAGTGCACTGAAAAACATCCAGACTGATGCGTCTCTATCTGACAAATCAGCAGGTGAAAGATGAGAATCAAACTTTTAAACCTCAAGTGTTACCTGTTGAAAATCCAGCCATCAACAGGACCCGTGACCTGACAGTATGTTTAAAACTAATTGATTCAAGCAATGGGCCAAGCACGTATCATTTTATGCTTTCCTTTCATTTCAAATGGTATTCTTTAGGTCTTACATACCTCAATCAATACACTGTAAGATATAAACGGTTTACATTTAATTTTGCCCACGTAAAGTTCTCAAAAAATAAATCAACAAAATTCCATCAACTTGGCTCACTTTCCTTACACTTAGTTGAGCAAAAAAAAAAATCACCATACCATTACACCATATGGCTGTTTTAACAAGTGCCTGGTCTTATAGGTCACAATATACCATCATGTAAAGGCAGTATATGAAAAGGTAAAGAACGTTTGAACATGTCGTCATAAATTTGGTAATTTTAACCTGAACCTAAAATGCGACCTGGTCTCATATAATTACAATATTTAATGAATACAGTTATTTTTTTGTCATGTTTCTCAACATATAAAATATGATCTTTCATCAGTCTTTTCTCGTTAATTAAAAGACAAATAAGTCCACATGTAGCTGTTGGAGCAGCGGCAGTAAAGTAAGTTATTTCAGCTTTTATACCACTGACACAAACTTGAGTCCTTCAATCCACTTTCCACACATCATTTATACGATTTTAAGTCTTTATGATCTGCATGTTTGTTTTATTTTATGCCAGACACTGTTCTCGACGCACTTCTCCTAATTGATCTGGGTTTGGGACTGGCGCTGGTCATTAAAACTGGCTTGTGGATTACTTGTATGATATTTAAATAAATTGTTAATCCAAAATATGTTGCTTGGTGAGATTTAGGCATTAAAAATGACTTCCTTAGGGTCAGTCATTAAAAATAATAGAAAAAGATCACATTTTGTAAAAAACACAGCATTTGCCTCATCTTTGAAAGCTTTGTTTTCAGGTTTCCCATGATGACACCTTCCTTCTTTCCAAAACACTGAAAAAAATGTATTTCGTACTCACAGATATGAAGAAATGTAACATTTCGTGTCAATGAAAGCAGACTTTTGCTGAGAACTCGTGTTTGTGAAATAGACTAGGGTATATATTGATAGAAGGGCCAAATTTGTTGTTATTACACATGAATTAAATGTAAAAATCAAAGAAGCAAATTTACATATGCTATTTTAATAAAAACAAATGTTTTTTTCTTGTCCTACTTCATCTTTTTCGCTTCTCTGTGGTTGATCAGATTTGTGACAGGATTAATTTGTATTGCAGGAGATTGCAGCCCACATTATTAAATATTTTCGGGAGATTTACACAAAAGATTTTAAAGAATATCCAGTAGAGGGATTTTGTGTTATTCCACTGCTGCAGGCATTACAGGGCACAGATTTTCCTTTCAAATTCTGAAACTTAAACAAAAGTTGTAGCTGATATTTTAAAAGAAAATAGTGCAAGTTGTCCATTTCAAATGGGGTTCAGCAGCAAGTAAGAAATTACAACACTTTTGACATGATGAACAAATTGCCAACTACAGCCTTTTAAACCTTAAAATTGAAACGATTTAATGGATGAACCACTTCTAATCAGATCCAAGGATTTGTGGTGTTTTTTTCCCTGCATTAGAAGATCCCAGTTTAGTCCCGATCTTTAGTTAAAACCTGTAAATATGTCAAATATTTAATAAAATTTTACACTTAAAAAATTTATCCTTCAGTCATCTTTACTCATCTTTTTAAATTCTGTTTAAAAACTGTTTAAATGCTCAAAAACATTCTGGATCATCTTCAAAACTTTAAATTTAACGTTTACAGTGATTCTGAAAAACACTGTGATCTTTTAAGGCTTCAGTCCAGAGTCTTTTCATTATTTTACATAAAACTTATTAAACTTATTCGGCTCCTCTGCGTTTAAAATCGAAGACGAGTGATTTGTTTATCGTGTCGTTTGCCAGTGTGCAGCATGCATGTGCGTGTGTGAATTCACCATCCACTGAGACAAAAGTCCAGAGGCTGCAGGGCTCGAAGGAAAGCAAAAAAAAAAAAAAAGACAGAAAAGAAATCTAAACCTCTGCTTTTCCCTTGTGATTTCGCCCAGCCTGACCTATTTTGCGCAGAGTATCTCATAACCGGAGAGTTTAGGACTGTTTAATGCTAGGTGACACAGCAGTGTCCTGCAGTCTTTTCTTTCTTAATCCCTGGCATCTTCGGTAAAAGATCTCTCGGAAGAAACAGCGCTCGTTTCTGGCATCCAGCTGCCGGAGGGAAGGGGAGATTGTCAGGGCGCATTTCTTCCCTGCTCGCCAGCTATTCCTCGGGAGAGCTGTGTGTGTTTGTGTGTCTGTCTATGTGTGTGTGTTTGTGGGTAAATCTCCCCCTGTTTTGTTGGCAGGTTAGGTAAACTGAGGGGATGAAGAAAGAGAGGTGGCAGCTTTCCCCCTCCTTGGAGAACAATTCCACCTTAAGCTCTTTCTGGAAATTACAGGAATGTTTCTCTTGTACTGCTCTTGTCACCTTGCCTCCAACATGGCCGCAAACAAGCTGCAGTGAAACTCACTGATGCGTTTGCTCCAGAGCAGTGGAGGAAGGAGGAAGAAAAGGAGGAGGAGGATGCCCGGCGGGTTGGTGTTTCGTGTCATCCTCTGATAGCGGGTTTTGTTTGGCCGGAGGTGGTTTGTGCAAAGGGATGTTGAACGCGAGGCTGACTGCGAGTCCGGTAATCTCGCTGACCTCCCTGCCCAACCGCCGAGGAGGAAACAGTGTGAGGCTGAGGTTTTCCTCTCTCTGCTAGTCATTTGGCGAAGCTGGGACACACCGGAATCCATATTTTACCCTCTAAACTCTGTATTTAGAGTTAAATGGTCACTCAGGATCATAAAATAAAAATCTCCCAAAAACAACTAATTAATGTACTTTAGTGGAAGCATTTTATGTCATTTTTTGGTCGTTTTGGTGAAACCTAAGAGTAGTGCCATTTAAGATATTTAATGAAGGCCTTGTGCAAATTATGGTCATTCCAAAAAGTCAGATCTCTGAAAACACCAAGATGGTGAAAAATGCTCAACTCAGTGGGTGACGTCATACTGGTTGCACCCATCTTTACAATGCTAGAATGACCCAGAGACGTACAGTAGCCTCATAAATACTCAAATACTGGAAAAGACTAGAATGAAAGAATCTGTGAAAGCCAACTCAAATATAGTAAAGAGAAACAAAAAAATAGTTGTAGCAGCTTCTGCAGTACCAATTGCTTACTCTAAAACTGCAATGCAATTACAGTAACCACTCTTCAGTGCAGTTAGTGAAGATATCAGCTCAGACAGCAAGTTTGTTACATCTGACTATAATGTAGAAGCTCTGAGATTTACTGCTTTACCTAAGATGGCTTACATGTAGTTTTTGGAGTGTACACCCAGCTTGATTTCATTATAAGGACAGAAACAATGTCTCAGTTACACTAGCGTAAAGAGAAGAATGGCACTTTCTCCTATGACTAATAAAAACTGGTGGTTGTCTAGTGATTCCCTGTATTTCAATCAGTCAGTCAGGGGTGGGGGGGGGGGGGGTGATTCAAATACAGTCAGGGTAAAAAGTACACCCTCTTTGAATTCTAAGACTTTACAGTTACAGGTTAACAGACAACAAGTATTCGAGAACACCAAAGTGAAGATCTCTGAACACATTTTACCGAAAACCACACAGCATGTCAGGACAAACACCTCATAACAGCAGTTAAGCATGGTGGTGACCTGGGTCGTGCAGCAGGACAATGATCTGAAGCACAGCAGAAAATCTATAACAGAATGGCCAAAAGGAGAAGAATTAAGATAATGTAATGGCCCAGGCAGAGTCCAGACCTCAACCTGACTGAAATGCTGAGGTGGGCCCTTAAGAGAGCTGTGCATGAACCTCAATGGACCGAAGCAATGCTGTAAAAAAAGAGTTCCTCCACATCAATGTGAGACTGATAAAGTCATACAGAAACTGATTACTACAAGTTGCTCCTGCTAACGGTGGTTCTGCAAGCTCCTGAATCATAGGATTAAGGATGGGAATCAAAAACAAGAACCGGTTTCCACTGTTTCAATTCCTTGGAATTGTTTGCCATTTTTGCAAACGATTCCTTTATTGATTAAAGTCGTCCCGAATGACGTCACCACGTTGCTTGCCACAGCAGAAGCCCCCGATTGTCGGTAAGTGAATGTGTTTAATTGTAGGCAGGGACATTACTGGATATTCTTGTGTTATTGGTACAGAATAATTTATGTTATACTTTGTTATTGCTACAGAAGAATATTTTATTAATATTTTACATTTACAATTTTTTTTCCTGGGGTCCCTGTGACACCCCATTGAAGAGCCATAGGCTGTGGATCTCTTAAGATCTCACTGTTGGGTTTGTAAGGCCATGTTACTCCTAAATCTCTATCTTGTTCAAAGAGAAGATATAAAACAAAGTTCCAAGCTAATCAACCTTAGTGTTCTCCTTTTTAAAAAAAAGAATCGATAAAGAATCAAATTGTTAAACTGAATCAAAAATGGAATCGGAATCGTGAAAATCTTATCAATTCCCATCCCTACATAGGATGTACTTATTTTTTCATATTATTCTGCTTTTTGACTTAATTTTGTTCATCTGAAATGTGCATTTAAATATTTTTAACCTCCTAGGACCACATTTTGGGTTATTTAGACCAAAATACTAAATTTTGCTCTACAAGGGCCTGATATCCTTTTACGAGGACATTATACTGCTACTGTTCTATCAAACGTTTTAACGAATATCCTCATATGTGGCTCTTATTTTTCTTAAAAACAAAAATAAGGTAAAAAAAATCTGGTAATTCTTTGTTAATATCAAAGAGAAATTAAAAATGCATGCTGTTGAAGAGTTCGGGTCCTAGGAGGTAAAATTTTGTGAGAAACACATTTATTATGTCCTGACACATAAAACCTTAGAATTGACAGAGGCTGTATTTTGTTTTTGCCGCGACCGTAGTTCTGGCAACCAACTTGGACAAACAGAAGTTGAGGATGTCACTTTTAATCGTAAGGTAATTGCAAAGGTCACCTGATGCAAGGCAACCATGTCTCTAAATAAACTCAGATTAACTGCAATCACTCTGAGACAGATTAGCAAAGGTTTGCAAATAATTTTGCCATTTGATTTATAAACAGGCAGATTGCCAGCATGTTGCTGCATCAGTAAATGCAGTTAATCTTCAAGGGCCTTGGCTCAGCTGGCTGTATTCTGGTTATTAGTCAGTGATAATGTGAATTTCTCTGTAGTATGACTTTTTGTGTATGTAGATGTCAGTTTTACCGATTTATTACAGTAAATCGCTGTTTTATTATACATTGCATGTTATTGCAGACAAACCGACAGGAGACTCACTCCATCTTTTTGCCATTTCAACAACATATTGATACAACAAGGGTGCTTTGAAGATGTGAAGATGTGGTCCCCATCTTCAAGAAATTAGAATTTATTCCACACAATTACGGTCTCCAGGCACTGTTTTCCATATTGGAGCTGTAGCATAAAATGCAGAGGAAACCAGCTAAAAAGTCAGTGATGTTGGGTGCATTTAGGTGCTCCTCCACAGTGGAAATCACACTCAAGAGCAGCAGAGGAACTCGTCTTTCTGCAACAGTAGATAAGGACGAGGTCGACCCCCCTCATACGTTCCATCTACAAGGAAACTGGGCATCCAGGAAGTCCAGAGTTTTCCCCAATCAAAAGTTCCATTAACCTGGAGCACCGGGAGCTAATTGAGAGCGGGAGAGGGTGAGATCTATCACGGCGTCATTTGAGCCACAACGCCAGCTGACTTGCCGGCGTCAGTGGACGTCACACGGTGACACATCTGACATATTTGTAATTATCTGGGATAATAAGAAATGGAATACAGCAACAAAAACAAGCGAGCGGATAGATTTGGCTGGGACTCCGAGTAAAAGACAATGAACAGGAAGATTTCTCCAGCCTTTGATAACCGAGATCATGTTTTAAGCATTAGGAGACGCATAAGAAGTGGAGGGGGAAAAATCCACAAATCTGCATTACTGTTTTGAAGATTTATGAATCTCAACTTCACACGTGCTCTTGGTGGAGGGAGATCACGGGTTCATTATGTTTTGCACCATTTTCTGATGGTCGTGTCTGTCTTATCTCTTTGAGAGGGTGAAAGATATTCTAATCTGTCGCCCCAATAGCCTTAAGCCCTAGTACGGCGAGTGGGCCAACTTTTGTTCCACATAATCCCTCCACCCCAGCGAGGGGAGGTCATGTTTGTCAAAATGTGGTGAAGTGAACATGGAATATTTTCCTTCCACCTCCTCCTCCTCTTTCTTCTTCTTCTCTGGCTTAATTTGGAATTAAAAATGCATGCGATTTTGAACTTTAGATCTCCAGAGTGAGCTGTAAACAAGTATGAAATTAAGTGTCTTTTGAAATGCTGTGGCAGGGACGTGGATCGAATTGAGAGCCGCACATTATTGCGGGTGACCAGAGTGGCCTCTAGAGTCAAATAGCTCAGGATGCTGACTAAAACAAAGAGGACCACAGGATCAGCTCTGTGACAAATGCAAAAGAAAAATATGGATTTTTAACTTTCACATCTCCTATCCTGCGAGTCTGATTATGACATCAACTTCTTAAGTCAGTTCGATGTTCCTTAAAGATTGTATGATTGCTCTGCATCAGAAGTGGGAAGTAACAAAGTGCAAATACTTTGTTGCTGTACTTAGAATTTTGGAGTATCTGTACTTCTGTATAAGTATTTATGTTATTTTTTTACTTCCTACATTTCCACATAAATATCTGTACTTTCTACTTGTCACACCTTAAAACGGGCTTGTTACTTTAGATTTACACATCTGAGGGACATTTTTATTTCAAATCACTGCGCATCTTCAAACATCAGGTCCACTGCCGGTTCAGATAGAGGGGGAGGAGGTGGAGGTGGTCAACAAGTACAAGTACCTCGGGCTGTGGGTGGACAATAAACTGGACTGGTCATGCAACACAGAGCACCTGTATAAAAAAGCCCAAAGCTGACTGTACTTCCTCAGGAGGCTGAGGTCTTTTAACATCTGCAGGAAGCTCCTGAGGATGTTTTACCAGTCGGTGGTTGCTGGAGTACTTTTCTATGCTGTGGTGTGCTGGGGGAGCAGCACAGCAAAGAGGGACTCATCCAGGCTGGAAAAACTGATCAGGAGGGCTAGCTCTGTGGTCGGCATGAAGCTGGACACTCTGGTGACAGTGGCAGAGAAAAGGACATTAAAGAAACTGATGGACATTATGGACAATGCCAGGCATCCTCTGCACACGGCCATTAACAACCAGAAGAGTCTGTTCAGTGACAGGTTGCTTCTCCCAAAGACAAGAACTAACAGACTTAAAAACTCCTTTGTCCCACACGCCATCAGACTGTTTAACTCCTCTCTGGAGGGGAGAGGGAGGGGAAACAGGAGGACAAAGGAGGGGGGAACAACTAAGCTGTAGTGCCTCTTCACCTCACTGTGTAATACCTTTTGTGCAATACTTTTGTAAATAGTCAACGGTGCAATAGACTCAATACTTGAAATGTGCAATTCACTTGTATTTTTATTCCTATTTATTCTATTTATCCCCTTCGTATATTTTATTTATATTGTCTCTGTATTTATATATATGTGTGTGTGTATAACTCTGTAACTTCTGTCGGTGCTGTGCTTTTTTGGAAATCGAATTTCCCAGAGGAACCCACCCGAGGGATTAATAAAGTTCTATCTAATCTAATCTAATCTAATCTAATCAAACTGATCTGAGCCTAAATGGAGGCATGTATAGTGCTATGTTCAGGAGTTAAAGTGGACCTAATTGAGTGTGGATGTCCATAGGTTGTGGTCGTGGTACTTTAGCATCTAGCGCTATAGAAGAGGAGCATGCAGAAAAGGAGCAACGTTTTTAAGTGGCAGGTAATTTCAAATGTTTCTGTCAGCTCAACAAATATCAGCGAGCACACAAACTGTTTGCGTGACTGCTATCTCGAGGTGCAGCAGCTGTATTTCACAGAGACAGAAAAGAATGAGAGCTTACTTCACTCAGAGATGGAGAAAGATAAGAAAGGACAGGAAGGAAGAAGAAAGGTTATAATTAAAGGCAAAGGCTGCTCAGGGACATTTGATAAATGGACATTTGATGCTTACATGTAATGTCCTCATTTTTAAAATCAGATATTTAAGGAATATATGATGTGAAGTTGTGAAACGTCCTGCTAAACAAACAAGGTCTATACTTGCGGTATTAAAATACAGTTTAGTGGAGGATAGAAATTATTGTGAGCTGTGATTCTTACCACCCACGTTAACCCCAGACTGTACTGATTTTTTCTGTTTAGGTGTGCAGACAAAGTGGGAAAAAAAATACTCATATTACTTTACTTCCAATATTAATGTAGCCAGGACCTGGGAGATACAACTGGCCTTTCAGATGATCCATCTGCTGTTCAGTGAAGCCCCATCAGAAATGGTCTTAGTGGAAGAGTGTCTTTCAGGAAGCTGTTTTTAAGGAGCTGAAACAGGGAGAAAAGGCTGAGGTATGGAAACAAATACTGGTTTTATGAAGTGATGACTAAAGATTTGACATTTTATTTGCTTTAAATTGTCATCAATGTGTTCGGAGGCAATCAGGAGACAGTGAGTGTCTATAGCCATCTGTAAAACATGGTGGAGGCTCTGTCATGGGCTGCATTTCAGTGAATGGTGTTGGAGATCTTGTCAAACCTGATGAATTGTGAATGCAGAAAAGTACCATCAGATTTTGATTCACCATCCAATACCATCTGAAAAGCATCTGATTGGCAGCGGCTTAATTTTTTATCATGGCAATGATCCCAAACACACTGCCAAAGCAGTAAAATCATACCTAGATAGAAAAACACACAGTGGAGCACTATCAGTCATGGATTGGCCTCCCCAGAGCCCGGACCTCAACACTACTGAAGCAGTGTGGGATCATGTTGACAGAGAACAGAACAAAAGGCAGAAACATCCAAAGAAGAGCTTTGAATGTCCTTCAAGAAGCCCGGAGAACTATTCCTGAAGACTACTTAATTGGAGATTATGTATCTGAATTTCAGGAGCGTGACCACGCCTCTAAACACGCTCCTTCTGGTTGCGATCTATATAGGTGCCCCCCAGTTCTGCAACTGTTCATTCTCGTTTACGTGCCCCACCCTCCCTCCCTCCTTGTTCTCAATTCTTTAACTTCTTCACTTCTATTTAGTACATGGGGATCTGCCCGGCCCGGGAGCCGTCGCCAGTCCCCATCCAAGCCTCCGTCTCCATCTCCACCACCAGCGTCTAGATTCCGGCGGTCCTGCCCAAATCCCTGTCATTCAGAATTCAGAATTTAATTCAGTATATCAATAAATCATGTTCAACTCCTTATTGAAATCGCTTCACCTATTCCATATTTTCCTAGCAACATATAAAGAAATGAGGGATTGGCTCCATCATTGTTTTTGACATATTTAACTCATGATTAAAGTCATTAGTATTTTACTAATCTGTTCATAATGGCATCATTGCTTCTGGACACATTTTGATTTCATTGGTTTATTGAGTTATTACAAAATTTGCCAACAAACAGTTGTTGTGATGCATTGGATGCATCTCAGGCACTGCTATTAAAACTTAACCCACCATGTTGGAAACTTGGAGCACTGGCCCATGTTTATTATTCAGTATAGCCTGATGTTCATGCACATCAGTAAACTGCAAAACTAAGTCAACCTTTTCAGCTGTGCTAAGAGATGAATACTTTACTCCAGTGACCCAGATCAAATAAAGTCTTTACTCAAAGACCAAAATGCACAAAATTATATGTAGATGTTGACTTCTTGCTTTCGTCATTTACACCTCAGAGCTGCTTTATCCGCTCGTTTCAGAGCTGCTTAAAATCTCCATTGCTAACATTTTCTTCTCTTTCCCCTCTCCGTCTCTCATAGTGCCCCAATATTTACATCTTTTTATGAGCTCCGCTGCTCTTTGCTCATTAACAGCAGCAACATTTGTCCCTCTTTAATAGCAGGTCGCGTGGAGGTCGTGCAGCACCTTAAGTAAAAGACGACAGATCCTGTTCTCCCTCAGGCCGCAGAGAGAGACTTGTTAAGCAAATCTGCATCGTAATAGGCGATTAGCATTCATTTCTGTGCCCTATTTATGCACAGTGAAGTAGCGCACTGGTGTAGCTCCCTACTGCTTCGGGTTTCTCAGGACTGTAAGAAAGCAAAAGGACTTTGAGAGGAGACAATACTTCCAACATCCAGATCTGCCTTAAGGAGTCACTCCACAATGATTTAAGGGATTCAAGGTGTCGAGTGGCTGTTAACCCTGATTAAATTGCATTTTTCAGAGTCTGCAGCCCCTCAGTCCTCACTCAGAGTGTGTCTGTGCTCTCTCAGCTCTCCTGCCAACAACACATGCCTGCAGCTGTGAGGAGTTTGACCTGCGATTACATTACATCTCAGGTATTCCAGCTCTGAAGCTCTCACTTTCACATCACTGCAGCAATAAAACACTCACGTGTTGGGAACGTGTATGCAAAATAGAGACAGACTTGTCCTAAAAAGTACGAAAATATATTACACAGAAGCCTGAAAGTGCATTTTCCTTTTCAGGCTTTTATCTGATTCTTTGTTCTTGTTAAGAGCTTATGGTTTAACGTTTGGACTGTTTTGGGCACTGGCATTTTGGATAATATTAAGCTAGGAGGTACTGTATTTGGATGAGAGGGTGGCGACTGTTTGCAATGAACTTGCAGTCTCATCGCTTTCGATTTGGTTGATTCTAAAGGCAGCGACCGGGTTTGCAAACACACTCGCACGTTGCCCTCTTCAAAGTGAATTTGGTGCATCAAGGTGGCGACAGGACAGAGTCATGTTCGATCAGGCTGTGATTGAATAGAATTGCTAGCTTGACCCCATTCAGTCCACTTGTCATAATGGGGCAATGAACTGTGATAACTGTGTGCTGTCAGAAATTCACAATAACAATGTTACTTTTATGTAGGAATATAATGCAACCAGTTGGCAACCACTTGAGCTGAGTTCCCTATAGCAAAGAGCCCAACTCATCTGTCTCACAGATGAGTTGGGCTGTCTGTTGTCAGGGTTCCTGGGTCGGTGACCCAGTGTTTTCAGTTTTATTCATGTTCAGTTTGTTTTGCCACTTCATGTTCTCACTTCCTGCTTTTCCTGTGTCAGCTCGTCTCGTGTGTCATTAGCCAGATTATGTTCAGCTGTGTACTCACCGGTCTCTCATTATCATCCTCATCAGTCTATGTATTTAAGCCCTCTCTTCCCTTCAGCCCTTGTCGTATCATTGATGTTATGTTGTCGTTTCCGCCTGCGTTCAGCCAGCCAGCCAGTCAGTCCTTCAGTCAGCCAGCCATTTCCTACCTCTGTTCTGTTCATCCACTCCTTATAATAAATCTTCACCAGTCTTCACCTACCTGCGAGTCCTGCGTTTGGGTTCCTTCTTCCTCGCCTCCACACAACGCCTGACAGAATGACACGACGCGTGCCACGAAGACACGAGCATGACCCAGCGGACTCCGACCTTCTCGAGCGGCAGGACGCAACGCTTTCCATGTGGGCGGAGAAGCTCAGGTGGAAACAGCAGCTCTTCTCAGGGAGTGAGCACGTCTTTGAGGGGACTCGTCTGGCTCTGGGCGGGCCTCGGAGACGCCGCGCTTCGGCCGCTCCCTCTCTCGCCGCTCCCTCTCTCGCCGCTCCGCTCCTCGCTCACACACCCGCCGCCTCATTCGCCGGACCTCCACCTTCGCCACGGCACAGCGGCTACGCCTCCCACCTCGGCTCAACGGAGGCTACCGCGCCAGAGGCTCCGCTGTTTACCCCGGCCGCTTCCTCTTCCCGGAGAAAGCTGCGCACACGCCGCCATAAAATGGACTATTTCCAGCAATTCCCGGTGGTGAGTTCCAGCGACTGTTTTCCACCCTCATTTGACTCTCCACTTAAAACCAATAATAAACCCATCTCTGATTCCTGGGATGTTTCCCTCCTGGAGGATGTGGACTGGGAAGAGTTTTTCTGCTCTGCTCCCTCAAAGACTGTAAATAGTGGTGGCAGAAGGACCAGCACAATCCCCAATAAACCTGCCAGGATCACACACCCACTAACTATTTCCACACCCATTACTCAGCCATTTCCCACCAGCACGGCGGCCCAGACTCGGCCTTCCCCTTCAGCCGTTTCACCTCCTCAGATGGCTAGGGTCCAGTCTACACCCACACCAGTGCCAGCTCCCAGGAGGAGGGCAGCTGCGACCCAGTCTACCTCCACACCCGCTTCTGTTTCTCGGGTGGGGGTGACTGGTGTCCAGCCACCTCCCGTGCCTGACCTTCCTGGAGGCTCGGAAGAGCTAACCGGTCCACCTACTACTTCACCACTTCGTCCACCTCCTGACCCAGCCTTTCACGCCTTCGCACTATCCCTAGTTAGATTAGCTGACCTGTCCCCTGCCCAGGCACCAGCCTTACTAGCGCAAGCTGTAGCTTTATCTCCGTCACTAGCTCAGTCTGTAGCTCAGCCATTAGCCACACCAACCTCAGCTCCGTCGTCAGCCTCACCTACTTCTGTTCAGCCCTTAGCATCTCCACTCCAGTCAGTTCCCTCACCTGCTGTTCAGCCTTCACTCCATTCCCCTGTCCTCCAGTCTCCTCCTGTCCTCCAGTCTCCTCCTGTCGCCCGTCCGCCATCCTGTTCAGTTCCCGGACCTGCAGCCACAGCACCCAGAGCCAGCTTTGAGCTCTCCTGCGCCTCAGCCAGGGGTTTCCGCGCCCGCTGGCCCGGCCTGTCTCCAGCCAGGGGTTTCCGCGCCCGCTGGCCCAGCCTCTGCTTCAGCCTCAGCCTCTGCTTCAGCCTCAGCCTCTGCTTCAGCCTCAGCCTCTGCTTCGCCTGGCCCAGCCTCAGACTCAGCTTCAGACTCAGCTTCAGCCTCTGCTTCGCCTGGCCCAGCCTCAGACTCAGCTTCAGCCTCTGCTTCTCCTGGTCCTACAGCTGCTCCTCAGTCTCCGCCGGCTCCCACGCCGCCTCCTGCAGCTGCTCCTTGTCACCTGCTCAGTGGCCGCTGCAGTCTTCCTCGCGGCCGCCCGCCAGACCTGCTCAGTCTCTGTCAGACACAAAGGCCTACATCTACTAATTGCTGCCAAATAAAACACTTAGATTATCTGCAGTTAACAGCAAGTCAGATAATCCCTGAAAACGCTCCAAAAGGTGCAAACCCAGTGGACACGACATGTTAAATGACTTGGAGAATGTCCATTTCCAGGTGAATATGTACAGTTGTTATGAAGGGGGAACCCAACTGTAGAGAAGTCATGCATGTAAATTTGGACACTTTAAGTTGACTCGTGTTTAGAGGCGGGTTCAAGTGGCCATGAGAGTTGTAGGATTTGCAGGTTTTGGTGCTGTGGATTTTAGCATCAGCTTTCAGGTCTGAAGGTTAGCCCCTGGTTTTGGACTTTGAGTTTTGATGCTTCAACTTAAAGCAGAAAGTAAGCTGTACTGCAATTTTCCACATAAGAAATCAAGTGCTTTATAGAAGGAAAGACTTCCTGGAAATGGAGGATATAAATAAAAATTCTAAAACAGTGGGCAAAAAGGGAACATACAACTTGAAACATACCTTTTAAAGGCTTGTAGAAGAAATGTGTGCTGTATGAAACCTTAAGGTAGATAAGTGAGATTCTTCTCCAGAGAACAGAACTGTAAACTAGGCTGTTGCTCCTTCAACATTAGGATCACTACCTATCACTAGGATACGAATTTTCCAGCTTTATAATTTCTGCAGTATCCTGGCTGTTTGTGTGTTTCTGGCACTTCACACACTTCTATTTTACTTGTACTTCCAACAGTTAGTCCAGCTCAGCATGCAGCTTATAAAACAATCCAAACTTTGCAACCTCAAGGTCGCAGAGGCCACAAGTTGGCCGAGCCTCCGCAGTCACTGCAGTCATCTACTGGAGCGGCCGACAACTTGACCAGGGGAGCGACCCCCGGATGACGGATGGTGCGCGGCCGGAAACGAGCGCCTTTATCAGGCTGCATTATCCTCCACCAGCCGATCCAGACAGGCCAGATTTTTATCGAACTGTATTGGATTTAGTAATTTCCTTTTCCAAGATGAATGGATGGAGATACTGAGAGGAGAGGGGGTGGGGGTTATTGTCTACAACCCCGGGGTGATTATTACTTATGATCCATTTAGTATTTCAGGCTTGTCCCAACACATGCTGGTTATAACTCTCGGGCCACCTATCTGAGAACGCTTTGATACCAGGAGGCTGTTTAACACTATGCAGTGTTGCTTGGGAAAGGATCAGCAAGAAATGACAACATTTAGTGAAATGTGCAGATTAGGTCAGTGTAAGCCATGTGAACACTTCATTTCAAATTTAGATAACAGGACAGAGATTATCTTTTTCAAGTGGGTGAAAACTGAAGAAATTGGACTTCTAATGTCTCCAAAAGTGAGCCAACGCCATAGACTCCCATGTTAAATTTGTCCAACTTTACAGGAAAAATAAACATGTTTACAGCCTGTGTTAGTTCCCCCTTTATCACAACTGTAAAGTGGGTGAGTCTTTTACAGGTTTCTGTCCTCCCTGAGCTTGCGTGGATACTCGAGCTTCATCTCACAGTCCTAAGTTCGTGGGGTTAGTTTAAGACTGGAGACCTGTCCAGGTGTATTCCACCTCCTGCCTTATGGCAGCTGGGATAGCCTCCAGCCCAGCCCTGGCAGCCTTAATTAGGTGAGAAGATGTCTGGGTAGAACTTTAAGTCCAAGAAGCTCAAAAACACTGAGTTTAAAATCCTCAAAACACCGGATAAACAAAGAAACTGGCTTAAGATATCCAGAAGTGGACTTTACTAAGAAAAGTCCTCAAGTCTCTCCACTGATGCTTGCTCTGTTATTTATTATATATGTTTGGCATGATGCGATCACACATTTAATAAACTGGTCCTGGCCTCTGGGCCCTGTTTTGCCCATGTGTGATCTATGATATAATAATAATAAATACCTACATTTAAAGGAGCTGACCCTATGTTTGGCATTGATTTACACCCTGTGATGCATACTTTGTACTGAGGTAGTTTCTGCTGCTGAGGATACAAAAAAACTCCTTTATTTCTTCTCTTGGACTCTATATTTAGAAAGCCACACGTGCAAACAAACAGAAATCGTGGTATCTGTTCATTTTACCGCTGAGGCCTTTTTCAAGCTGCCAGCAAGGCCTCTCCATAAACTCACAGTGTCATTAGACGCTTTGGATTAAAGTGTTCACCAAACGGCGTTACGTTCCCCCTCCTCTGTCTCTCTGTATCTGTGTGTATAAATCCCACGGCTGTGAGCACACGGATGGGGAGGAGTGGGGGTAAAACACCTTACACTGATGAAAGCTGTGTCAGGTAATTTCACACTCTCACACGCGTGCAGTCATGTCGGCCTCCCCCAAGCTAACTCATTACCTGCCTCAGCCGCCGGGCGCTTGCAGGATGCACCTTCTGGAGACGCTGGCGTTAAACAAGCTGCGCAGGTGGATGGTTGGGTGGGTGGATGGGGGGGGTTGCTTTGGTTGTCACAGGGTAGGGGAGGGTTTATTGTGGAAAATGCCGCCTGAGGGGCTTTTGAGTGGTGAAAACCCAGAAAAGAGCCACTCTGACAGACCTGAGGATTCTCAAATGGAGGGTAAGCCATCGAGGCAGCCACGCTCACCTTGTAGCAACCAGGACGATGGGAACGAGACCAGGGTTGAGCAGGGTCGAGGTTCACCTTTTGCAGCGACAGTATGGAGGGGAGAAATCAAGGTCCGGGGCCCCGCCAGCTGTCCTTCTCCTGACAAACAGCTCCCTCCTCCAGCAGCACTGCCACCCTTACAACCTCCCTGCCACGCGGGAGCTGTCAAGAGGAGGTGGGGGGGACCAGACCTGCCAGCATGCATCTGGCTGACAGGCGACTGCGAAGGTGCACTGCGAGCGCACGTCACAATCAATAACCCCTGCTGAGAGCGATGGACCGAGGGGGTGTACATGCTCCCACCACCTCTCTGTGTGTTTTTATTTTCGTACAGAGAGGGCGGAGGCGGTGACTTGTCACCTAACCTAACAACACATGCTCGCTCCGGGTGTTCGGGAGTTTGTTTTGAGAAAATACATATGCACCGTGTGCAGGCGTGCATGCATGCATGAAGAGCGAGTTTTGGAGGTGTGATACTTGATGTGATAAACTGTAGGTCAGCGTTTGGGGGAGAGTGAGGCGGGGATGTGGGGAACAAGCAGAGGAATGAAAGGTGGTAGGTCTGCGTCCAAAGAATTCATTTTTTAAAGAGGAATTAAAGTCCTCCTCTGGGAATGAAAGGTAAAAAGTGAAGAATTATATGATTATAAAAACTGAAAACATTCTACACTATTTATTTTAAAGTTTTAGGCCTCAAAACTATTCAAGGTAGCCAGGAAGGAAATATTACCATGTGGTTGATGCAGGGTCAGTCCAAAATGAAACCAGCAAATTTGTAGAACATTTTCTGCTCGACAGTCTCCAATTTGCGTAAAATCTGCATAAAATTCAATGCATGCATATGAAATTTCAGCTTCATATATCAATTAATTTTCTTTTTTTTCTCTTTAAATAAATAACGGGTAAAAATTTGTTTGTTTTGTTTGTTTGTTTTTTTCGGACATTAATATCTGAGGTGACATGATATGACGATCTCACAAACTAATTAACAATCAAATCTGACATTTTCACTGCTTTTTTTTTTAATCATGAAAATAAATTAGGAGCTCTAGTATATTAAAAATTTGACTATTGTCTGGTTAAACTATAGAAAATTTGACCCATCCTGTAAAGTCTAGTATTGGCACACACAATAACAAAAACCTGCACACTGCAAAAGACAACAAGTGATAATTAGTGAATGGTATATAGGCGAGTTACACAATAATGCAAAATAAAACACGTGGAATACAATTCCAGATGAAAATTTTAGTAAAATAAAATTTTTATTAAACTTCCAAACTGAATTGAGCAACTGTGACACTCAATCAATAAATCAACCGATGGTCTAATGAGAAATGAACAAAATTCTGGAGTTTTCAGAAAATAATTTTATTAAATATATGCCATATTTTCATTTCCAAGACCTACTGCTGTGGAGTGGTTCACGGGTTCAGATTAAGTTTAAAATATACAATTTTTTTCTCTCAACTTCCAGAACTGTCTTGGCACTTCCAGGCTCCCATACAAACCGCCTTTTTACGCTGCAGTGAATTGATTTCTTGGCTAAACCTGTGAGTATATGTAATTTTTCCACATTAGGCTGTTAACGCAGGCCCGCACCTGCATAGAAACCCAAACTCACTACAGCTTTCAGGTTTATCAAGGTGACACTAAGCCGATTTTGTTTGCACGCGTGATTATTAAACTGAATATGTCTCAGGCGGGAGGAGGGTGATCGGTTGCTTCGACACTTACAGTCAACAGCCCGAGCCGCGGCTAACACCCTGAAAGATCCGTTACGATTCCTTCCCAGAAAAAGGGCAGCAGAAGAAGACCGAGACGAGGAATTCCTGGCACATCCACAGAGCCGTAAACAGATATAACAAGTTCCCTCCATCGTAAGATGAGAGAATGTCAATGGGGCCTGACACAGAGACACCCGACCGCCGATTAATCGATAGCTGACATTACACCTCAGCTTGTCAAGCCTCTTCAGCTGAGAGTATTAAAGTTTTGCATTACAAATGAGGTCCTGCTGCTGCTCCTGGATTCCCCCCCTCCTCTCTCCTCCGCCTCCCCTGATAAGTCATGTTTACCAGTGCTGCTTATATTTTGAAGAGTAATTATCCAGTCACATCAAACCTTAATGAACCTCATTTCACTAGCAGCGAGCAAAATTAAGAGGTTTTTCTAATATATATATATATATATACATATTTTTAGCAAGTGAAATCTAATTTTCTGACAATTCAAGGAAAACTGGGGCTAATTACACTGGTTCTGCTGCCGTGTTCAAGCCACAAAAAGCCAATTTATATGGGGAACATGTGCTATTCTGCAAGATGGAGATGGCTGGTTCATGGCTTTTGGACGTGTCATGTCGTATTTAAGTCGACAGTGTCCTCCTCCTTAAGGTTTTCTAAGCGCTGACAGATTTTCCAACTGGGCAAATTACCCGGCTTTGATACCTCGCTCATCTTCTAAAGCCAATCAGAACATGTTTACCATTGCTACCAGAGAAGGAAAGAAGTTTTATCATCTGTGTGTGTGTGTTTTAAAAATCTCGCCTGTGATGTGGCCCCGTCGCTACAAGAAAAAGGGGAGGGGGTGGCACCCTTGTGCCTTTAATGAAGCGCTGAGCAATTATCAAACCTTCCCCCACCTACTGATCGCCGCTGTCGTGAGGGGTCGGCCAGCAAGATGCAGGCTTTTTAAGTCACATTTTTACGCTCTGGTTCGTTATGGGGACCAGGCACCATGAAAGCACTTGTCAGGATGTCACCCCTCGGCCTGAGCTTGTTTGCTGTAAACGTGGCCTTAAAGGTCCAAATATCCTTATCATGAATATAGAAGCGTGGGGAATGAGGGAAAAATTTGGAGCTTCCACCTGCAGATGTATGGCATTCATTTCTTTGAATTTTTCTTCCAAGTGGTGTTGAGCAATAGTTCTCCAGGCTTTCTGAAGGTCATCAGGAGTTTTTCTTTGGACATCAACTGCTTTTTCAGTCATTTTCATTCAGAGGAATGCTTATTGTGTTTGTTGGGCCATTTAACACTGACCTGTGAATGATTCAAGCATAACAAAAGACTCCCAACTCAAGGGATGAACAGGTGCTGTCTCTACATATAGCAGAAAACTTAGCAAAGAACCAATTTGTTCCCAATTCTTTAGTTAAATCTACAAAAATAAAGCCAAAGACAGAAGTTTGACAGAAATAAAAAAGTATTTTTTCATCAACTAAGAGCTGTTAGCTGAGAACTTTGAATATCTCAGGATGGTGTGCAGTGTGTCCTTAAAAGAATCTGAGGAAACCGGACAAGCAGAGGGTAAAAAAGAAGTAGCAACGATTTTCTGATCAGGAAATGACCTTTTTCTACAGAAATTCAACCACTGTATGACTTATAGAGGTTTCACGTTGAATACAAGTATGTTAAAATTCTAATCTAAAATCTTTTTCACAGCATCCTCCTTAATAATTATACAGTTAGATGTGGACTGCTGTAGCTGTACGGCCTGTGCAGGTAAAGGGATTACTGTTTTAGTCCTTTGCGTCAGACTTTCATTTGGTGCTAATTTATTCACAAACATTTCAAGTATTTGATAAATGAAGGGTGCTTTACCCTTGGCTCTCCCATTCAGGCATGCTGATAAAGTCTGTGGGTGTATATCACAGACATTAGGTGAGAGGTGGGGCATGCCCGATTTACCGTCACATTAACACCTTGATGTGACGAGTCTAATGAATCGCAATTTAACTTGTGGAGCAGTTCTCTGGACAGGTTCAACCCCAGAATCTTCTTGCTGTGATGAAACTGATGCACCAATGTTCTACCCGGCTATTTATTTTACTGGCTAATTCATGTAACTAATCTCACAACGCCATTAAGTTAGTCATTCAACAGTCAGCGCTTCTGTGAACGAAAAGCACACAGATGAAAGTGTCTAATCTCGAGGGACTGACTGGCTGGCAGTGGTTCCTGGACGTTTCCAGCTCTTGCTGGGTGAAATCAGTTGGAAAGAAGGTGCTGCACCAAAAAGCTCCAACTGGTTGCCTGTTGTTTCTCATGTTTGTCTGCAAATACTCACCTACTACTAAAAAAAAGGGTGACACAAATTCATCATCACTTCTATCCAAAAACTAGTCATTTCTTTCTAGACATCTAGAGAAGCTGAATTTTTGAGGATCCAGCTTGAACAGCGACAAAAAACATTTTCTGTTGAGATATTATTCTTTGTGTGTCTTTCTTCAGATGACAGAAGAACTGAAAATTTAGCAGCTGAAGGACCATATCCATATTTATCATCTGGCTTTAGAGCTTTACTGCTAACAAGACGAATGCACAAAAAGCAACACCCATTTCAGAGTTTAAGGTTTGAGTAAGTTAAAGTCATACAGGGCTGTGACATGGGTTTGGGTTCAGATGTGTGCGCTGCGTAATGACTGCTTGAACCTACTGAAGGAAATCCATCTGCGCACTGGTGTCTGTGAGGGTGAGAAGTTTGTTTGGGTCTGAACGGCATGAGCCACACATCGAGGCAAGAGGAGGGTGATCGAGTTGCAGAGTCGGAGACGGTGTGCGTGCATTCGGCGGGATCCCACACACACATTCATCCCGCTGGAAATGTTTAAATCTGCGGACGTGGAGGAGAAAAAAGGAAACTTGTTGAAACGGTGAAATCCATCCAGGATACTCGAGCCGTTCCCTCGCTGTGTGGACTTCTCCTTCACGGCCTGACCGAGGCAATAAAACTCTGACTCAATCTCGTGAAATATGCAGCAGTGCCGCTGTGGTCCGCTGCTCCACTTCCAAACACATCAGCCCCGTATTGTTACAGCTCTCTGTTTACCTTCAGGCCCCGACGCTCTTCATTTTTGCATCGCCACCTGTCACCGAGCTCTCATTTATAACACGAGCGGGCTCCTTGGCCTTCCAAACAATGCCAGAACTGTGAAACTTTCTGTTATATTTATACCAAAAAGAAATATAAATATTTGAACTAGCCTTTAATGGGGGGTTTTGTGCATTCCATCATATCGTACACAACCTCAATTGTTACCTTGGACGAATGGTCGGGTTGTATTTACTTTGGGGTCTTGTGAGTGATATCCGCATCGATGCTGTTTGCCATATTAGTGAGCTAAGACCTGAGGCTCTCCAGCTGATCTATTGCGGCTGTGTACACAATTTAGACAAAAACCCTGTTTATACTGCAAAAGAGGTGTATTTTGTAAGCCCTGCTGTATATTTAATTGTGAAATATTTCCTGTGACCAGCCGGTGTGTCCTGATGGCCTAATATAACCCAGAATGCACCTTCAGCTGTGGGAATCACAGCATTTGGTATCATTTAGTTAAGTTTGTAAGCACTTCTTTTTATATTATTAATAGGTCCTACCAGTGTAGGATTTGTAAGACTGATACCGATGTCGATATTTGTTATAAATCTGTTATAAAACAGATACATTGGCCGATCTTATATAAACAAAACAGACTTTAGTTGTGTGTAATGTTTTGTAAGATGGCCTACGCTAGAATACATTTTATTGTAGTGCCCCAACAAATCGTGGATTACTTGTTTATGTGCGGTCCAACTGTGAGCGGATTGGCTGGTTTTTGTCTTCCTAACATGCATTGGCAGCAGAGGAGTTGCAGAGTGCCCTCTGGAGGACAAACTATCCAATATCAACACTCATGACATGATTGAAGAGTGTTTCTCCCATCTGTGTTTTGCTTTTTAAATTTTAATTTATCATGCCAATACACCAGCAAACAGCCAATATCATAATATATCTGTAGACACGCTTTTAGGGTATTTTGGTATCTTGAATGTCTTTGAAAGATGATTCTGCAGAAAACAAATCACTTTTAAAAATTATTTGTGCCAAAATACTTAAAACTAAATAACTTTTTGTCACATCTTCTCATGCCTTGGTTTGGGTTAGGAAAATATCGTCTTTATGACCCCCAGAATCCATTTGTCTGAGTCGTGTTACTCATAGACATCATAAAAGATGGACTTAGTCACCAAATGCATCTTGTTTTGATCACTTATATTGAAGCTTTAAGGTTAGCATTTTGCTACTTTTGTGTTGTTGTTTTTTTTAAATAATTGCATGAGTGGGTAACATGTTAAGTTATCAACTAAGAGTAGCTGTTTTGGTCTGAGTTGCAGGGGCAGAGAGGCCCAGATCTCCTTCTACAGTTGTAGATTCTGGGGGTGACACTATTCACCCCATTGCCTGTCCAAAGGCAGCTGAGAGCAACTGAAAGACATAGCATGTGCTCCATGCGTTATAGCATGTTATCCCAGTTGGACATGACAGAAACAACTCGCCAAGCAGGCATCCAGAAGCAGTGTTGGTCAAGTTACTTGAAAAAAGTAATCAGTAACTAATTACTGATTACTTCCCCAAAAAAGTAACCCCGTTACTTTACTGATTACTTATTTTCAAAAGTAATTAATTACTTAGTTACTTAGTTACTTTTTAAAAACACTATTTACAACCTGAATAGGTGATAAAGCGATAGATCTTTCAGCCCAATTCTACTTTTTCTACATAATCCATCACGCAAAATGTAATCAAATGGAAAAGTCTCTTTTTTTAACTTGTTTTATCAGTTTTAATCTTTTAACTTTATGCATCAAGCAAAAATTTAATTATATGCAACATTCTCTGACTGGAAGAAATTTGTTTAATATTTAAACCTATTTTCTGCACATTCCCGCACATAAAATTAAATATTTTTTGTGTTTACACTCAGTCTTTCAAATAGATGCAAGTAAAACACAGCAGGAAATAAATAAAGTCAAAGACTCAGCGGTCCTGTTTGTCTATTTTCACCTGTAAAGCAGGACTGCGGTAGGCGGAGGTTTACCCTGGTGCAGGTGTGCCACAGCGGTCAGTGGAAGAATCCGCGAGTTTCTCTGTGAGTTTCCCATTACTTCGTTGCTTGCTCGGAAGTTTAGGGGTTTTTTTCACTGTAAAAAGAAGTTTTCTTCCCACGCACGATGGACGCTAATGTTTTTGTCACTTTTTATGGAATCAAACTCAAAGTAAGGTCAGTACTTCCACGCTTTAAACGCTGCACGCTCATACTCTCTCCCACAATCGATATACGATCCATTGTTGATCTGCACACAGCTCTTGTCACTAACGGCGCACTCGCTTACGTCACTGTCGTGAGACATTCTCGCAAAGAATCACGGTTTTAGTAACGCAGTAACGCAGCGTTCCTACGGGAAAGTAACGGTAATCTAATTACCGTTTTTGCAATAGTAATCCCTTACTTTACTCGTTACTTGAAAAAGTAATCAGATTACAGTAACACGTTACAAGTAACGCGTTACTGCCCATCTCTGTCCAGAAGGCATCGAAGGCACATCCTGGACTCTGAGCTCGGCACCCTATCTCTGAGTGAGACTCCATACACCCATCAGAGGAAGCTTGTTTCTGCTGCTTGTGTCTGCAATCTCTTGGCCGTAGCTGAGGGTGCCAGTAAATCCACAGCTTTACTTTCACACTCAGCCACACTCTCTTTACCACAGCAGACTGGTGCAACATCCTCATCACAGCAGATGCTGCAAACATCTGTCTGTCATCCTCCCTGTGGTAACTGACCTGCAGATATTGTCCAAAAAGACTCCAGGTACTGAAGACGAGATTGTTTAAAGTAGCAGCGCCTGTAACACAAAAATGTATACTTACTGTACAGTTATCATCAAGGTGAAATCCATCCATAAAGACCAAAGATGGAGTTTATACAGTTGCTTGCTGATAAAGCCTATTCATATCTGACCACTTATATAAATAAGACTATATGGAAGCCTTAAAGCTGCATACAAAATGAATGCTGATTGCATTAATTGTTGAGCTGCAGACTCATCCAGGTCCTGCAGAGATAAGAACTAGGATGAGTCCTGGGCCTGATCAAGGTCATACCCAGGCTACCTGGATGATGCTGGCACTGAAGGGGATGGAGATTTAAACTTATCAACAAATATCATTAAAAAACTCTTTTGTGCATGAAACAGCGTCAACAGTCCCCTCGTAGGCTGCTTTCTAACACAAAGTTAAACTTCTACAAGTCCGATATTGATCATTTTACAGCTTTTAATCTGCTTAAGAAACATCTTGTTAACATTGAGAGTCTTTAGCAGTATGAATTGGTTTTGATGCTGACTGGCGTTGCAGTTCAGAGCTTCCAGCATCACTGTCCACGTGATGCTGCGGCCGTGACACCGTACTGTATCCCAGGCAGGATTTAGAGATCTTTGAAAAGAGGCAATTTCAGATTATCGTGGCCTGATCTGTGTGGATGTGTCGGCCCTGTCAGCTGCGCGTGGATACGAGCAGGACACACATGGTTTAGGAATGCACAGATGCCTCGCGTTGTCGTTAATCTCCCCGAGTGGCTCGCGTCTCGATGGCATCCATATGCAACTTTAATTTCAGCACTTCAAGCTGCACGGGAAGGGATAAAGATAGCTTTTGAAGATTGCTTTTCATGTTCATCTGAGCGTTTAAGTGTTGCAGAGAAGATCTGGACTGCTTTTTTTTTTTTTCTTTTTTCCTCTTTTGTGAGGCAGGAGTTCGGCTTCTGCGAGACAGTTTGAAGCATCTGAAAATGGCAGCTTTAGCGGCAATTTCCTGGTATTGTCTCCACGCTAACGAGATAAACACTGTGTGTCAATCAGAGCGACTTCCAAAAGGTGTCGTATTTCAAGGTTGAGCTACATTTCGTGTGGTAACAGTGAGCAGTGGATGGTAATTTTGTGGAGAGAACTTGACTGAGCTGCCAGCTGTTTTTGGACATTTTTATTTTGGAGCGTGTTCTTTACCCTCCAATAAAATGCCCAACTTCAGTATTCCTCTCTCACATGAATATGCTTCGAACAAACAGCCCTAACATCCATGTTATACGATCCCCATTGTTAAATGTTCTCTTTTAACTTCCATCCAAATCAGCTCGCAGAGGGCCAGTGCTAAAAAGGATATGGAGCTTTCAGATGGCACCTAAGTGCTGTATCGCGTAACCGCCGAGCCTTTTTATGGATTAACAGTTTATTCCTTTTGCTGGAGCCACACCAAAGCGCCCTGGCCCTGTGTAAAATACACTGCTTTTGGTGAATTATGAGTGTGGCCTTCGTCCAAGTGCCTGCGGCCTTCCTGTTTATTTGTACGGCGGCGCAGGTCGGCGGCGAGGTGGGGTCCGACGGATCCAGCTGAGCATGTGTAAACACTCATCCTGGGAGCTGCGGTGAAAGTGGCTATTTTCCTCCGGCGAGGGGATTTTTTTTACTGCCCATTGTTTTTAACAGTGAATCGACCTCTTAAAAACATTGGACGCTCTCTCATGGCTCTCCTGTGGCCCAGAGAGTGCTTTGTATATGCCTATTGACAAAATATTTCTGTGTTATGGCATGTGTGTACTGTGACTCGTATAAACTAGAAAAGGAACACAAGTGCGCTGACGGGAACATCTCGCTCATTTTATGCAAGCGTTCCCTGGAAAATTCTGCGGACAACGAGCTTTTTAGAAAAAAAACAAAAAAAAGACCTGTGTCTTGTTTCACTGGAAGCTCTCAGGCATGCTGATAAACCCCCTAACCTCGAGATATCATAATTGTCATGGTCCTGGGTCGTGTGATCCAGTGTGTTATGCTTAACCTATTTTGATGTTTATTGTTTGCTTAGGTTCTTTAAGGTAGTCCAGTCCTTTTTGTAATTATATTACCCTTGCATTACGTCTCCCTTGCCCTTCGTGTGGTTATGTCTGTGTGTCTTGTACTGTCAAGTTCATGCTGTCAGTTATGTCACCTCCCCCTGTACTACGTCTCCCCGGTTCATGTCTCATGTTTCCTGTTTTACTTTGAAGGCCTGCATTCACTGTCTGTGTATTCAGCTCACTCCTCCTGTCCTGTCGTTAAGTTCATGCGTGTCAGCTGCGTTCCCATGTGTGGCCACTTCCCCTAATCATCCCTCATGTGTATTTAGTCTCTGTGTTTTTTACAGTCTGTGTCGCGTCGTCTGTGTTCCCACCCTCCATGTTTCCATGCCCGGTCTGTTGCATTCTAAGTCATAGCCTTACCTTAGTTCATTCCCAGTTTAGGTTTCTGTTTAGTTTTTGCTTTTGTGCTGCCCTTATTCTTGTTTGTTTCTCTTGCGTTACCAGCCACAATAAAAGGCTCGCTTTTGTTTAAAGTTCACTCCCGTCTGCTCACTTGTGTTCGCACCTGGGTCCACCACTCACACCACCGCACGGTCTGTCACAGCGGACCGTTACAATAATATGTCGAGTCCTGGCAATCACGGGACAAAAAATAAACATTTTCATTGACAAATGTGTGAAAATTGTTACTTTTTTCTCCCACAAAAGTCAGGTTTGCCTGACTTTTCTCCAGAACACAGGGTTACTGGTCCTCACTGATAATGATTTACACTCCCACAGCATTACCCTGTGGGAGGCAGGCAGGGCGCATCTGCAGTGTTTTTGCAACATTTCAGTAAAACTAATGCAAAAAGTCACAAGATTTCACAGATTATCACACTATTACCATTTGAATCACAAAAACCTGAAAAAAGTAGGTAGCTCAATATTATTGAATTATACAGGACACTGAACAAAGAAACCCAAACTGTTTTCAAGACATTTCTAGAATTGTCTTAAAATGCTTTGGACATGAACTGAAATAATTTGATTTTACTGGCAGATTTTGTCTCCTGATGTAATTAAATCAACTTCAAGGAGTCATTAAGTGTTATATTTTAAGGTAAATACCCTACAATAATAGAGAGAAACCCCTCAAAACAGATGACTCCCTATGAACAAATGCTTCACGACAGTGGGAAGGAAGAACTCTCTTTTTACAGGAAGAAATCTCTGTCAGAACCCAGCAGGGAGAGGCAGCTATCTCCCATTACCAGTGGATGGGGTGGAAGAAGGAGACAGGACAGAAGAAACAGTGTTGAAGAGAGTCACAGGCTAACCAATACGATCTGCTATGTGCAGCACTTGGTGACTGTGGGAAGGAAGAACCACCTTTTAACAGGAAGAATGTTGTTAAAAGGGGGATGAGAACATAGAGAAGAGGAAAAAAAGAGTTAAAGACATGCAGTACTGTCATATAAATCCATGGGATGTAAAAGAGGGGAGTAGAGAAGAAATGCTCAGTGCATCATGGGTAGTCTACCAGCAGTCTCAGCCGATTGGTTGCCTGGGTCACCTGATCCAGCACTAACTACAAGCTTGATCAAACAGCTGTGTTGTGTGTAGTGACTGAAGACTCCTCCACATTGAAATGGAGCCGGTTGAGGTGACTTAAACATCTGACCAAGAAGCCTCCTGGGTGAGGTGTTTCATTCAGCTGGGAGGAGACCCAGAACATGCCAGAAAGATTACGTCTCTCAGCTAGCTGAGATGATGTGGCCAGGATGGATGGATGAATAGTTTTAAGCTTAATCATAAAAGTAGAGAGGGTGTATGTCTCCTGACAACAAACTGGGTCCACTGGATTTATTGCAGGACTGAGGTATCATTATCAGTATCAGTGACATGACATTTATTTTGTGCTGTAACTGAACACAAACTGAGTGTTGAGGTGATGATGTTAGTGTGGGTTTCGTGAATCCATAGACACTTTCTCATTATGTTCTTTGACTCTGTTCTTTTATTGAAGGCAGAGTCAGTTCAACTACTATAAAGCTGAATTTTAACTCCTCACCTCTTACCTTTTTGTTTTTCGGACACAAAAATCAATCAGGAAATCTTTTATTACTAACTAATTGTTCTGGATGTGACTGTAAAGTGCAAAAATTAAGAGATTCGTGCATTTTTCGGTTTCTTTTGCATAGATGCTGGGTTTTTCCAATGAGAAACTGTCATCTTATGTAACCAGCTCTGCCCATAAAACACGTCATCATCACTTACAAATACAGAAAATAAGTCTTGGCCTGGATATCTGTTCTCATTGGCTACATCAGAGGCCCCAAAGCATTGGACGTTGCTTCTTAGTCGTCAGATATTAGCAGATTTGCCCCAGATTTGGGTCTATTTGGATCATATTTGCACAAATAATAAAATTAAAGGACAAAATTAAAGACAAAACTGGTCTTTCGTAGTGTATCTGAGAGAAAGCTTTCACCATTTGTACAAAAAGACCTGCTGAGCTAAAACATGACCCTTCATAAACCGAAGGATAAACGTACTTCAACCCCAAGCGTTCGTGGTACACAGTTGGACAGATGGGGGGACAAACACACTCGATCGTTGTCTGCATGTCAGTTTGAGCCCCGAGCATGATTGTGGGGACATTTTTCAGGGTAACTTGTTTGTCTGTGAGGTGCAGCCGCCGCTGTTGTTTTTGTCAACATGATCCGGGTCATCCAAAGGCAAAAAAAACCGTCAGTAGCATCAGAGGATTCACCGCAGCTCTGACTCAACAGCCGCACTCGCTGCGACATAACCGACATGACAACAACGATGATGACGGTTGTTACGGGGACCGAGTTCGGGGACAAGCTGGAGAAAAACACATCTGTAGGGTGGCGTTTGGGAGGAGGAGGAAGAGGAGGAGGTGGAGGGACGGACGGGCGGCTGTTTGAGTGTTGCCACTATGTGAAAGCTTCTCCGGGCTGCCCGTGCACTTTGACACCGGTATCCGAGTCCTGGAGGCCGTCAGGGAAAAGTGTGTTTGTTGCTGCTGAAGGGGTCTGGGAGCAGGATCCAAGCCAGGGGTCAGAGGGTTAGCTACATGTCCTAAAAGCAAACTGTAACCTACTTTCACCCCCCCACACACGCACACCACACACAGAGCTCACCAATCAGACATCCTGCCATGGAGCCCACTCTTCATGTTCTGCATGTTTTGCAAAGTCAAAAGGCCACAAGACACAAGAGGTAGTTCAGCAAACTTTAGGGCATCTGCCAAAGTGCCCGTGAGTTCCCACAGTGCCGTTCACTTTCAGTGTGGGTGGCTCAAATCCCTCAGCCCTGCAGTGTTGGAGTGATCTGCATAAATGCTGTTAAAGTATACATTTTACGCACAGAGAGGTGTCTCCATGCCATGGAAGTTTAATGCAGACTTTTAAGGGAAAAAAATAGATCTCAAAACTGATCAGAGACCAAAAAAATTCAAAAAAGCACCAGAAAAACAGAACTATAGTTTGGTTTGAACAGAAATCTGTTCAAACAAATCTAGGATGATTGTTTAGGCTCATTTTCTTGTATAAACTACATACAGATGTTATGGACATGAGTGCACAGCAGTTGGGTCTTTATTTTCAGATTCTGTTTAAGGTCACAATTAGGCCCTGCCCTTTCTCTAATTCACCTGGGCTGGACTGAACAATCTGGTGCACTGGTCCTGGTCCATGTTTCTACTCTACCTGAGCACTCAAAGCACTTTTAAAGACGATCATTTGGTTTTAAATTTGATTTATGGTCCAACATTGGCAGAGAGAAGGATTAAAAGATTTAAGTGAATTCAGACATGCCCGTTGAATGCTGATTGGCTGAATACACAAGATGGCAATGAAAGTCACCAGAGAGATAAAAAAGTGTGACAAAAAATTAATCAGATATCCAAAGTAAAGTTTACCACAGAGAGGAAGAAGCATAAAAACTCAATTAAAGATCAAAACAGTTTTCATTGTGTTTAACACTCAGTCATCAGTTTACCCCACAGGACAGGTTTGTATCAATTACTCCACTTTACATTAAAATCTTTAAAAGTAATGTGCATGTAATGACTGAATACGCCAAAGCCGAGACATGGCAAAATTGTGACCCTTTTTCTTAACCTCTAAGTGATGTTTCTTCAAAAATGATGTCCCCCTTATATAGTATCTATATATAGCCCCAAATCAGAACAACAGTGACGTCAAGGTGCTTTATTTTGTATGGTAAAGACCCTAGAACACCACAAAACCCCACCACTCAGACAGAACCCTATGAGGAAGCACATAGCAACAGTGGGAAGGACAAACTGATTTTTAACTGGAAGAAAACTCTGGCAGAACCAGACTCGGGAAAAGGGAGCTATCTGCCATGACTGCTAATAGCTTCAAGTGAGTTTGGCACCCCTGAGACTTTTCGACATTGCGATGTTTCCTAAGTTGTTGTGGTTTAAATGTATGCCTGGGATAGGCTTTACTTCTCTTTCTCCTTGCCTCACTGAAGGTTGAACAGAGCTCCTGCAGGTCAACAACATCTTCTACTTGTGTGTTATGAGGTGTCTTGGAAGCAGCATTGATTTTTCTTCCACTACAGAGGAGCAGCTGTCAGACATAGTGGTCAGTTTCACTGCCGCACCCCAGCATTTACTACACTGGTGTGGGAGGTCAGATTGTCAGGTTTTTAGGTATCTCTTTTCTCTAAATCAAATTATCGGTACAAAGAAAGGATTTCTATAGAGGAGATGAGGATGTTCAGCTTTTCCTCTACATGCCGCCTCTGTTGCCCTGCAGGCTGCCACCCCCACCCCCCGACCGCGCTGACCTCTCTACCATCTTTTAAGTCAATGCAAACGTACCAGCATGAACTCACAAGCAGAGACACGGCTGGCCTGTAGCACCAAGAACGAGATCTGCTCTGCTCAGGATCATCTTGCTCGTCTCCCTCTCAATGACTTGCTGCCAGTTTGAAGTTTGACTCTGAGGCGCGTTAGAGATCTTATAGGGTTTGAAGTCGAGAGCCACGGCACCGACAAGTACCCGCTTCTCCTTTCACCTCGAAGCGTTTCTTCTCCCCACCCCGAAACAAAGCAGCGAAATTGTCAAGTATCTCACAGATCAGGCAGAAAAAGAAAGAGGAAGAAAAAAAAGAAGAAGCGACTGTGAGCGAGGCGGACGTGGTTTCTTCTTGTGTTCGGGGAGGGTCAGTGATCACATTAAGGATGATGCTGTTAAAAATCTCCCTCAGACCTGATCTCACTCGTTTCCTTCTGCCTTCGAGCTCTTCTCTACCGGTGAAAACATGTCAGCACTGATAAAAAAAAGAAAAGATGACAAGCAGAACATATTAAGAAAGTGAGGAGCTGTTTGCTGCAGAGAGCTAGAAATGCAGAGCGGAGATATGGACTTTTACTGTGAACTGCATCCTGCAAACGTGGATTTTTGATTAAAAAGAATCTCAGGCAGTGAAATGGGTGTATTTGTACTTCGCATCCACTTTTGATTCACAAGAATTTCTGTGAAGTTATTTAATTCACTCCTTTTTTATATATTTATACTATATTTAAAATTTGATTGTTTGAACTTTTTGTATCAATCCCCAGATTTACAAGAATTTTTTTGAACAATAAAATTACTGATGGTTTGTGTTTAGCATATATTTACTGGAGTAAATCATTGAAAATCATAATCATTGACCAAACTACAAACTGCCTGAAATACAGTGTGGACACAGGGTAAAGGAGCCGCAGGTATTTCCTGTGCAGAAACGTGTGTTTAATGTGCAGTTTGAACATTTTTCCTATCGTCTGTGTTAAAAAGTCCATGTTTTTCCTTCATTATCTATTTAGCTCAGGAGCAGTCCCTTTTCCAGAACCATGACTAGTTAAGTCAAAAGTAGGAAAGAGGGGCACTATGTTTGTCCAACATGATGGTATGTATTAGTTTCTGGTCTCCGACATTTAAAGTTTCAACATTAGAAGTGACCACATTCAGCTTAGGCCTGAATTATGCTTCAGTGGGAAATCTATGTTGTAGCTTATGATATAACTGGAACCTCCTCTTAACCCTGCACCGTAACCTCATGTCGACCCGACGTGCAGTTACATTTATCAGGAGGTGCAAGTCTGGTTACATGCATTTTGTTGGATATTCAAAATGTGTATTTTGCAACCAGTTGGCAAATGGTTGCTGACGTTTGCAAGCACGAAACTGGTTGCAAATAGGTTTACTGCACAGTGCTGTACTGGAAACCTGTTTGTGATTGTGAGCACATTGCTGTAGTTGCAGATAGTTTGCAAGGAAGATGGCTACTCGTCTGCAAGCGCTTGCAAACTACTCGCCAAGAGTGATGCAAACCAAAAACCAAAATTGGTTGCTTTCAAAGTAAAGGTTGTGACTTTGGAAACGCGTTGGTTGCAGCGGTAAGGGACGGCTTTTACTTGGTGAAAGTTTGTGTTGCACTTTCTGAAGTTTTCACTATTGTACTCATTCCACAGGGAGCTGCTCAGCCAATCAAATCATTTAGTAAGAGTAATTTTGCGAATGTGAAAATTCAGTGTGAAGATGAAGACAAGACTTATTTTACTTGAAACGAAAAAATAAGATATGAGATATTATTGTTTTATTATTAATAATAAATAATAACAATAAAAATAGGTAAAATATTTAATTGAGTTGAATAGTTTTTTTTGTTCTTTTACTTGACAACTGTTAGGACCTTTATGATAACTGGAACCTTCTTTAATTTGATTGTAGTGCCCCTGATCTTGATGGATAAATAGCAAAATATGTGTATTTGATTTGAGGCTGATGATGTTTATTTTCATCTTGGAAACAGACAGTATATTGAATATGCAAAGTTTTTATTTTACACTGAAGCAAAACTGTTTGAGTGAGATCTGACAACTTTGTTTTAGGGTCAAATTGAGGTCAAAAGAGAAGTGAGCGAAGGCAAAGAGCAACAACCGTGTTCTTTGTTCTGCTATGAGGTTCTGGAAACTTTGCTCACTCTCAAACTAACCAATAAACTTGGAGGTGATATGGGTCGACTCGGCTTGGAGCCGCCCGATCGGGCCTTGCCTTTAGGTATTTGTTGTTTTTTTACACCGAATGCTTTCATTGCGATTTGTAAATAAAGTGGCTTCAGCTCATTCCACAGCCGCCTCCGTGTGGATTGGCATCGCATCAAAGAGTTATGCATCTCCACGATGTGGATTAGTGTTGTATTTTTTTCTTTTTTACAAAGACGAGAAGGAATAGTTTGAAAGTTGGACATTGTTTTATTCATGTAGCTTCCAGACGCAGACAGGAGGCTACTGGAGGCTACCGGAGGCTCTGTGGCATGGCGGGAAGTCAAGCGAGGAGAGATAAGGGCTGTATGGAGCAGCGGGAGAGCATCAGTTGGGGGAGAAATAGTTGAACAGTAACCGCAGGACACACCGCCGGAGACAAATATTCCATCAGAAAAGTTCCCCGATGCAGGCAGGAGGAAACTCTGAGTGCTTGTGAACGCGCCCCGTGCTCAGTTTGTCTTTGCCTTGCCTTGACACGGTGAGCTGGCAAATATGTGTTTTCCTCCGCGGTGATTGGAGATGACTTTCACCGCCTCGAATAAATCATGGCGGCATCTGAAAAGCAAATATCTGTTGCTCAGCTTATTGACAATGCAGAGACACTGGAGACTAAATAAAGAGAAAAACAGGGAGGAAACGAAGGCGGCCGCCCAATCATGACGCCTGCTTAAGACCTCATTGCTTCCGAGTGCTACTTTACTGTTGCAGTATTTTGACTGAAATCTTAATGCAATGAGGATTAAAAGGATTACAACATAATCTTGAATAATCCAAAGTGCCACGGACGGAGGAGCGCTTGTAATAACGCCGTAAAGCCCGTCCAGAGGTCTGACAACATTGTCAGTCACAGCGGGGATTAAATATTTGCGGGAAAAACTTTCGGCTAATGCCCGCAAACCATCGCTGGTGGAGAAAAGCGCTGGGGCCAGAAGGCAATTTAGTAATTTAAGAGACATATAGCACCTCAATAAGTGCTGGCCAGCCCGCTGCCAGGACAAAGCCCAGGCAGACGAGGGGGAGACAGGCTTTTTAAGCAGATTTACTCCCCCAATTTTTGTTTTTGATCAATGCTCGGGCAGGTTCATTACACATGTAAAGCACGGGAGAGCGAGGAGGAGGGGCTGAGGTTTGAGGAATGAAAATGTTCTCACAACCACGAATCAATTCTTATTAGGTTTACCGAAATGCCATCAACATGTCCATTAGCTTTTCCATTAATTTATATTTTTCTCCTCAGGAGCAGGGCTTTCTTGTATATTTTAAGGATTATGTAAAGCATCACCAGAAATTATCTTTTTGAGCTGAATAACCCACATTCATCGATGTGAACCTGCCTTTAATTACAACCCTTCACTCAATAACGCTAAAATCTGTTTGGGAGGCACATTAGTGGGATTTGATGCAGAACTTGCCTGGATGCGCCCTGAAATTCATGCCGGTTGATTGAAGTCGTATTGATGCTTAACTCCTCTCCAACAAACCCTTAATTTAACAGAATGAATATAAATTGAGTGCAAGAAAAGCTTTTGGAAACAGAATCTACATTAAGTGTGCAGGAATCTGTCTCGGTGAAGAAGAAGAAGATGCAGAGACACTGAAATAGCGACAGCACAAGAAAAGAGACCGGACAACAAAAAAGGCCGACTGTCCATCACTTTATGGTATACTGTGTATGATTAATCTGCTTTATACAGAGTTGTGTGCAGGCAGCAGCAAACTGTGGATGCTGCTGCTGAAGTGGATGATGAGGAGGAGGAACTGTGCATCCAATCTGTCATTTTGTGTTGGTCCTGTCTAGTGGATGAAAATGAAAAGAAATTAAAAAAAATAATGAAAAAGTATTCAGGCTTGCATTTTAAAGGGAAACATCTGGATACATTTGACTTTTTCATACATACCACATGCGACTGATAGTATTGCCTTAAAGGACCTTTTATTTGGAAAAATACAAAGAATCAATGTAAATTTAAAAAATAATAATAATAGAAAACTGCAAAGTCTTAGCTCATTTTGAATTTAATGGCAGCGATGTTGGGATAGGACCATGTTTACCACTGTGCAGACCCCTCTTCTTTTAACAAGCACTCTTCTTTATAGAATTGCTTTAATTCAGTCATATTGGAATATATTCCAGCGCAAATGGCCCGTTTAAGGTCATGTCAAAACAGTTGTTTGCTAACTAGCTAACAATGAGGATAGCCATCAGAAAATTGTTTTGCAATCCCTTCATAACAACTTTCTACATGACAATTTAAAAATATACACATACCAGTTTAGATTATATTAAGGTGTTATTAGTTAATTTCTGGTGGTTGGTGTCTTTAGCCAGTCTGCTGTTTCAAGTGACTGAACTGGACCACTTGACCGTGGTTGTGCAGTTGGTGCCTTTTGGATCATTTCATTGGAATTATCTGATGACTAATGTGGCTTGATATGAAGTTAATTATCTTAACAGAGAGTAGAAAAAGACTAAACTTCAGTTTTTGGGGTTGTTAGTTGATCTTTACAGCACTGTGCGTTTTTACAGTTTATGGATTTAGCTTGCTAACAATGCAAGCTACTGTTAGCTAATAGCATAGCGCACTACCTGTTAAAATATTATCACTTTTGGCTCCAAAAGACCAACATGTCGGCTAAAATGCCAAATTAGAGTGATTTCGATTAAATTTCCGAACTGAAAAATTAGTTTTTGTAGATGAATTTTATGCTTAACTATTTTTCTGATGTTCAGAGAATTCCATTGTGAATTCAAGTTTGGGTTTAAAAACCTGAATTCAAGTGTGTGTTTAAAAACCTGAATTCGGTTTATTGTTTGCCTAATAAAAAATAAGAAATTTGTAATGCACTATAACATGCTAACAATTAGTATAATTCCTATTATAATTAGCAATTATCTTCATTATAAAAAAAGGAAGATTTTTTATGGAACAAGTTTATTTATGGAACTTTTTTTTTTTTACAGATTTAGTCACAAAGAGCTGTGCAACAAAGTAAATAAAACTAGTAATAATTACAGCTAAATATAATGAATTCTGTTAATAGCAGTACGAAACCATATGTAAATATTGCAGTACAACCTTTGAGTGACTGGAGTCAGAAAAAAAGGCTCGTGGAGGTATTGGTTTTGACTCTAAAAGTCACTTTTATTCTCTCTTTTTCTTAACTAAATGTTTCCTACTGCTCCACATTCACTCTGTATTATTCCACAAGGTCAGGACAAAGGCTCCCTGCTTTAATACACAACATAAAATTAGCAGTATGTTCATTTAAAAAATTCAAGTGTGTGATAAAAAAAACGCTTCTTTTTGTGTTTTTTAAAGTTAAATACGAGTCGATCTCTTTGTGTAGTAACTTTAGAAATGAGAGGTCACGGCGAGAGTCAACCACGCTTCTTCAAACAGTTTAAATATTTCACTTGTGAAATTCAAAGCTGCTGTCAGTCAGCCACACGTCTTGGCCTTTCTAGTGTTTATCCGGAACGTTTTGTTCTTCATGTCAATGAGGACATACTCCTCGGCTCAACCTACTGCTGCCCAGCTGCCCTTGGGCAAGACACTTGACCCTCAGACTGCTGTATGTCCGACCAGTGGAGGACTGGCCGGCTTCCAGTTTGAATATACTGTATGAGATGAAAATTCCAATGCACTTTCTCTGCCCTCAGATGATTTGAAGCCTTCAAAAAAAAAATCCCACTGTACTTTCCTCACTTTTTAATGTATTAGTGCTTCACACTTAATCTTATATGCTGAACTGTTTGGTCTTTTCTGGTTCTTTTACTTAGACATGTACATGTACTTAGACATGTACATGTCTAAGTACATGTACATATAGTGTTTTACTTTTTGATTACAGCTGCCTGTCCACCCTTTTTGTGTTCGACTAAACTCTAGTTTATCATTTAATCTTTTACATGAGAGAAAACTCAGGATGACACCTCGACAAACTTTGTACGAGGGACTGATTTTAGTTTGTGGGCCACATACACCTCAACTGGAGCCACTGCACAATAACTTACCGTTCCTCTAATGTTAAGTAGAAATAAATGACTGTGAGAGTGCTTATTTCCTTTTTGAAGATCACAGCTGTGGCTTTGAAGAAATTTCTTAAAGGTTATTGGCAGCAACTTCAAAAGAGTTTGTGAAGGTCACACTGCAGTGAGACACATTTAAACAGGTTCCATATAAAATTGCTTAAATCTCCAAAAAGTTTCTACTTGACCTCCTCAGAATCAGCTGATCTTTTCTGCACAGTAAGTTTAGCATATTTGATGAAGTCGTGTGGTTTTAGTATTTGCCCCCTTCCTGATTTCTTCGTTTTTTGCACATTTTTCACACTTACATGTTTCAGCCCATCAAACAAATTTTAACATTAGGACATTCAAAGCTCTTCTACGGATGTTGGCCGCATTTTGTTCTGTTCTCTGTCAAGATGATGCCGCACTGCTTCCTGACACTTCTTCCTTTGTCCTCCACTTGTCCAGTTTTCTCAGATTTTTAAGGACACCCTGCACAGCAGGCTGAGATATCACAAGTTTCTGGTAATAGCTCTTTGAGAATCACCTTGATGGTACATAAATACTATTTTATGTCTGTCAAACTTTTATTTCTTTATATTTTCTTGCATTACATTTCCTTCATACAAGAAATTGGAACAAAAGATGTGTTTTGTGATAGGCAGCTAGTACCTAAGTGCCTATATACAATTTTAAATGAATTCTTTGCAAAGGTGTCTGTTATGTGTAGTCACAACATTGATTCATCCCTTGAGTCTTTTTTTAAACGCTTAAATGACTCATAGGTCAGTGTTAAGTGGCGTGACAAACTAACATTCCTCTGGAAATGGTCAGGTACACAGACTGGACTAAAAATGAGTGAAAAGCAGCCAGTGTCCAAAGAAAAACGTCAGAAGGCCTTCAGAAAGCCTGGAGAACTTACTCAAGAGCACTTTAATAATTAAAACAAAGTCTGCCTCCTTGGAAACAAAATATGAAGAAATGACAGGTGGCTCAACACTTTTGCACAGTACTTTATATATGTCAATTAGTTTATACCATTATCCTCCACAGGCCAATGTCTAGATGTATTGTATTAGTGTTATTATAGTTGCTATAGGTTGGATATAATGTTTGCACTCTGTGCACATTATTTGATGTCTGGGCCTTATTTATGAGCTCTGAATATCATTTGAGGATAAGATAGTTAAGTCTATTGGAAAACACCTTAAAAAATCCTACCTGTTTACTGCTACTTTGTGGTGTGTTATGAACCATTTGCCATATGCTTTTATTTTAATTGAATTTAATCGTTTGAAATAGAGGAAGTAGGGTTGCATGTAGTGCTTTTGCATTGTGCCTCTTTTAAATGGTTTCTTACAAGCTAAATGAGTCCAGAGTCCTCCTCCTCTAATCTCACCCACAGTGCTGCCACCCAGTGCAGACAGCAGGAGAAGCAGCCAGTCACTTTCTGCCACGGAAACAGATAACAGCCTGGACATGTGTTTTAGTTAGCAACAAGAAGACTGTTTTATAAGCAGGCACTTTACACCAGCTCCTCATTTCTCTGTGAAAAGGAGGGAAAAAAGCTGCCAGGTGGTACAGACAGTTTATTTTTTTTTCTGCCTATAAGCCATAATGAGGTTGTGCCCCGGGGAATCAGTCGAGCGGAATGTTATTAATGCCTCAAAAGAGGAGGAAAAAATCCTCGGCACCTTCTGCGGCCGTGGCATAAAGGCAGGAAAAGACTGTCAAACAATTAAAGTGAAGTGAATTCCCTGAGATGGAAGGGGAAAGCAGAGAGAGAGGGAGAGAGAAACAAGTGGACGAGAGGAGAAAACAGCTTCCTCCAGTATGTGGAGGAGAAACGATGAGCTCAGCTTTGGTTTAATCAGTAGTGTGAAAACTATCTACCGACCTGAATGTTTTTTCCACAGCGAGTGCACAAGTGGCAAGTTCACATCAAACAGGCCGAGGGATCATTACTGTACATTTAACTCTGCATTCAGCTGTCTCTAATCAGCCAGCCTCGATATCTGACTCATAACACACCTCCTACTGAGAGGCAAATTTTTACTGATGTTAGCTGAAACACGATTATGATGAGCTCCAGCCAACAAACAGGTGAACATGGATTTATATTCCGCTGCACAATTTGGACACATCTTCAACAGTTAATGGTTACGTTTTTTTTTCCTCTTTATGTTTAAGAATTACCAGAAACATGAATAAATGTCAGCTTTTTCTCTCTACCCGGGCTTCCTGTGTGCTTCTTTACTATTAAACAAGGCTCGAGTCCCACAAAAATAAAGTTGAAAGGGACAGATAGTCATGAGTCAAAAGAACCAAACCACAAACAAAACTGAATACATCAAAATGTTATGACTTCATTTGCTATGATCTATAGGTTGCTGATTAACAGATAATGTAATATATATATTGTTACTCTTTAATATTTTAGATTTAGTTACAGCTGGAAAGAGCTGGATGTTGAAGGTGGGTTGCAAAGTGGCTTGCAGAAACAGCAATTGTAGACTGGTTGAAGTAGCTTAAGTTTAGCATGCTATATGTTAGATTTACCAAAAGGTAGATGTGATGTCATGTTCACATTACACGAATGTTGTCCGCCACTGGACGCAATATAGCATTTAGTTGTATTCCCTGACTGGCTAGCAGTGGTTCCTGGAAGTTTTTGACTGTTGCTCTGGGAAATTGGTAGCTTTGGTGGTTGCCAAGGGGTAAGTGATTGGTCCATAGGCCTGGTTCATGGCAGTCACTTTTTCAGTTTGTGGTTGGTTGTGGAATACTTTTTCTTTTCCCCCAAAACCAGTGATTACTAGTTGGTCTTGTATCGGTCTCTAGGGATGTGTGACTGAGGCCTCATTCAATACACTGTCAACATGATTCTCACATCTCCAAGATGGTTGACAAGGTAACGTTGATTGCTTATTGATCACATGTCAGTAAATCTTAAATTCCATAATTAAATGGTAACATTTAGCCAGTATTAAAACGGAAGTCTACCATTGTCTAATGCTCTACAATGTATCTGCCCAGTTGTATGTAAAGCAATTAAACTCATCCCAGCTGCAACATTAAAGTGATAAACTAGTAAATAATACAATAAATATGACCTATCCTTCTGCATATTGCATATGCATATACTTTAAGAGTAATTTAATGCTTAGATTTTTGTACTATAATCAATAGGAGTGTGACTTTCAGTTGATTGAGCTCTTTAAAAAACAGTTATCTGATACACATGTCCAGCTCCTTTCCAGTGTTCCCTCTTCTATGCCACATTTTTTTAACGTTAGTTTTTTGGGGGACATTTTTGCATTTATTGGATAGTGAAGCCGTGAAGATTGACATAAGAGTGGGCAGGCTCAAACCTGGACTGCTGCACTCCAGCCAAGTGGTTAATGATCAAAACACAGAAGATGCAAAAACTACTATTGTCACGGCTGGCGGAGTGAGCCGTGTGGTGTGGAGGAAAGGGAGGACCCAAAATGCAGCAGTGACTGATGATACGAGTGATGTTTATTTACAAAGTGACAATGGCAGAAACAGGCAGTGAGGCATGACAAAACAACTGAAGAAACCTAAACTGGGAGAACTAAATGACAAACCTGAGACCATACAAAAGGGGTGCGGGGCAGAGAGACGCAGAGACAGGAACACCATAGAACGCAGACGAGCTGACAATGAATACAGACCGACACCCACTAAATATACACACACAAGGTAATCAGGTAATCACACACAGGAGGGAAGAACAGCTGACCCTAATACACATGAGGACCGGAGGACACAAGCTGAACACAATGACAACAGACACAGACCTTCAAAATAGAATAGGAAATCCAGAACATGAGCATTCAAAGTAAAGCAGGAACACACAGACTGATTTACAACACAACACGGGGACATGAACAGAGCACCAAGGACAGACACAGGTAGGGCTGAATACACACACCAAACTACAGGTTCAACCCTAAACCAATACAAAATCAGAATAAACACAAAGCACAAAAATGAACTTCAAGGAAACACAAAACGCTGGGCCAAAATGACCCAGGACCATGACAACTATCAAACAATAGCAACTATTACATCGCTTGGCTCCAAAATTCTCATTCCCACGGCTAATATGAAAAAAGAAATAAAATTAGTAATTCTGGAAGTTTTGCTAACTTTTCACCTCTCCTCTTGTTAAGACTCTGCATTAATGCTGTTTAAAATGACAGGACTGATGTCTTGCTCAGCGGCACCAAGGACATATTTCATTTCCCCTTCAATGAAATGCTGGCTTTTGAAATCCAATCTTCTCTCGAGTCCCCGTAGGCCGTGTTGGTGCCACAGAGCTACAATACAGAGGTGTGTGACACACTTTCATCTTCATTCAAAGAAGCCCTCATGGCCCTGATTTAATTTGCTTAGTTACATCCTCCATTGTTTCTCCTGATGTGTCATCCTCGGCGGAAGGCGCTGTCACCGTCAAAGCTCGCCGCCCCGGTGGGTCGGGACCTAGCGAACGCTGTGCCTCATTGTCTGTCCTCACCTTTGTGTCTTTGTGTAGCGTCGATCTGGTGGGTCGCTCAGATGTGACCCGCTCTGGCTCATCAGGGGAAACGCTGCTCAACAAACGCAGTTCCCACAGGAAGTGGAGAAGGGACAAAAAAGATAGAGGGGAAGCATGTCAAACAAGGAGAGGTGAACGCCTGTGACATTTCCAGCAGCACGATGAAGTGCAGCTGGTGGTGGATTTATAAGAACTCTTCCACATGTTCATATCATGTTGAATTTGATATGATGTGTCTGTTATCGCTTTATCCTGCTTATTGTCAGAGTTCAGGAGTACGTTTCACATCTGGAAGCTGAGTGATATCTTCTGTCAGAGTAGGCTAAAAAGAGGGACCGCCTCATTGTGACGTCCCTTTTCAGATTGTTTCAATCAAAACAAACACTGTAAAAGGTTTTTTGGGCCATCGTCATCGGGGGCCGGAGACACAAAGAGGGTTCAAGGTGTCGATGATCAGTGTGTCCTACAGTTCACATTAGTCCTCACAGCTAGCTCAGTCCTTCATCTCTGCACAAGCCAAGTGATTCACCACTAAGAGGAGATTTTGATATTTATCTGCTCAAACATGGCTTTCTGGCAAACTGCTCTTCATTTAAAGGCTATCCATAAGACTTTGATGTGACAGCACTATCAGTATTTCATATTTTCTATTTAATAGAGCTCCTTTGTTAGTGTAATTTCTCTTGTTTATAATTTTTAAATGTGTTTTTGTTAATTTTTATTTTATTGAGATTTTATTTACTACATTCACCACTTATTTTATTAGATTTTTAAATTTTTACCATGTTATTTTTCATGTTTTGGTTGATGTAACAGTCATTTCCCAACCTGGGAATAGATAAAGGTTAGTATAAAAAAAGTACTCCTTATCTTATAGCTAGCTGCTACCCAGTTGTGTTGTCTCATACCTCTTGGCCAGATTTACAGACAGTGATTAAACTGCTACATGATTTATTGTTAAATAAATCAATAATAATTTGTATAATAAGTTACATTTGCAAATATACAGTATATACAATATACACTCCACTTTTCAGTTATTTATTTGTAAAAAAAATGTTTGGAATCATGTATGATTTTCATCCTCTTCTCACGTGTACGCCACTTTGTATTGGTCTTTCACGTGGAATTCCAATAAAATTGATTCATGTTTGTGGCTGTAATGTGACAAAATGTGGAAAAGTTCAAGGGGGCCGAATACTTTTGCAAGCCAGTGTAGTAGTTTGGCAAACTAGCTGATTTTTTGCTAGAACATTAGCTAACAAGAAAGCTACTTAGCTAGTTAACAGTTGATAAATATCAACAAGTTTTTGTTATTTTCGCTATCTTTTTATCTTACTTTAAATATTTCTCATTGTTAGCTGACAAAGTAATTTGAAAACACTTTTCTATTTTATCATGCATAACTGATAATTTGAACAGAAAGTGGTCAAATTGGGACATTACAAATTAGCAGCAGTTACCAGCGTTTATAGCTCAACAAATGAACTGCTTATTTCTTCCTAGACTACATTTTAGTTGATGCTGCCAAACAGAGCTAGCTTTTGTGGGAAAATAACCAAACTAACATTAGCTGTATATTTAATCCTAACATTTTTGAGCAGTACTTTAAAAGTTACATTTTAACCGAGTGAAAAGTAGGATATATTACTGGTATTTATCATCCATAAAATCACCATAATCTTTATTTGTGTCAGTGACACACATTTCTAAGCTAAAATTAACTTGTTAGCATTGCTCGCCACTGGTGGTGCAGGGAAGTCATACATAGTCAGTTAAAAATAAAACTAAATATATAAAAAGTCAGTATAAAAGATTTTTAAATGCTAAATAATTCCAAAAACTTTGAAACCACTGAGGAGAAAAGCTGTGGATGTGGTTGCTATGATCGTTATGAGGAGTAACCTTTTTACAGTGATGGAAAGACTGAAAAATTATTAGCTTGACAGGCGTTTCAGCAAAAAATAAAATGAAATTAAATACTGGTTGCATTTACATGCGATGCCATGTTTGTTCCACCAGCACAGCCAACATAGATCAGCATTTAGAGATGTTATTAGCATCAATTAGAATGCTTCCAATCAGACGTAAATTTCCAGACAATGCGACCAGATAAAGATCACATATTGGCGTCTAATTGTGGCACAGATAATGTGGGGCTGCTTTAAATAAAAAAAATGTTTTGTCTTTGCTAATTGGGCCACAGAGGACAATGAGCTCATTTAGAATTAAGATTGAAGTGAAGGTGGGGAATTATGTATATGTGCCACAACAGAAGACAACTATAGACACAGACAGACCATGAGATGAAGCCAAAAGAAGAAAGCTATGTTGTGTAGTGCGACTTGGGGACCATATATACTTTTGGGGCTTCCAGTGTAGTGAGTGGTTATCCACTACAAGACTTCCCGTCCCATGAACTGGTTTAAAAACTGCTGATTTATTATAAACTACTACACTTTCTCACAATAGTTTTAAAACATAAATAGACATAAAATTCTCTAATTTCCCAACACTGACATCCCATCAGTGTGCTCTCACGTCCACGATATTAATATTTTCCATTTTCAAAAAGCAAAAGAGGTCTGCATTAGGAGGTTGGAGCGTAGTGGTAGAGCCTTTCACGCATTTCACAAGTCATTCATATCAAAAAAATCACTGGTAGAAGTTTTAAAAGGGTAATTAAGTATAAATACATTGAATGGTTAAGTTTAAGCACAAATAAATTTAGCTGGTTACGTTTACGCACTAAAACCGAATTAAGTTTAGCTACTGAAAAAGGACTTTATTATGTTTAGGCATTACATTTACACATTAAAATGAGTTTGGGTTGTAAACCACTCTTCACAGATATGTCATTATCTCGATTGTCCACTTCAAAAACACATTGTGGATCATTTTACCTCAAATCCACAAAATTTTGAACAAGATCCAAATCACAGCCGAAGAAATAAATCCAGTCTGACTGGTGCTTTAGTCTTTGTTAAATTCTTCAAATAATTTCCAGTACTTTGTACAGTTGTAGACTTGAATAAGAAGCATAGTCATAGTCTAACTTGCAGTTTGGTAGGATTTTTGTGACCTAAACAAAGTCTCTTTGTCTCTTTTTGAATAGATTCAGGTGGTGAAGCGTTGCTCTGCAAACTGAAGTTAACAAGTGCAGCTCAAACTAGGCCAAAGACAACAGCCACTCTCCAGTGAAGTGGGTTTTGTCCTGAGCGTTCTTGTTTTCAGGATCTGTACTGGGGCCTCGATCTTCACACCCATCAGCTCTGATATGCTGACAATCTCCTCATTAATTTGAACGGTGCAGCCGGGTTTGAAAGGCGAGAACCCTTCAGCCATTTCCCTAATGGTCTGCGAGCCGGCTGACCGGGGCACAGCCGAGTGCTTGCCTTTGCGGCGGCAGCAGTTGTGATGGTTGGGTTGCAGCTGGGATGGTGTTAGAGGTCCTTTCAGTGTGAGCTGAGCAGCCATGATGGCTAACCACCACACCAGAGGCCTCCTTTGTTTCTCTTCCCCCCCTCCCCACCCCAACACTTTACAAACAGCTAAGCCTGTCACAATCCGACATCAGGGTTCAGTGGTCTGTCAACATTTACCAGCAGATAAAGACAGAGAGGGGAAATTCTCAGCCCTGGAGAGAGCATCGCACCGTCCACCCAGTGTGTGTTTCAGGGAGAAAGAGTGTGTGAAAAGATTCAGAGCGAGTACTTATTTGCCCTTTTTTTTCCCAGTGTCAGCAGCCAAACAGAAAACACTCATGCGGGGAAGAAAATGGCACGAGTACATTAGAGAAACCCGCCGCCTCCCCGCCAACCCCATTTGATGAATAGTGACGATGGAAAGCTCTGACAAATAGGACTCGATCCAGCTTCCCCAGGGCTCTCACCGAGCTGCAGGCTCGCTCGCCGGCCTGTGGGCCTGTTGCTCCGTTTGGAGGAGGAGGAGGGCTATCACGAACCTCGCCGGGCTTAGATGTGTGTGAGACGAGAAGCCGGGGCAAAGATTTGGGATTTGGTGCTGCGGCGCCCGTCGAGGATGCCCGGACTAATAAACAACGTGGGGATTTGACAGCACAAAACAAACGGCTGCTCTTTGAAACACTCGGGGTGTGAGGGCGCAGCATCGAGGGGTATTTTCATTCGTTTTCCAGCTAATGATCCACCTACAAGAATATGTTTTTCCTCTTTTGACTGTTTGCTGGAATATTGCTTTGCTAATTGGGCCACAGATGACAAAGACCTCTAAAAAGTTTCTCTGAAGTTTGTCAAGCAAAATACAAATATCTGTTTCAAACAGTGCACTTTACACCGATGCCCCACTGTCAGGGCTTTAAGAATAATTCAAGGGGAACTGGTCGTAATTAGGTTGCGCTGAATGAAGGTAGAGCTGCATTGAAATGTGAAATTTCACTGATCGCTATAAGGAACTTTCTCCTTAGAGGCTGGAGTTGGCTTGAAGGTGCCTGATTTGAAAACTTCACCTTAGAAACCAAAAGAAAACACAACAAACAAGCCTCATTATAAAAAAGGAAGCCTTCATCTTTTGCCCAAACATGTATAAAAAACACACAAAACAAAGACTGTAGGAACAGGAAAACATGTCTAAAAGTATATGGACACCCATACTCCGTACACCCTTTGTGTTTTTACTTTTATGGAGAGGGAATTTTATGTTCCTTGGAATCCAAGGTAACTAAATTAAGATGAGAGACAAAAATATGTGGCCACAGCTATCTTTTTACATCTGTATGTGACAGAAACAGACCATATTTAGATGAACAATTGAAGTATGTTATAACAATCCATGTTTTTTATAGTAGTTGTAATGGGGGAAACTATCCATAAAGACCAAAACCTTTTACTGTAGCAGCCTGTAAATATGTTTGTTTCTGTTGGAAATTTAGACATTTTAAAATGGGAGTTTATTGGGAATTAATCAGTTTTGGAGGCAGCCTCAAGTGGCCACTCGAGGAACTGCAGCTGATGAACTGGAAGGTCAAACGTCAAGCACACAGCTACAACCTTTGATTATCAGTGTAATTATGAATGAGAAATATTTCAAAATAGTCATTACTATATTTGACTCTCAAGCTATCCCTCTGACAGATATGCAGTGAGTGGAAAAACAAATAATGAGATTCAACAGAAACATTGATTAAATCCTTCAGTACCAGCAAGTTCCCTCTGGCAGCCAATCAGATGTAAGTGGGTCAGAAGTTGGACCCTGCCTCCTGTAGGGCAGCAAAAGACGCAAACAGAGAGAAAAACTTATTTTATAGTTTTGAAAGACCAAAAAAAATTCTGGCAAACAAGATAAATGTTTGATTTTAAAGCACTTGCTAAGGTCAGTATCAATAAAGCTGAGCTGAATTTGAATAAAAGCAATCAGAGACACGTTTACCAAGCAAGAATCGAGTCTCAGGTATGTTATCATACAGACTATGCAGTATATTCTATAATATACATGGAGCCTACTGTCTGTCTGAGACTGAATTGCTTAAATATTTAACTTCAGCTTTGAACTGAGCATTTTTTCATTTGTAATAACTGCTGTTTTCTTTAATCCATTATTACCAGCAGTAAAAGCTATTCTGCTGCATTTTTAAATAAATATAACAAATCTAAAAACATCTGACAGCATCTCAGAGAAACACGAAATGAACAAAAGAAGCGTCCAACGCTGCTACATAGGCAGGCAAAGTGACAGTTTTAATAATAGAGTGACGTTTGCATTTTATATCAGAGACAGGGCTTCGTCTAATGGTTCTGCTTTTGATGTGACGCACAGAAGAACACGCTGGTCACCCGCTCGTTCTCTAGTTTCAGGACAGATTAGAAGTTCAGCTGTTGCTTCAGGAGGAGCCTCCTCAAACTATAGGCGTTAGGAACGCGATGTTGGTCTGTTACCAGAAGAAGAATGGGAACACTTGATTATCGCAGTGTAACACAAAACCAGTTAAACTTTAGAGATATCAATGCGTCACGTTAGGAAACAGAAACCACTCCGAGTCCATTTCACCTGCTTTGGTGTGAAAGAAAAGGGCAGCAGGTGCACTGAAGACGCAACAACGAGTCGAGGGAACGGTGTAGCGGTTGCTCTTACAGGTAAATAAATTTAAAGGTCCCTGTGCAGACTGTACTCCCGCAAAATATATACATACATGAATACCTAAATATCCAATAATAACATACTGGAAGCATCAGGAAAAGGTTTAAAATTAGCTTAAAAAACTTTACCCTGATGAAAACATTCAGAACTAAAGGACACAGACGGTCCTGATTATGACTGGGTATTTCCCCCAAGATAATTGATGAATATGGCCTATTTTACCATAGTGACACAGTCCAAAGGAAGAAAGCAGGAGCAACAAAGACAGCAGCCGAGCTGTAAGTAAAGACATTCTGTTGGTGGTGAAAGGAGGACAATGTTTGCCCTTTAACGTGTAGATTATTGCTGATTTTAAGGGCACCGTTTCGTTTCCTAAATGTCATGTCAAGTGTCAGAATGGAGCACTTACACTGCTCAGAGGAGGCATGTGAGGTGCAGGTCCCGTGATCCAAGTCGTCTTCGCCATCATCTCCTGGTTTCCACATATGTGTCACCTGTCGGTCCAATTAGAGTCGTCTGCGGGGCGGGCGATCCGTCCTGACTGCAGAAGACAAAAAGGCATCAGTCATCGGCTGTTTGCCGCGGTGTCACGGTCGCTTCGATGTCACGGAGCTGACGTGACTGAGGCCTGGTTCCTCTACCCTGCAGCCAGAAGGAGACAGAGAGTATCAGCGGTGGGTTAATGGTTTACTCAAACATACAGGTTGATCTGACCGCTGGTGAGAGCGTGGCAACAGTGCTTCAGTTACAGAGCTTTGCTACATCAGGTGTCCATCAGTTATTCAATTCTACAAGAAGAACGGTGATGAGCAAACATTTCATGATCACTTAGAAAGGAAATTATGTTGATTAAGTCAGGCAGAGTGTGAGATAGAAAGGAAAACCGTCTCGCTCCACAACTCAAAAGATCTGCTAATAAAAGTCTCCAGAGGACTACCCTAGGATGCTTATAGTCCTGTATTAAATTCAGAATCATTTTCAGTTGTAGCTTTAATGTTTCAGATAGATTCTGATGAATGAAGAAGATCTGTAATCTTTCAGCTACCTGCATTCCTGGGTTCTTTCAGCTGCTAATCTATAAAACTGTGGTCTTAGCATCTCAGGCTTTAATACATCTGAGCCACTTCCTCGCCATCTCCACCTTGTACTGGCTTTATAGAGATGCTCATCCAAGTCTCCACCAGCTTCACTTCTGCCACCACCGGAGTCTAGGCGTCAGGGGCTCCTGTCCTACTACCCAGCGGAGATTTATTTAGCTTTAGATTTATGTAGCTTCATTAAAGTCTGGTGATAGCTGTGGCCAAACAGTTTATTAATCTAACACTATATTTCGGGTTAGTTTTAGTTAGTTAGGGGAACAGGTCGCTCTCAAAAATTGACATAGATGTAACTCTGTCCCTGAAGCTGGATTTAAGAAATAAGTGTTTAAAGTTAAAGTTTTAGAACATGTTTATCTCCATTTTGTGACAGTTTAGAACTTGATGTCACCGGGTTGGTTGGTTGGTTGGCTACTGCTAAAAGACTTATATTAGTTTATGTTAGCTAACTTGTGACAGAACCTGTAACTAGGTGGAAATCAAAGAAACTGTACTGCCCCCTGGCTACAACAATGAATTTTACAAAACACACATATACAGTCCACTTTCAAGCGCTCTCTCGGAAGCTTAAGTATTTTGTTAGCTAGCTCCTGTAATATTAGTAATTTTAGGGCTTTTAAAGCACTTTATAAATGTGGACAGTGTGGAGGAGAGCCTGTTTGAGTCAGGTTCACCCATGATTCACTGGTCCAACACTGTTTGCTTTTTCCTTGTCGACTCTGGTGTACTAAGCAGCGCAGTCAGTTGATCTACCCATATGGAAAAGATATATATAAATCTTATAAAGTTTGTATCTGTCTTGTGTGAAACTTGTATGAAAAGCATATAAGAGTGAAAACAGATATAAGATCCCTTGAAAAATTATATAATGAAACTTGTATGTTTTGGATACTTACTAAAACAATGTATGAAAGTAATGCGAAAGTGGCCACTTTCATGAGTAAATCATGTAAGCCTTATATGATTTACTCATGAAAGTGGCCACTTTCATGAGTAATCACATATAAGTTTTTACTATTTCTTTTCCGTATGGGTACACAACATGCAATGCAATAAAATGGTGTTTCTCTTTCCAACCATTTGGGCTTCACTTTCTTTACTTTTAGTATGAAGTAATCCAGCCAGTGAGATAAGAATTTCTCAACCAAAACCTGGAAATAAGGTCTCAATAAAGTTTGGCATTGCTTCTTCAGAGGTTCCACGTTCCCCGACAGGCATGCTGATGGATCTTAGGATTGTACTTCGGTTCACCTAACAGAAGACTTAACAAGCTAATAACATTAGCTTGTTATTAGCTTGTCAAGGTAATGTTATTAGCTTGTTAAGTCCTCAGTTTTGACTGTTTACTGACTTTCTGGCTAATCTAGTGTGACTTTTTTCTCCACACGTATAGATGCATTTATCCAGAACAGAGTTTGGTGACATTCATAGATAATTTGTGATCCAGTGAGTAACAGAAGCATAGCTTCCACTGGAGAAAAAATAATCCCAGTTTAGAAAACTAACCAAGGCATGAATTCACCCTGCTGATGTATTATGCACACAAACTGATACTGTTTGCAAAGCCAGAGTAATTTCTACTTCCATTCAATTCGGTGTTATTTATATAGCATTAACTTACAACAGTAGTTGCCTCAAGGCGCTTTACATTGTAAGGTAAAGACCTTACGGTATGTGAAAGACTTGTTCCTATAGTTACCAGGCATTAAATACAAGGCTAGTAGTAGTGCAGGGTAAAGAAACTGTTGTATTCCTGCAAAAATACATAGATTTGTGCAGCGCTAATGCAGCGTCAGCCATGCTGTCACACTGAGTGTACGGTCCACGGTATAATTTACTGCTGGAGGCCGAGTGTGTCCTCCCCAGCCGCTGTCTGAGCAGCTCAGTCAGCTGAACTCTGCTGGAATGTGATGGAGGAACCAGGTTGGGTTTCACGAGCAGGTGTCTGTTGTTTTTCTCCCTCGTGTTTCTCACACTGTTTCACCACCTGTTCTCATCTACACTCCTTCCCAGGTTTTTTTCCCCCCTCTGTGAATGCTTCAGAAAACAGATCAGGGTGTGCACATATTTACTGCACGACTCAAAATGTGATTAAAATTATAAAATAAAAAAACTTGGCTGTTACCATTAAGCTTTTGGCTGATATTAAGAAAAAAGAAAACTTTATTTTTGCCTTCACACCCTTGTGTTTATTATAGGATGATGTTGCTATTATAAGGGTAAATAATAAAAATAAAAATAATAAATGCCACAGCTTTGTGAAATGAATCCACATCGAGAATATTGTGGTTTATGTCAAGCCTGTATGATCACTCCCACTTATAATAAAAAAAATATTTAATGAAAAAATATATATATATATCTACATGGCTAGAATGACATGCTTGAGGAGCCAAGGGTCATACTAATTTTTTGGGCCCCTGCTCACCCCCTTCTTGCCACTCTCATTAATTTAATTTAGCTTGTACTAATATAACTAATCCCTGGACATTTTAGGAATCTGCAAAATACAAACAAAATGTCAACTGAAACAATCATTTAACTTTGATTTCGGCCATTAACTGGAGCTGAAGCCAGCGCTCAACTAAGAAAATAGAGACCACATTATTTCCACTGCGTGCAATGAACTTGGGAAGCCATTGAATTATGAAATTTTTGCTTTGAAGACAGGTAGAAGGTCTGAAACCTCAATCTCATTCACCTGCTGTCTTCAAAGAGAACTTTTGTGCATGAAAATGTCGCTAATTGGCAATAAGATCAAATTGGTGATTATATGCAATTTCCTGCTGTAATATTAAAATAACTGAGGAAAATTTGCAAAAAAACCCCAAAAACAAATCTGTTGCTATTTATTGTAAATATGTTGCTGTCTGCATACACATAAAATTCATATTAAATGTAAAGTAAACAGAAATTCAAGTCAAAAATAGTGACATAGTTGGTGAATGATAGCAATTTAATGACAAAAACATTGGAGGTCAAAAATTTGTGCCCATTGGCGCACACAGAGTCAGATGGATTGCAACATATTAGCAGTCTGTGTGCATTTCTAAATTACACAAGCATTTTTTTGATTTTTCTTACTCACAAGAAGGTTTGTGTCCTATTTTTACTCTTAGCCAGCAACAGTATGCCATAGTAAAAATAGCTTCCCATTGTCTAGCAGTGGCAACTTAGCTAGAAGAAATAAAATACTTAAGAAATAAAATACTTAAACTTCACTCACCAGAAAAATGCCAATTGGATTTTTAGTAACTGGACTGGACTGTAGGAGTAATCATGTTTTCTACTGTAAAGTTAAACGTTTAACATGGAATTCTATGGGCATTGACTCATTGTTGAAGTCAGCCTCAAGTGGCCGGCAGAGGAACTGCAGTTTCTATAATTATAATTCATTATACGTCCTAACAGCCACTCTGTATCACTGTACTATATTAAGATATGCTATATTATATTATACTATGCTTATATTAAAACAGTTCTTAAAGGGCACTAATTACCATACAATAAATTACTTTAGATGCAGCTAGTGATGCCTTTGGGTAAGGAATACGTCTGCTGTTGTATGTATGTCTTGGAGATGCAGTGTGTTAGTTTAGGATAAAAGATGGAGAGGGGTGAAGCGGGTGGAATTGGAAGGTGGAATTAAAAAAAAAAGAACTGGTGATCGTCGGCGTGTCTGCCAGTGTTCCCCCTCTTTGCCCTGACACCCTTTTCCATGTTGCGGGCGCGGCGTTACACTTGTCAATGTATTTGTTCAAGCAACTCGGCCGCAGGTCCCTGCGAGGGCTGTGCACCGCTGCCTCCTCTCTTCCCTGCGTCTCTTTTTTAAAAAGTGGTGGCTCCTGCTTGAATGCTCTCTGTGTCCATGCCCAGTGCCCTAATCCAGGGCCTGCTCTTCCTCTAAGCAGGGAGTTAACTTAATCCCTCTCATTTAGGCAGCTGCACTGCCGGGGAACTATGGGAAAAAAAAACTTATAACTCTGTGACAGACACTTTCAGCTGTTGTGACGGCACCTCCCCGATTCAGCTGCCTTAACATGCAACTCTCACTCTCGGCCCGGTATTTTAACGTGGCTGTGAATAATGCATGGAGGGCGGCGAGCATGGCGAGCAGAGAGTGAGGTATGCATGGCTGGGGTGATAGCTGTGTGACTGAAGACAGAGTCGCTGTGTAAAGCAGAGCAAGCTGTAAAACTCTGACTGGCATCTTTGTGCAGAATGAGCCGACTGCCAGAAGTAAATACGCTGTGAATGTAAATGGTCATTCCCAGAGACACCAGCGGGCAAAGATGGTTAAAGTGACGAGTCCGGATGCCAAAAATGTTAAGCAAGTAATGGTTTTATTGCAAAAAAAAAAAAAAATGAAGACTTTTCATTAGAGTAAATTAAAAACTTAACTATTAGGAAAAGCTTTCATTTTTTAAAATAAACTGCATGATTGAGTTTAAAAATGTCAAGCTAATAACCTAAAAGGCAAATATATTTAAAAAAGGAAAAACGAAAAGAACTACAATCAGAAGTTTAGAAGCTAGAATCTGAGGAGTTTTGGTGTTTTGGACTTTGTAAATGACCAAAATGATACATAAACAGCTCCAACGTCTAGTAAATGCTTTCAAGTAATATTTCATTTCTTTAGTATTTGTATGTTCTGTGTGAAAAACCATATTTAATGCTAATGCAATGCACATATTTCCATTTAACTGCACAGATGTCGGGGTGGGTTCAAACATGTCACGTTTGTAAACAAGTTGTAGCTACGTGCAGTACTTTATTATAAAAAGGGCGACTGTGTCGAGGGACTATAAATTTTGAACCCAAGTAGGAATAATTATGACAGGATGTTTTCAAGTGGACCTGCTTATTTCCAACTCTTTGTTGTGGTTCTTGGACTCTACTAGAGTAGCTTTGCATGATTGAAAGTTTAAACTAATCCTTGTTCACCTTACACTGAATGGGCCTGTGAGCTCTCCAGTGTGTACCCCATATTTTGCCTGCTCTGTACTGGGATAGGCTGCAGGCCCAGTACAGATAAGCAGTCTGTCTCTGTCTGAAACATGGACCGTGCAAAACGTAAACATAGCTACATGGGTTTTGGAAGTATAGTTGTGACCAGTAGTTTCGATCCACTCTTCATGGGCATGGATGTGCTGATAATTTGCACAGCACACATCTTTAATGGCTTTAAAACAAAAAGAATTGAGCGCACGAGTTTGAATTTATGTAGGATTTTCTGTAATCCGCGCAGGGACAAAGCATATATGCAGCTTCAAATATGAACATACACTTATATTTGGTTAATGAGTTATACCTTGACCTGATGCTTTTGGTTGCTGCCAACAAGCTTCCAGCATAATTCTGGCTGAAATTTGACCGCTCTTCTGGGCAGAATTGGTAAAGTTCACTTAAACTGGTTGGTTTACTGTTGATTTAATGTTAGCCTGTGTTTGGAACTATTGTCTTGTTAAAAACACTCAACTGTGACTAAGTTTCAAGCTGTCTAGCTGTTGGAGGTAGTGCTCCTCCTCATTATTCCATCCACTTTGTTCAATGCATCAGGACCAGTAGCAGCAAAACAGCATGATGCTACCACCATCATGCTTAACAGCTGGTACAGTGCTCTTAGATTTAAAAGACCATAAAACCTTTCTCCAGAAAACATTGTGCAAGCTGTATCCATAAGTTACACAGGTGCATCACACAGACATCGTTTGAGATCATTCGAAACTTTCATCTTGTTTAATTATCGTGCATAGTTGTAACAGAACTCTAAAGAAAGCAATCGTTTCTGCAGGCTAAATCTCTCAGTGGTTTATATGAATGAGGTTCACTGCGATACGGTGCTCCCTCCTAAACAGCAGCGGTGTGTCTGCAAAGAGGAAGTATCCAAAGCTGCCACACGGTTTGCTCTGTGTTATGATGCATGGATAACACTTCATTAATAGAGTGCAGCTCTTCTGCTGGTGAACCTGAGGAGGTATGTGGTGGAGAGGTACTTATTTTTCTCATGTGTCCAGCACTTATGGGAGGTCAAGGTCTCTGCGGGGATTCGTTATAATGCCAGTGTGATAAATTAAGATATTCTTCTTCATCTTCCAAATACAACAGAGCCTCAGTCTTAGGTGAAATACGAGTGTTAGTGTTTGTGAGGTGCAGTTTGGAGGATATATATATATATATACAATTTCTTTTGCCTCATGTTGTTTTGTGAAGCTCATTTTCTCTCGTGCATGAACCTTTGCAGGGCTCGTCCTCACTGAAGCGCTGAACTTTTTCTCTTCACACCTCTGCACTTCCCTCTGCAAAAAAAATAACTCTCATTAAAGTGTCCAGCCGAGGTCAGAAAACACAATTTACAATTTCTGCAAACATCTGAGCTACTTATCCGTGAAATTTCCTATCTCACTAAACATTTCAGAGGGTGTCGACACTGGTCAGCACGACTTGCTGCCTTCCTTTATCCTTCGCCCACATCTGGCACTTCCAGCCTGCTGAACATTTGTAATGGGCCATGATTAGAGCGTAGGACAGATACAGTAATAAGCCCAGGAACCTTGTCAAGAGAGGTCAAATCAGAAGACAGATAAATAGGAAATTGCTCCCTGTGAGCCTTCTCACTGTCACCCTGTGCTTGTTACCTTGAGTGCTAAAAAGGTATTTATCTGACTCCCTCCTTGCTGTTTAAACAGGCGTCAGCGCTGCTTAATTGCGCTTTGGCCTCAGGAGTTCACTTGGTGAGGTGCAGGTGCGGCGTCCAAGAAAAATAATTGAACAAACAATTATAATGTGCGTTCCCACACTGACGATTAGAAGCAGAGCAGCTACAGGCTTTTGTGCTGTTTAGCTTCCCTCCAGCACGGTGCACAACACTGCAGGAGTGTTGAAATGCTGCAAAGATCTATGGCGGACTTGTGTGTATTCTGGCAGCGAGCATCTTGACAGTCCCGTCCCTCCGCCCTGGGAAAGAATCCTTTCCCGGTGTCTTTCTGTCCAGAAAAACAAAGGCAGGGTTCTCGCCCCTTCGCACCTCACTCACCGTCGCTGACAGGAAACGAACGCCACCTCAGGACATCAACACGTCTCGGGCCTCAGAGCCGCATCTGCGGAAAAAAGATTCCCCAAACCCCGGCGGCCCCTTTGGAGGAGTTGCTCGTCACTCCTCAGAGTGCTTTGTTTTTCGCTCGTCCCATTGTTCCCCAGGCAAGAAAATGTTTTCATTAGATGACAAACAGTACGTCTTCCCTGTCACTGGATTATTTTTACAGGGCAGCTTCAGCTGGAAAGAGCTCGTGGAAAATGTCGGGCTCTGAGAAAACATCACAAAATCACAGCAGATGTTTGGTGGTTTTTTTTGTTCTCAGTGCATTTGGGAAGAGAGCAAACGTCCATATTCTTAATACAGGGAGTGCAGAATTATTAGGCAAATGAGTATTTTGTCCACATCATCCTCTTCATGCATGTTGTCTTACTCCAAGCTGTATGGGCTCGAAAGCCTACTACCAATTAAGCATATTAGGTGATGTGCATCTCTGTAATGAGAAGGGGTGTGGTCTAATGACATCAACACCCTATATCAGGTGTGCATAATTATTAGGCAACGTCCTTTCCTTTGGCAAAATGGGTCAAAAGAAGGACTTGACAGGCTCAGAAAAGTCAAAAATAGTGAGATATCTTGCAGAGGGATGCAGCAGTCTCAAAATTGCAAAGCTTCTGACGCGTGATCATCGAACAATCAAGCGTTTCATTCAAAATAGTCAACAGGGTCGCAAGAAGCCTGTGGAAAAACCAAGGTGCAAAATAACTGCCCATGAACTGAGAAAAGTCAAGCGTGCAGCTGCCAAGATGCCACTTGCCACCAGTTTGGCCATATTTCAGAGCTGCAACATCACTGGAGTGCCCAAAAGCACAAGGTGTGCAATACTCAGAGACATGGCCAAGGTAAGAAAGGCTGAAAGACGACCACCACTGAACAAGACACACAAGCTGAAACGTCCAGACTGGGCCAAGAAATATCTCAAGACTGGTTTTTCTAAGGTTTTATGGACTGATGACATGAGAGTGAGTCTTGATGGGCCAGATGGATGGGCCCGTGGCTGGATTGGTAAAGGGCAGAGAGCTCCAGTCCGACTCAGACGCCAGCAAGGTGGAGGTGGAGTACTGGTTTGGGCTGGTATCATCAAAGATGAGCTTGTGGGGCCTTTTCGGGTTGAGGATGGAGTCAAGCTCAACTCCCAGTCCTACTGCCAGTTTCTGGAAGACACCTTCTTCAAGCAGTGGTACAGGAAGAAGTCTGCATCCTTCAAGAAAAACATGATGTTCATGCAGGACAATGCTCCATCACACGCGTCCAAGTACTCCACAGCGTGGCTGGCAAGAAAGGGTATAAAAGAAGAAAAACTAATGACATGGCCACCTTGTTCACCTGATCTGAACCCCATTGAGAACCTGTGGTCCATCATCAAATGTGAGATTTACAAGGAGGGAAAACAGTACACCTCTCTGAACAGTGTCTGGGAGGCTGTGGTTGCTGCTGCACGCAATGATGATGGTGAACAGATCAAAACACTGACAGAACCCATGGATGGCAGGCTTTTGAGTGTCCTTGCAAAGAAAGGTGGCTATATTGGTCGCTGATTTGTTTTTGTTTTGTTTTTGAATGTCAGAAATGTATATTTGTGAATGTGGAGATGTTATATTGGTTTCACTGGTAAAAATAAATAATTGAAATGGGTATATATTTGTTTTTTGTTAAGTTGCCTAATAATTATGCACAGTAATAGTCACCTGCACACACAGATATCCCCCTAAAATAGCTAAAACTAAAAACAAACTAAAAACTACTTCCAAAAACATTCAGCTTTGATATTAATGAGTTTTTTGGGTTCATTGAGAACATGGTTGTTGTTCAATAATAAAATTATTCCTCAAAAATACAACTTGCCTAATAATTCTGCACTCCCTGTATAAAGAAGTGTTGCAGATCAATACTTAGAGGTCCTGACAAGAGAGTCAAGACTACCCTGGGTACATGAGCAGCGGGGGTGTTCTGCTGCAGTTATGCCTGCAGGAATAACAGCGCAGGCAATGAGGAGCTGTCACTTACAACATATGAAAACACATAGGAAACAGAGACAGAGTGCAATTAAGTCATGCAGCTAACTGTTAATTAGTGCTAAGTAATAGACTAATATACTATTGAAATTCCACTTGCCACATGTGAAGAACAAATATCTTGGACGCTTTGTCCCTCACAGTCACTGCAACATTAATTCCATTAAGATACTTCAAAAGGCAACAAGAGCACAAACATGGTTGCTTTTGAGGTCCAGTTAAATGACTTAAATTAGCAGAGGCGAGGCCTGGTGGACAGTCAGCCACACCCCAAACTCCAGTAACCCATGCTATTGTGTTCATATGTACTGGGACAAAAGCTGGGTTTTCTACCAGGCGCTAAACATTTTTCTTTCACTGTATTTCAAATGTTTTAAGTGGGCGTTGGAGGAGCTGAGTTCCTCTAAGGTTAAGTTTTGTTATCGTTTCGATGGTTACTCTCACATCTGTTGGAAGTATTTAATTCATGTTCTTGCAGTTATTACTTTAACTGTCTCCTTTTATCTTGTTGTCAAGTCTTCATCTCCGTGTTAGGAGTGTCTGTTTTGTTTTGGTGGCGATGTGTCTCATTGTCATTGATTTGTTTCACCTGGTTTCTTCAGTTGTGTCTCATTTTTTTAATGAGATGATGGAACCAAAGAGTAGAGATAGCCAACAGCTAGCAAGTTTGAAGTGTTGATTGTTGGCAGATAGGGATGGGTATCGAAAACCGGTTCTTGTTGAGAACCGGTTCCCACTATTATTGTTTGCCATTTTTACAAACGATTCCCTTATCGATTCCAGTCGCCCCGAGTGATGTCACCACATTGCGGAGCGTCATTTACCTGGCAGGAAATACGGCGCCTAAGTAGCTCAAATGCTCAAAAGTTTGGTCATACTTTATGAGAACGGATGACAACAGGGCAACTTGCAAGACTTGCAAAGTAGATACTTCATTTAAGGGAGGAAACACTACGAATATGCAAAAGCATTTGCTCACAAAACACACGATGACCTTAAATGAATGTCGTGTTTTTAATTCCGCTCCGGACTCGTGAATCTCAACCCAGCAGCAGCGGTAACGTTTGCACGTCCTCTCCCGTTAATGCGGCAGGTAAATAATCAACTAACAGTGCATATTATGTTAGCACGATCTGCCTTATTACAAAACCTGCCATTACTGTGCATTTAGGTGACCATGATGAGAGAGACAGAGTCTGGCTCAGATGCTGGCAGTTCTCGCTGCAGTCTACCGGTAGCGTCTCCTTTCAGGCCAGGATAGACGAATGTCACCGAGCAGTGACTAAGTTTGTGGTAAAAGGTTTGCACCCATTTGCCACAGCAGATGCCCCCGATTTCACTTTGGTAAGTGAATGTGTTTAGTTGTAGGCAGGGACATTACTGGATATTCTTGTGTAATTGCTACAGAATAATTTATGTTATACTTTGTTATTGCTACAGAAGAATATTTATTTTATTATTTTACATTTACAATTTTTTTTCCTGGGGACCCTGTGACACCCCATTGAAGAGCCGTAGGCTGTGGATTTCTTAAGATCTCACTGTTGGGTTTGTAAGGCCATGTTACTCCTAAATTTCTATCTTGTTCAAAGAGAAGATATAAAACAAAGTTCTAAGCTAATCGACCTTAGTGTTCTCCTTTTTTAAAAAGAATCGATAAGAGAATCGATAAAGAATCGAATCGTTAAACAGAATCGAAAATGGAATCGTAATCGTGAAAATCTTATCAATACCCATCCCTATTGGCAGAGCCATTCAACAGCTATACTGGTTTGCACACAGAAGCTCTGTCAGAGAGGAGATGGGGAATTAGCATTAGCAATTAGAGTCCAAGAGTAGAATATGGAGGTCTGGGCCTCTTTGCTTAGGCTGCTGCCCCCACGACCCGGCCCCAGACAAAGCGGATGAAGATGGATGGATGGATGGATGGAGTAGAATATGGCTGAAGTGGGATATCCTGACAGATTAACAGCCTTAGCTGAGTTAAGATTGAGGCTTGGAAATAGTTCGTAGGCAGCTGGTGGTTATCCAAGAGTTTGTGGAGGTGGTTGATGGAGAGTGGGGAGGCAGGTGAGCGGGTAAGTCCTTCCTTTGGAAGGTAAGTAGAGCTGAATGTTTCCATAAGCAACAGGTAAGCGAGGTTTGTGTGGGTGCATGTAGCAGGCAAGTAAAAGAAGTGAGATTACAAGCAGGCGATTACAAGTAACAGGTAAAAGAGGTGGTCTAATTTATTTAGATATGGCAGAGAAATATTGCAACCTGTCTGGCATCCGTGACTAAAAAATTCGACTCACTTACTCAAACTTCTGAGTAAACCAGGATTCCTCAAGTTTTTAAAAAAAGAGCTAACAACCTAAAACTTTGACTTGGGTGTTGAAAAATGTTTTTCAGTGGCAGAAACAAACTTCTGTACTTCCTCTGTGTCACTAGTCTGCTTTGGTATCTATTTGCCTTCTGACTGAGGATGTTTGTGTATTTCTGGCCTTTAAATCAAACAAAAAAAAGGCTCACTTTTTTATTAGTCTGTCGCAGTCTTCATGTGAGTGCTCTTTGGATTACAAGACAAAAACATGCTTGTTCTGCATTTAAATGGTAAACAGTAAATGGCCTGTATTTGTAAAGCGCTTTACTTGTCCCTAAGGACCCCAAAGCGCTTTACACAGCCAGTCATCCACCCATTCACACACACATTCACACACTTTTAAACATTATGCGTTATATTAAACGTGAGCTTGAAGCTACCTGAAGGTGTTTAGTGTGACATCCCGCGTGAAACTCACACAAGTTTTACAAGCTTGCATGCAAGTTTTAGAAAACTTGTATGCGAGGAAAGAAGACTCACTTTTAAACATTTCTGAGGCTCCAAGCCCTCGGGGGGGTTTAACTTGTCAAATAGCAAAAAACCCCATTTTTGACGCCACATTTTTTTCATTCTTTCTGCCACGTTTCGAGGATGGAACACCAGGTTATGCATTCAAAATGTTTTGGAAGCCAAAACCCTCCGAATGAATCTACAAGTTTGGTGTTTGCTCGATCAATCTGATTTCTTCTTCGCCATCCTCCCCGAGGAATTCTTCTTCTTCTTCTTCCGTGCAGGAGGAGGAGGACTTCAACCATGGCTGTTGTTGTCTTTTTTTCAGCTCTCCATCTTCCTCTCCTCCTCTCGTTCCCCTTTCTCTGTTCTTCCAGAGATGCGTAGTTGTTGGCAGTGCTTATGTAATAACAGATGGAAGATAGAAATTAACACGTCTTGCCTCTCTCGTTATTCTCCTCTCTCCATTTATTTTTAATGCTCGCTCATTCTCTCTCTCTCGCGTCTCTCTTTGTGTGCATGTGTATGTGTGTGTGTTTGTGTGTATGTGACCCCGGCAGGCCAGCAGCACCTGTCAGGAGTGTATCCACCGTGGTTGCGTGCCTAATTAGCACACAAGGAATTTGGTGGCACGAAGCGCGCAGCATCGGTGGGAAGAAAAGAGTGTGGGGTGCAATTAGGATTTGTTGGCATGTACAGAACACAAGAAGAAGAAGAAACGAGGAGGAGGAGGAGGAGGAGGAGGAGAGGTTGGGTTTGTTGGTGTGGGAGTGGAAGGTTGCACTTCTTTCTTTACTTGAAAAGATAGAAAGAAAGCATTTATTTTTTTAAAAATAATGCTTTCAAATTTGAATTTTTGGTTTAGAAATATCGATGTGAATCGTAAAATGTAAAAAAGAGAGACAATATAACTGCAATCAAGCCGAATAGTAGCATGAAATTTATGTTAATACGTGTTATATGTCTCTTACTATGACTTATCTAGATCTCCAAGACCGGACTGGCCGGATCAATTGTAAAAACTTCCTCAAGGGAAAAAAGACTCTTCTTTATTACAGGTGAAAGTTGGGGTGTTTTCAGGTGGTTTTTTAGCATTAATTTTTTGTTTAACGTGGTTATTTTTTATTTTCATTGTTCATAAAACTACTGAACCTGAGCAGGGTGCTTCTAATGTGTTAGTGGTGTGACTTGAGGAATATTGACTCTCAGAGTAGAATGATGAATGCTCGAAACTCTAAAATACACTATACTGCATATATATTCAATAATTTGGTATTCACTCAGCCATCCAAATTATTGAATGCAGGTGTTCCCATCACTTTCACTGCCACACGTATATAAAATCTATAAAATCCGAGCATCTAGGCTCCTTCTACAAACATCTGTGAAACAATAGCTTGCTTGCAGGAGCTCAGCGAATCCCAGCATGGTACCATGCCTCCTTTGCAACAAGTCCAGTCATGAAATTTCCTTACTACTAAATATTCCACAGCTGTTAGTGGTTTAAAACAAAGTGGAAGTGATTTGCAATTACAGGAAGTGGATGGTGAGGAGCAGAGGCCGCCAACTTTCAGCAGAGTCAACTGCTACAGACCTCCAAACTTCATGTGGCCTTTAGATTAGCTCAAGAACAGCGCAGAGAGAGAGCTTTATGGAAAGTGTTTCCATTGCCGAGCAGCTGCATCCAAAGCTTGGATCACCAGGTGCAAGGCAAAGGGAAACACTTCCTGGTTACTTTCTTCCAAGAATGATGAATGAATGAATGATTGATAACCTGCCATCCACCAAACAGATGCACTGGAAAACACTCTTATGTTTACATTTGCATTAGCGGCCCTCAGTCATACAACAGCTCCTAAAACTGGAACTTGATCACCAAACCTTCCTCGTTGTAGATTCAAGTCTTATCACTCAGTCTTTAACCCACAATACAAAAAGACTATAAAATTAGTGAAACATTAGGGAATTGTTAAGGAAAAAATTCCTTAATAAAATAAACAAATGGAGCCGGAATCTTGTTCTTTGGTCCACCCACTCCTGGGACATGTAGGCCTTGTCCAGTAAAGGTACAGTCTCCCTTCATCACTGACAACTGTTCAAAAGAGAAACACAAAATGGAAAAATGACAGCTGACTATAAAATTTCTTTTTGACCACATAAATTCCCTTTAAAATAATCACTATGTGTTATCACCCGACATTAGTGTACTAGAGTTAAACTCTAAGCAATGATTCAGGCAGTTGCTTTAAATTATCAAAAAGAACTCCAAGCATCAACCTCCAGAGTCAATCCTGATAGACTCCCATGTTAAAATGTCCAAGTTTACAGGGGAAATAAACTCTCTTCCAGCCTGCTACATGAACAGTTTTGGTCTCGTGTGAGTTTTTTTTTTTTTAAGTAAATCACTTGTAAAACCCTCTTTTTCTCCCCCCTGAAGGTTTTGCTTCTAATGCCATCTTTACAGTTGCAGAAGTCTCCCACAGATATTAATGCAGGATCCTTTTCAGTGCCGTGCAGACCTGTTGTTATAAAAGAAGCAAAAGATCCAGTATATTCACATTCAGCCTTCTGTATGTCGTACTTTCTTTCTTCTTCTCGAAACGCAGAGCATCGTGTCACCCTAACACACCGACACAGCAGCACCAGGGCCACTTGAAGGTCTCTCTCATGTTCTCTGACGCTCTGCTGCCTGTCAGCCTTCTCCCGAAGGCGCGCCATCTTTACGCGTCACCGAGATGCTACGCACAAGGTTTTGGCATAAAAAACCCCCACGCAGCTCGTGTGGATCTGACCCTGTCACTGCATTTTCTAACTCTTTTCAGACTTAAAAAAAAAAGTTTTAGAGGGGAGTTGAGTTGATGCCAGCGGCTTCAAATAGTAGTGGCTTGCACATTTGCCTACCATGGTTCAAGCCTGAGAGGAGACACAAAACCCTCAGGAAGGTTGCATCAGGAGGGCGCCCGGACCAAGTCAATGCCACCTGATTCCAGCAATCTTGTTGGACTTTGTTCACGCGGGGATTGGCGATTTCAAAGCAGGAACATCTGAGCACTCGAGGAGGACGAAATAGATGAAGAAGGCGCCTGCTGGAAGTGATTGTGAACGAGGTTTGACTTTGTGTCCACTGAATGATTTATTTATCAAGTCGACGGCAGTTTCATGGCTAGATTGGGGGCGGCGGGGGGGCTGGCGGGGAAGTTAAAAAAGACAGCCACGACCTCAGTTTGACGAGAAGGAATCAAAAAGATCACGATAGCTCTTGTGCCCACAACACTGAAAGGGAACAAATGGCTCTTTAATATTTCCATGCATAGCAAAAGAAGGAGGGGGGGGGGGATCACGAGGACGGTGATGAATAAAACAAAAAGAAGCAACAAGAAAGAGTCGCAGCGGCGGCATCTTTGTGAGGCAGAGAGGAAATATGCGCCACGTCAAAAGCTGTCGTCTTTTTATCTAATGGGCGCGGCGGCTGTAATGCATCCATGTGGCCCTCACTTTAATAATTGAACAGACATCGGGGCGGCACCTGCTGGGAGCCTGAATCATTGTCGCGGCTTTGAACAAACCGCTGTGACATTACGGGATCAGGCTCGGCCAAAAAAAACACAGACAGAGGGGAAAAAAGAGGAGAAGAAGAAGAAGGAGGAGGAGGAAAAAAAGGATGCATTCAAGGCGGTGAACATGGCCTTGGGCTACAGAGTAATGAGCACATCTCCGTGGAGGCTCCACAGATTCGCTATTTGAAAATTGTTTCGTGTCTTAATAAATCCTAAATGTGTAATTTACTTGTGAAAAGGGAAGAAGAAAGCAGCTGACATCCCCCTCTTCGTTGCGTTCTCCCCCCGTCGAAAAGCGACAGAAATCACACCGACTGAGGCGTGTCAACGTTTCCTCAGGTGTAGACGCGGCACCCTCAGATCTCCTCGCCCTCCCCTTCCTCTCTCTTTTCTTGCTCCCCAAATCACAAAGTCATTGAAATTCCTGGTGTGCCTCTGCAGAAATTATAAAACCTTCTGAATCAATTACAACATCAATCGTCCTGAAATCTGTGCCCGATGAATATGTATAAAAGTACACACGCGTCCTGCTAATTAAACAAGACCGTCAGAAATCACTTCAGACAGGTCCGGCAAACGCACAGCGAGCATACATTACCCAGCAGGAAGTTCAGGCTCAGAGACAGCTGATGGAAGGACTGAATGCTGAAGTTATATTAATTTCTGCTGCACCTTCTCCACGTTTCCCAGACCCATTTGAAGCTGATGTTTGCCAGATCAGCATCAAAGAAGTCACCGGCAAACCGTGAACTGGTTACAGCAGGAGCAAGGCAGGGCCGGTTTTTGTTACCTTTCAAATAAAGTGTCATACATTCATTTCTGTCTAAAGCTATTACACTTGGGTGTCCCAAACCTGAGAAAATTCATGGAAAAGCACCGAACACTAACGTAACCCCAACCTTCGACGGCTGTCCAGTGACCTGGTGGATGTTGAGAGGTTAATTGATGGACTTGAATGTAGAGCAGCCAGGCTAAATTTCCATCGAAGCACAGAATACGAGTCCACTGAGGCTATGAGGACTTCAAGTTCATCAATTTCATTTGATTTAATATCTTCTCTGCCTCTTCTACGCTGAGCTGCGCCTGATGGGGTGAATGCCTCTTATCCAATGTCTGCTTCAAGATTTCAAACCCAGACTTTTCAAACTTTATCTTTTACAAAACACTCCAATGATGTGTGTCTCTGACAAAGTTGGAGGGCACAAGTCAGCTTTGCAGCAGGTGCTGTCTCAGAGTTCCCGTCCTGACACACTGTATGGCTCTTTAGTTTCAGTTCAGTTTTATTTATATAACCCAAATCTCAACAATGGTCACTTCAAGGTGCTTTGTATTTTAACTGTAAGAACCCACAGTAATACAGAGAGAGCCCCAACAATCAGTTGAACATGCACTTAGTAACAGTGTGAAGGAAAAACTTCCTTTTAACAGGAAGAAGCCTCTGGTTGAAGCAGGCTCAGGAATGGCGGAGCCATTTGCCATGACCGGTTGGAGGTGCTTTCAAATCTCCTTTGGACCAAACTGGAAAGTCTAAATATCTGAAACAAACCAACATTCCAGGTTTGAGAACCTCAGTAAGTAAAATTAAATGGAATCGTCACATAAAATACGACAAATTAAAGTAAGGAATCACAAACTGTCTAAATCAAGTTTTGGGAAAGCTCTTGGAAAGGCCATAAAGACCTTTTCCTAATAAAAGATCCCGTTTTTGATTCAGATAATTGTCTAAAACATCGGTTAGCTGTTTGATTAGGATGGGGTCACAATACATTTGGAGTTGCAACCTCAAAACTGGTGATAGGTTGTAGGACTGTGATCCAGGAGGCCGGGTTAGAGTCCCTGCTTGAATCTTGAATTTTTCACATTGTCTCACTCTTTACTTTTGCTTTCACACACTAGTTGGGTGTAGACACTGAAAACTATTAAAAAAAACTTTGTTAGCTTCACGAGGATAAGGAAAAAACAATTTGAGAGTATTTGATTAGTCCCACTTTGGTACAACCATGGACACAGCGTGCATACCAGCATTAATTTATGGAATGAGATCAGGATAGGATATCTGGAATGCCTGTTGAGGATCGTCGGAGCAACCCGTCACTGCACAAGTCCAGGTTTCTACCTTTAATTCGTTTCTTGGTTTATCTAACGGCTTCTCCTCGTCTCTAACAGGAATACCCACTCCTCTCAGTTTGACGGTTTTTACATAAACATGCTGCCTCTTCTACTTTCATCTCATTCTCCTGCTGGAAAAAAGCCTTAAAATGTACAAATTTCCTCTGAACAAAATCAGCTTGGATTAAAATCATCTGATTACTGCCCCCTCTCTTCCTTCCTCTCGTCTTCATCTCACTTGGCACAAAGTTACCCGAGCATCTCAAACAGAGGAGGAGTTTCATGCTTTTAATTTTTCATCTTCTCCTCCTCGGCCAGTTGTCCCCAGGCCGTTGCTGTCTCTGCCCATGTCTCCCGTCCCAAGATGAGCCGCTCGCGGAGCAGAGGGAGAGGAAGGCGAAAGGGGAGGAAGGGGAGCCCAGCCAAGAGGCCCCGGGGCCGTGGCCCTCTCTGGACCCCCAACCCCGGGTCACTGAGCACCTCAGGTCAGCCGAGCCCGCTCAGCCTCCTTGTGAGCGAATCGCCCAACAACCGGATCGAGGAGGAGGCATCAGGAGAAGGAGGAGTCTCCCCCCTGGTGTCTTGTGTAATCAAGATTTAGAGAACAGCTGGAAGGAGGAGGAGGAGTGTGTGCTCATTGTGTACATGTGTTTTCTCACGTTCAGACAGATTCGATCTGTCGTATGTGTGTGTGTGTTTGTGTTTCCTCAGCATTATTGGAGGATCTTGTGTGCGTCTGCGTGTGGTCGGTGTGTATCCCCTGCTGGTCCTCAGCGCTCAGAGCGGGTTCAGAGTCGGGGTCTTTGCCTGCGAATAAAAACTCCTCCTCTGGGTGCCAGAACGCTCGTCTTAGGGTGGAACTGTCAGAACGAGGAGCCTCAGACTCACAGGAGAGCAAATACACAAGACGGATGGACACTTTCAAAAAAATAGCAAAGATAAACTGACAGTTGAATCAGAGTAAATGAAAGAATCTCATATATTTACTTATAGAATTAAAAATATATTAGATTTCTGATCTGCAAAGCCTTTCTGACTCTCTGAAATCACAGCAGAAACACCTTTCTTTCCTACATTTTGATCACAAATCGCACAGTTCAAACTAATTCTGCATCAAACACCGAAAATATTATTATTGGCTGACACGAGCATCCTTGTCTCGACCTGGTTTTACCCTTTTCAGTGTTTCATTTTGCTGACATGAGCTGTGTCTACATAAACAGTTTCGACCATAGGAATTTTCCAAGGAACTAAAGGTTCCTTCTGCCCTTTGATACGCTCCCTCAATTGTAAAATGTTTAGAAAGGTGTGGACTTCAGTGAATCAAATGAACACAAACTGCAGGTTAAAGCTCCTGAATATGGTGGATCTATTACCCTGTAAAAGGGTAATAGATACTGTTACTGAGAGGTGTAACAATGGGCCTTTGCTTGTCCTGATGTTGTGAAATGATGGCAAGTTCTCACGAGTTGACAGTTAAGCAAAAGAATTATCCTCGTGTTGCGTCATGAAGACCCATCACCTGGGATTCTCCTGACACCTCTCTGGCAATCAGAAGTGGAGGAAGAGTTGGAGCTGTACGGTTCAGCTTTGCTTCAGCGGCAAAAAATAAATGAGAGGTTGGAGAAAAGTGAGCGACTTCTTGGTGAGTTGGTGAAAATATGTCACTGCAGCTTACTCTCACTTCTTCTCTCCATCTCCTTGACCATAAGAGGCAAATATTAGTGAGTGTCACATGTGTGCTAGTTTTTAGTTTGAGGGCAAACTGCAGTGTTTTCACGGAAGTAAAGTTGCTTCTGTTGAATGGTGGCTTCCTTGCTTGGATCTTTTTGGACCTCATACTGGGAGATCCAGTGAACAGCTCCTTCGAAGCCACAACCAGAAGCTCCTTTGCTCTGCCTCTGTCTTTAAGAGCTCTTTTCATTTTAGGGTCTGCAATGCTGAGGGGTTTTCAGGAGCCGCTGTGTGGATGTTCCAGTGAAATCCAGGCACCCGATTTCCACCGGGAATATGAAAGCTCCACTCAACTTGCGAGCATGCAGCAACCAGGTCTGCATACCTGATTAATTTGTCATTAAATGAAGAAGAAGCGAGAGAGAAGAGAAGCTGGTCGGGAAACCGTTTGTTAGTCAATTGTCTGATCACTTCTGAGCCTCTAAAATGTGGGAGTGTGTATAAAAATGGCTGTAACTCCTCAGCATTTAATGCAATGCTTTTGTTAAACCTCTTGAATTATAGCTGAAGGTCGGGACTCACATCTGGATTGTTTGATTTTAAATCCATTGTGCACAGAGCCAAACGTTTCTCCAACCAAAGACTTAAAGATCTAACTGTAAATATACTTTTTTTAAAAGTCAGTACAGGATTTAAGTTGATTGTATACCAGATTAATACGGAAAAATCAAAGTTTTCTATCAGAAAGTTCTCGTTTGAGCACAAATCCAGGCTTGTGTTAAATTAATCTGCCAAATCTACCCAAGTTGACTGATTTTACGACCTTCCCAGCACCTTGTTTGTCATATTTCAATTCAGCGCGTCCCTTCACTTACTGCCTCTGAGTAAGTCTGGCCCTCTCCCTGGCTTTAAGGAGCTGCATGAGACACAAACCTGAGGCTTGTGTCAAGAAGAAAAAGATACCTGATTCCAGACGATTGTGGCAGGTTCTCCGACACCTGCAAGCGTTTCATATCAAACAAAGCATGAGAATTTGCCGCTGTGGTCCTTTAAATATTTTAAAGGAGGATACGACAGGTGAGAGCCGAGCGCTCTCTTCTTTATAAATAACCATGAAGATGAGCCAGTGAACATTTTGCCATACGCATTGTTTGTTTTGGATCTCTAAACACTGTAATCGTCTCGGGTACAGTGCTAATGCAACATGTAGCTCAGTGTCGCACAACATTTGAATCCACCATCTGACTAATTGCGGCAGTGTTACAATCAAATCGGGCTCCGGAGAACCCGCGGAGACCCCCGAACGCGGCCTTTCCGGTCAGGAAGAGGAAGCAGCCTGATTGTCGATGCCAGAAATAATAATTTCAATAATTTTCTGTAATTTCCAGCATCTAAACAGAGCAAAACCAAGTCAGGAAACAAAGCAGCGGCCCGCCAGGCTCCGCCTCCCTCCTGAGAAAGCGCACTCAGAGGCCTGCGAGAGCCTCCCCGCAGAAAGAGGCTGCCATCTAAAAACAGCCTCTGCAGCTGGCGGCAGCAGCAAGAGGCGTGCTTTCAACGCTCGCGCCCGCAGTCGCCGTTTACTCCGGCTAAATGTATGGAATCAGACACTCGCTAAAAACTACAATTACAGGTGATATACAGATTGAAATCATAGGGGCTGTTTTTTGTTTTTTTTTTTTGTTGAGGAAAATTGTCCTAATGAGTAGTTTGGCGATTTGTGGGGTGGAAGGGAGGGAAGGGTTGGTGCCGCTGTTGGAGGAGACCGTGAAAGTCTTTTCTCCTCCAGTGTGTGTGTCTGTTGGGGAGGTGTTGGTGTACTCGGGAGGTGTAGAGATGGTGGTGGTGGGGGCATAAACAGCTGCACCTGCTGCTGCGGCGTGCACTGCCACAGTTAATGATATCGGATGATATCATTAGGCAAAGTGCTCATAAACAGATGTTGGAGGCGCTGCCTAAACAGTGTCAGCTGAGCCGGTTTGCATCTCCGTGAACGTATTATTTATATAGGGCATTTAAGTTTGTTGTGTTAATAACCCCTCTGTTAGCATGCAGGATGTGGCACAGGAAGAAAACAGAGATGAAGCCAGTGTGTGGAGGTGGAGGGGGGGGGGAGTAGGGGGGAGAGTTAAACTGCACCACCACTGCACATCTAAGGTGTGAGGAGCTGAACAGCAGGCTGGGGACAAGAGCCGAATCCTAGATCGACCTCGCCGCAAAACTGTTATTAGTGTGGTCGTTTTTAAGGTGTTGCTGGATTAATACAACAGATTTTTACGCTGCGCAGGCACGACACTCAAGGATGTGCACGACTACAAAGGTGTCTCAAGCCGGCATTCTTTCAATCACCACCAGGGGGCGACTCGTGCTGTTTCAAAAAGAAGTCAAATTATATGGAATTATTGGAAAAGGGGTCCCCTTTTTATGCACTTGATCTATAACTGCAGTTATCACTTTTTTGAGTTTATGGTCTGAATTTCTAGTTTTAGGTCTTACTTATTAAGAAAAGAAAACCCACAAAGCATTCGGGGAACATTCAGGCACGTCTCTCCTTCTAACACCTTCTAACTTCTAACATCAAGTTACAATTTAGAAATCCCTGATTATCACATTTTATGAGCAAATTTGCCTGTAGTGCTGTGTGATACCACAGATGTTTGTTATTGATCCAATACCAATAAAGATAGGGCCAGTATTGCCGATACTGATACAGATACCAATACTTTTTGCCTATAAAGGCAGCTTATGTAGGGGGTCATGATTTGTGAGATGAGTCATCATCATTTTGGTTATTAAAACACATTTAATGACCACTAAATTACCCCCCCCCCCCCCCCCCCCCCCACACACACACACACACACACACACACACACCCACCTGATAATTAGTTAGTATCAGTCCTATTGTGGTAGTATTAGTCCAATACCAATACCAGCATTGGTTTCGATATTATCGATACTCGGATCAGTTCATCCACCTCGACTGGCTGGTGCTGTTAAATTTCTATTCTAACACAAATAAATGCTGTATTCATGAAAAGCGAAGTAAAAGCTGTCATTTTAGGTGTAAAACAACAGCTTCATTTATTGCTAATTATCGAGGACTGCCTCGTGAGCGCCCCCTGTTGCTCCCCAAACTGAATTGCAACCATTTTTTGTTCAATGAGACCAACAGTAAGTGGAATGGCTCCACTTGGAGTTTAAAATGAACAGACGAAGAAGAAAAGCAAAGCATGGAGACATCACCAGCTGATGGATTAACTTCAGTGAATTCCTGCAGGTACATTTGGCAGCGTGACTCAAACTCAAACAATCGAGGTAAGGAACACCTATCCTTCTGCCGCTTCTTTACAGCAGGTTCCCAAACACCAACACAGAAATATCACTGAAAACAAACCCTGAGTACTCAGTGAAAGCAGGTGATGTGCTTTGTGGAGGCAGGAAGAACCGCCAAGCAGCACCTGAGCCCTGTTAACTCACCTGTGTACACATCCTGCTTTTAATCAGCAGGTTAATACACAAACACACAGGGTTTGTTTCCTTTCAGTGTAAAATGACTGGAAAGTAACAGCTCATTTTCATAGTCACAAAATCAAGCTGGCAGTGTGGTGGTCCAGGAAAATTATTCAGACAGAGATAGAGAGAGACTATAAGAGAGTTTGTACTTGAAATGTTTTATCTATCTATCTATCTGTCATGATCTGGTACAGGGATTCAAACGCAGCGCGGTAAGGTACAGTGGGGCAAAAAAGTATTTAGTCAGCCACCGATTGTGCAAGTTCCCCCACTTAAAATGATGACAGAGGTCAGTAATTTGCACCAGAGGTACACTTCAACTGTGAGAGACAGAATGTGAAAAAAAAAATCCATGAATCCACATGGTAGGATTTGTAAAGAATTTATTCGTAAATCAGGGTGGAAAATAAGTATTTGGTCAATAACAAAAATACAACTCAATACTTTGTAACATAACCTTTGTTGGCAATAACAGAGGTCAAACGTTTACTATAGGTCTTTACCAGGTTTGCACACACAGTAGCTGGTATTTTGGCCCATTCCTCCATGCAGATCTTCTCGAGAGCAGTGATGTTTTGGGGCTGTCGCCGAGCAACACGGACTTTCAAATCCCGCCACAGATTTTCTATGGGGTTGAGGTCTGGAGACTGGCTAGGCCACTCCAGGACTTTCAAATGCTTCTTACGGAGCCACTCCTTTGTTGCCCGGGCGGTGTGTTTTGGATCATTGTCATGTTGGAAGACCCAGCCTCGTTTCATCTTCAAAGTTCTCACTGATGGAAGGAGGTTTTGGCTCAAAATCTCACGATACATGGCCCCATTCATTCTGTCCTTAACACGGATCAGTCGTCCTGTCCCCTTGGCAGAAAAACAGCCCCATAGCATGATGTTTCCACCCCCATGCTTCACAGTAGGTATGGTGTTCTTGGGATGCAACTCAGTATTCTTCTTCCTCCAAACACGACGAGTTGAGTTTATACCAAAAAGTTCTACTTTGGTGTCATCTGACCACATGACATTCTCCCAATCCTCTGCTGTATCATCCATGTGCTCTCTGGCAAACTTCAGACGGGCCTGGACTGGCTTCAGCAGCGGAACACGTCTGGCACTGCGGGATTTGATTCCCTGCCGTTGTAGTGTGTTACTGATGGTGACCTTTGTTACTTTGGTCCCAGCTCTCTGCAGGTCATTCACCAGGTCCCCCCGTGTGGTTCTGGGATCTTTGCTCACCGTTCTCATGATCATTTTGACCCCACGGGATGAGATCTTGCGTGGAGCCCCAGATCGAGGGAGATTATCAGTGGTCTTGTATGTCTTCCATTTTCTGATGATTGCTCCCACAGTTGATTTTTTTCACACCAAGCTGCTTGCCTATTGTAGATTCACTCTTCCCAGTCTGGTGCAGGTCTACAATACTTTTCCTGGTGTCCTTCGAAAGCTCTTTGGTCTTGGCCATGGCGGAGTTTGGAGTCTGACTGTTTGAGGCTGTGGACAGGTGTCTTTTATACAGATGATGAGTTCAAACAGGTGCCATTCATACAGGTAACGAGTGGGGGACAGAAAAGCTTCTTACAGAAGACGTTACAGGTCTGTGAGAGC